>NW_022196898.1:16325442-16353493 GCF_008632895.1 Mastomys coucha
GTGAAAACATCAATATGGCTAGGACTAAAAAAAAAAAAAGTATATTTTAGTGCCACTGAATGTATGTTGGCTCAAAAAAAAATGTCATCACTAGTTTCTAGGAGTAAGAAAGCCTGCCTTCAATGATTATTCTAGATGTCTTATAAATTATTGCTAAATTCTATAATAGTATAATAAGTTCATTATTACACTCAATGAGAGGTGAGACTCAGAGATATTAGAGAATTTGTCCTGGGTCACACAGTTAAAATTTGCCATGCCAGGGTTTCAACTCATGTTTATCCGATGGCCAACCCCACACTTTACAATCAAGTTCTTCCTTGCAGAAAACAGAGCAAAGTAAAGCAAGACAAAACACATATCTAATGATGGCCAGAAGAATGAACATTCAACGTCGAGAAGTTCAGATTCCTATCAGCTGATGTGGCTCCACCAGAGGAACTTGTAGCAGTCTCTCTGTGCATGGAGGCATGGCAGTGACTGAGAAGTGCCGTTATCCAAACCGAATTGAGCAGCTCTGGGGAAGTACAGCCACCATCTGCAGTGTATGTACAAGGGATTCCCAACTTTGAAATTAAGTCAAGCATCTGGCTGTGCTCTCCAGAGCAGAGTCAGGGAGCTGGGGAGGGCTGAGAAGCTTCCTCCAGTAGAAATGAGTGTGGCCAGATTACAGATTCAGATGTAAAACCTAGACCCATGGAATTTCTCTAGATCAGCCAGTGAGAAACAGGAATGAGATACTGACTTTCCTTTAAGACAATAACAAAATAAGATGAAATTAAGCTTCTTTGAGAGAGGCTAATGACCGTGGACTTATGCCTTCTTTATGTCATGCCTGACAAAAAGTGCATACAACAAGCTTAGGGGCTGACAAGAATCCACTGCATGCAGCATCAAGTGCAGAATATTTACATGGTCCTGTGCTAGGTCATTTTGGCACATGTTTATTTTCACGATCCTGTTTGAATGGATTTAATTTTCTAATTTTGACAAAATTAGGCTGTGGTCTAGCATACTCCTACAAGGAACCCGAATATAGAAGAAACCATCGTATGTCAAGCAGAAATGGACACTAAGAAACATTTCTCTCTCACCAGCCCATAATGGTCCTGCTTACAATCCTTCATGTTTATTTTTATCTACCTATACCATGAAGTCAAACTATGAAGCTTTGTACCAATGTATTAGAAATCATCAACGTGGACTTGTCTACTGGCATCGACCATGGAACTTAACCAGAGTGTCTGTTACACTTTGATTTGACTGGACTACACGGGAAGAGTTCATAGGATGCATGACGGGTGGTGCATCCCCCCACCCCATAATCTGATAATACTTGCTACATTTTAAAGTCACAGTCCATCCTCTCTTAGGGCACTTTTCATAATCAGGAAGGCAAAAATCAGGTACCTGATGGTTACAGTTGTGCCATCCAGGGGAACTGCTTGGAGCTGCAAAGTTACACCTCCCAGTCCCACCATCAGAACCTCCTGAGCAGCACTTCCATGGCCCTAATTGATGACATAAACATAGACAAAATCAGTTGCAGCTGCCTGGGACCCTCACTGTTCTTCAAGAGTGTGGCTGGAAGGATTTAGTCTGGATCCATACTCAGAAGCTACATTCACACCGCTCTAAGCAAAATTTAATCAAAATATTTACCTCAATAATTTGGCTCAACACTTTCTTCAAATTAACTAAGGCACAGTGTTCAGCCAGGTTGCTGCAGAACGCCCTGGAGCAGGGCAGAGCTGTGAAGAAAGGGGTGCCGTCGGGAGGGAGAAACTACATGCAGAGGAGATGCAGTCAAAAGTGTATACAACATTTATTAGCTAAAGTACCACGAAAAGCATTCTAATCAGTTGGTTTCCTCTCATTAAATGTTAATTAGATCATATAAGCTTCCTGCATAGGAAAGTATCAGGTGCTTAGCACACATTAGGAAAGAGACGAGTCACTTGGGGAGACTTGGGAGGCAACAGAATCGAGCAAGGACATTCTCACATGTCTGGGTGACATTTCTGTCCGAAGGCATATGTGAGCTCCTTGAGGGGGACCCAGAAGATTTGCCAAAAACAAACATAAATTCCAGATTTTCATTCTGGTAATGAGTCTCTGATATAATGTTTGTTGAATTAAAAAAAAAAAAAGGCCAACACTTAATGATATGAGCTCCTGAATCAAAGACTATGATTCTATTTAGAGACATTTACTCACACTGTTTAAAACCACAGAGCAGGATAATCCTATCATGTTAAATGGCCTTTTATCTAGATCACTTTGGTATGCTAGCTCATAAACCACCTTGGCAAAATGTGAAATAAGAAGAACAAAACTCAAGGGCTTTGTGGATCACAACATGATGAAGTATTTTGGAAGCCAGCTATGCGATCCTAGAGGTCTGAGGATAGACAGGACTCCTGAGTTAACCTCCTGCCTCAGATGCAGCCAGCCCATTGTAACACTGCCATATGGCACGTGTCTGCTCATCATCTCCCTACCTGTTGCTGAAGCTCACGTGGTTGCTAACTATTATGAATATTACCCCTGATTTAGACAGCTACAGAAATTAATACTATTTTACTAAGAGAACATTAGAATTCCTACATGAGCAGCATGCCACAGTGTTCCTCTGGTGTCTCCATGCCAGTCTCCTACTTTAAAGCTGGCTGTTATTCTGTCTATACACTGGCAATGCGACTATCCTTGTGACATGGAGTGACAAGGGTCATTATGCAGATTGAACCAGCTTTGGCAATGGAAAAGAGGCTATAAATTGATGTTTTTGAAGAAAGAATACCAAATATTTCTTGAGTGCTCACTACATGATAAGTATAGACAATTGTAAATAATAGCTGCTGAATCTTTACATAGCCCTATTGCAACCATTCTTGCAAGTTTCATTTAACAGATGAAAGAACTGACATATAAAGATGTTAGGTAGCTTACCACTGCTTGGATAGTTTCCACTGATCTCTCTGCCATCCCAGCATCCAGGAAGTGTGGCATTCATTCCCATTGGGTTTGAACTAGACCTTGTGGCCCATGTCAAACAAACACAACAGAGCAAAAATAATGTGATATTGTTTCCATGATTTGATTACGGAAAGACTTGGCACCTGTTTTATAAATAGATGCTTTTCTGCTGACTTTGATGAAACAAGCTGCTATGCAAGAACACCCATAGGGTACAGGGTTTAGCACAGCTTCCGGCCAATCACCAGTAAAGAATCTGGTTCTCAATCCAATAAAACCTTTCTATTAATCATAAGCAGCTCCTTCCCCAAATGACTCTTCTGATGAGACCACAGATCCTGGACCAACAGCTTCATTATAGGCTTGTTAAGAACCAAAATAACAGTGGCCACCCAACCTATGAAATGATAAACAATGTTGCTTCAGACTCACTCAGTTTGGAGTAGTTCGTTATGAAGTATAATGTAATCAATATTTTTATTTAAGTGGTTTCTTTGAATTGGAACATTCCCTCCTTGAGAAAAATCCCAGAAGGCCCCTGAGACGCTCAAGGCCCACAGACAGTGAAGCAGTTACTGGGGAAGCAGAAGACTCTGGGGTGGAGCTGCCTGCAAGCTGTGCAGAGAACTCTAGCAGAATACCATACAACTAGGAAGTGGAGAAGACAGGAGCAGGGCTCCCTAATTGATTGTCCTTGTTGCTACAATGCCATTGTCATCATGGTCAGCATCCAGTCACAAAGTCCGCCACCCTCATCATGGCCACCGCCCTCACCCTGACTGAGAAGTCTTAACTATTTCACACAAATTCCTTCATCTGATCTTCACAATGACTCCATTGTTCCAATTTTATATTAATTAAAACAATAAAACTCATCCCTGTGACGATTCAAAACTCAGCTCAGTTGATAGACTGCAAAGTTCAGGCCCTTTTCTTCTGGCTGCTGCTCCTCTGTAACCCGAGTGCCCTCCAATAAAGAAATAACTCTTTGCAACATTAAAAAAAAAACTTAAAGCAATTCATTAATAAAGTGTCGGTAACTGAGCCTACCTGAGGGGAAGCTTTTCTGACACCACCAAGAGTTCCTGTAGAGTCCAAGGGTGTGGTGCCCTGAAAACTACTTCGTTAAATTCCATACAGCACTTCTTGTTAGCAGATATAACAGCACAGGGATTGAAACAGCACCAATTATATGATGCTAAGTTTCTTCCCAAAAAGGAAAGTCATAAAATCTGATCTAATGTAATACTAACTTACATTGCATATGAAATCTTGAATAAGTCCCTGCTGCACATTAGATGAGAGTCCTCACACTCCTTGGCAGAGCCTCGAGGTCTGGCTGGCTGAGTTACGCCAGCCTCAAGTTGGGCTTAATTCTCCGTACAGTCACCATCCATGAGAGTCAAGTGTGATCATACCCTGTCAGGGCCTTGAATCACAGCCCTGATTTCTCCTGCTAGATTGAGCACATTGCTTTCGCGCAAGCTCAGGGTAAAACTTTTGTAAGAAAAGAAAGCAAGCTTAGGAGGGGAGGACATTTTGAAAGGCAAGGGAAGAAAGGGGAGTTTTGTTCTTTTTCACTTTAGCAAAGGATCCCCAAATTCACAAGCTCATTCTGAGTTGTAGCCCAAGTTGAGGATTCTGACGCACTTGGATTTATTACAAAGCTCCTTTTGTAAATTAAGCAGAGAAAAGGCAGAGTTACTGGAGATGGAGTGCTCACACGATGTGCTCCTCTCTCGTCCACATTCTTTTCCTGTGGTCCTACAATCCATTCCAGTCTTGCCTTCTTGGATTTTGAGTTTTTAAACCATAAGTGCACACACACAAAAAAAAATCCTATGTGTATATTCTAAAAAAAGCTAAAGGGTCTCTTAAATCTGCTACACTTCTTTAGGTAGAAAGAAAAGAATAGTTTAATGCAGTGAGTTATAATGACCCCGATTAAACTGCTTAAATATTTAAAAAAGCTAACTGGAGAGGATATAATATACGCGAAAGTATCCAAATAGCGGATGTGCCAATAAGTGTCACTTTAAAACAATACCTGAGTCCATGTCGCAAATAGGACGATTGGCATGGTTCCAGGTCCTAGCCATTGCTTCATTAACCATCTTTTGGAGACTTGTTCTATTTCTATATTTAGCCTCTGACCTCCTTTTTGGTAAGCCGGCATCACGGTTGCTGTCTTGACAGAATCCTTCAGCTTTCAGCTGTCAGCCTTCATCTTCCGAACTCACACTCTCTTAACCTGATTGCATTAGGCTCAGTGGGAACAAGAAAATGACCTCAGTGGTGCTCATTTTGCTTAGCAGGAAGGAGACTTGGCTAGAGGAGGAAGGGATGGGGCTGTCACCCTTGATTCCATGGAGAAGCCTGGGAAAGACAGGATGAAACTTGTGACTGTCTCATTTCTTATGCAGATGTCGTTGAACTCTCAGGCTGTGTCCTTCTCAGCGTAAGCTCGGACTTCTCATTTTCTTCATAATTTCACCAGAACTAATTTTTTTTTAAAACAATGCACTTAGAACTGTATGACATTAGAGAACACAAATACAACTGTCAACCAACTGGTGTTTCCTTTTCCTCTCCAGAACTTTAATTTTTAATCCCCAAACATTCCTCTCTCCCAAGTTCTGCCTATCCACTCTGCACAGTGCACCTTCTCAGCCCTGTGGGCAAAGACACTATTTAGATACATGTTTAGAAACTTCTTTAGATGAGAAACCTTCTAAAACAAATTATGTCCTCCAATCCTCTGATGCCCTGGGGAACACTGAGGTGTTCAGAACTGCCTGCCCCTTCCCTAAATGGTCCCAGATGACTCTCTGCATTTCCCTAGTTCCTAGGTCTGTTTTCTATTACTCCCTGCCTCCCCTCTACCGCCAGTGTATTGTGCCTACTTCATTTCCCACAAATTCTGACCCCCCCAAAAAGTATTCCCTAAAAATCAATTTTTGTTTGTAGAAGTAAAAAATAATAATAATAATAGCTAGGATCTTAGACACCATGATTTACTTTCTGACCCAGAAGTTCAAATCTGAAGCACTCTGGGGTTCTTTAAGAAGCACTCTGAAGACCCAAAGCAACACAGCTGTATCAAATACAAAAGATGGTCCCTACAGGGACAAAAATAAAAACTAGCTTTTAATGATCATCACAGCCTACATTTAGTGTTTTATTTTGGAAATTGATTTCTATTTCACCCAAAGTCCTATAAACATCCAGTTCATTGGAGGCAGCTCCTTCTGTAGTCATATTTGCTGAACTTTATTGAATTTCCTTTTCCTAATGAGTCATGAGGCCTGAGTTAAATGCTAAGCATCAGTGTTTTTGGAAGGAACGGGTATATTTACTTTCTCTTCAATTAAGGAAAAGCTTGTTGACCTCTGTGCCACTGAGCCTTGTGCTTGCTGATGGCCTGGATTTGCATTTACCAAGCCATTCTGCTAAATCCCCTACAGTATTGGGATAGTGTTTTATATATTTTAGGGAAAGTAAAGTTTAAGACCCAGTTAGGGGCTCTGTAGTTAAGAGCATTTGCTCTTCTTCCAGAGGACATGAGCTCAGCTCCTAGCACATATGCCAGGCACTGTAACTCCAGCTCCAGAGGATCTGACACTCTGCTCTAGCCTCTCCTCCACTCCAATGCACATACCTTTGTAAATATATGCACTAAAATAATACAGATACACCTTTAAAAATGGAACCCAGGTACTTATAGAACATCTTATAGAAGTATGCAATGCCAGTATTACTGAGCCAGTTTTTAAGATTTGAACCTCAGTAGCACGTCATTTTAAAATCTCCCAGCTCCACAATCCAACACCTACTCTGATGGTGTAATGTGAGGACCACTGCTTTAGATGTCTTTGAGTTAGCTCCTTACAGATACATAATAATTTACCTGAATAACTGTGTAGATGAAGAACAACTCACTGTCTCATGCAGCAACTGGTGCCATCATGGGTCAGTCATGAGAAAGAACCTATATCCACTCTCTTGTTATGTACTCTTATTAATTCAAATACTTTCATTTGAAAATACACTGATAAAGCTTAAACACATCACAGAGCATATGTGTTAAAGTATTTAAATACAGCTTCTAAATTCTATTCCCTGGGGTATCTTACCCACATTCAAGTCCCCCATTACTCAATTCATGCTAATAACATCTAAGATGTTCATTTTAGATCATATCTTTTGAGAGCTTCCTGGCCTACTGAATATCTCTCCATGAAGAGATATTCCCAATACTCACATCTCAGCTCATCTAAAAACATAGCAGCTACAGTCCCTCAAAACTCCTCCTTCTCTTTCTCCGTTTTTTTTTCTCCTTCAGTAAATAAATCTCCTTCCCATTGCTAAGACTAAGACCCTGAGCAGTCAGGGTTTCATTCTTGATCTAATCCTTAATTCCTATGCCAAGTTATTACATAAAGCAAACTTACATAATTAATTTCTTAAGAGACATCATTCATATCATATCCCCAGTGTCTAAATATAGTAGATACTCGGTAGGCATCTGCTGAATTAATATTAAATTAATCATTAGTGCCATTAAATATGTTCCAAATTTCTTGCTGAAACCAGATGTGCTCTGAGCCCTGCCGCCTCTTGATCACACCAGACCAGAGACCTCCTCACACTGTGGAAATGCTGTGAGGGTGATGTTAGCTATTAGTCATATACTAGTGCTGGACCCTCATCATCATATCTTTCCTCATCCAGGCTCAAATATCATCCTTGGTTATCGCATGCATTCATAGATTGTTAGGACACTAACACACCATGGGACTCATGATCTAACGCCCTAGTCAGACGGTCCACGAAGCCTAGGATGCAGATGGTGCTTTTCATCTAGGGGCATTCCGAATCAGTATGGTCCTTAAAATCGGAAGGCATGTGCTCCTTCAGAACATTAGTTTTTCTGAATACCTATGGTCATTCTCCATTCCTAAGTCTATTCTCTAAACATACATTGCCCAGCAACTGACATTTTACTCATTTTTTTTAGCACTCAAAAAATCTCATATTTTATTAGAAACATCAACCTTCAAATACCTTAAACTAGGGCGAGATTTAGCTATCTCTACTATGTTATATATATTGCCATGAGTAAAAGGCAAAAGTTAAAAATACTGAGGAATATTAATCAAGTTACCTTCCCACATCAACAGGTGTACATCATCTGTCTTGTTCTTCTTGCTTGGCACACAGATTTAAAATTTAGTTTTGTCACACGTGGCATCTTTAGAACTATCATCTATGTGTTGTCTAACAAGAAAGCTGCTAGCCGCACGTAGTTATAGCACAATGGGAATGTCACCAGTTCAAATTAAGATGAGCTATGAATTTAAAATATTCAACCAATTTTGAAGACCTAATAAACTACCTTATTAACAAGGACATGCTGTTTATATTTTGGAATGATATTTGTAAAAGATAGGTAAAATATATCATTATAGTCAAGTTTTTTGTTTATTATTTGTGAGTGTGGTCACTACAATATTTAAAATTGTAAGTGGGAACTTTTAAATTTATGGGACAGTATTTCCATAGGTCTTAGTCATAAGAATCATTATCTCTATTTTGCATTTCTTTATTTTCTAATTTTCCTTAGTAATATGTTCTTTCATATTTGTGCAAATTCTACTGAGGCCAGATTCAGTCCAAAGTTTTCACCAAATACTGTGATAGCACTTTACATGTACTTGTAACTAATGTTCATAATAACCAAATAAAATAAATGTTAGAATGTCTCATCTTGCAGGTGAGGTGTTGCATGCTAAACAATATTAGTGGGCAAAGGCTGCCTAACTCTTCCCCAATCCATCTCTCTTTTCCTCTCTGTTCACAACCAGGTTTTTTTGCCCTAGTTATAAAAACAAAAATATCTTCAGATATTGCCAAATATAACCTGTAAGACAAAATTACTCTCCCCCCGCTCCCCGTTACCATAGCTAGAAATTTCTGGCATTGAATGGCTGTGGCCCAGCTTTATTGCTTTGGTTCAGTTTGTTAGATGAAAGTTTTGACAAATTGTGCCAGGTATACCTGTAGACAAATGAAACATCCAGCATTGTCCCCAGATAGGGCAATCTGTCCTCTCTGTCCTGGTTGTAGTTTCAGGCACCATATGGAATTACTCCTTCCACTTTACTTTTTGGCTCATGAGTTTTGCAAATAGTACTTTTTGGTCCACCCAGTTTTGCTTTATTACTTTGTCCAAAGACTATTTAGGATAAGACAAATCCAAACTCATAGCCATGAGTGATTTTACTAATGCATGTATAGAAGCTCCATCTTAGGGTTCAGAGTGAACAAAGATTTTTTACAGTTGGGAAAAGAATGGATTCTAGGGGAAAGCAAAGGCAAAAGAGACCTTTATGAAACTCTGCAGCCAAGAAGATAGTTCCATTTATAAAGTTCTTATTGTACAAGCTTGAGAACCTGAATTCCATCCCTAGAGGCTACACACACAGACTGAGAAACACAGAGACACACAGAGACACTCAGAGACACAAATACACACACAGTGAGAGAGAGATACACACATACATACACAGACACAGACACACACACACACACACACACACACACACACACACACCTGGGTTGGGGAGAGGTGGAGAAGGAGAGAGAGAAATGAAAAAGCCTAGATGGAAAATTGTTTATTTTATTTAGTTCAAATGTTTTCATCTAGTACTTTTTTTAAAAAAAAATTTTTTTTTAAATCTATTTCAGTGAGAACATGTCCTCATTCCTTCTGAAGGTACGTAACCAGTTACAAAGAAAAACATTTCCCCTGTTCATTCAGATGGCACAGTTCTAGGCCAGGGTCTGTTACTCACTCACTCACTTAGTGATTACTGTTTTGAAATGCACAGTACCCACATCTTTTCCCAGTAACACATTATTCTCTTTTTTCTTTTCTCCAGATAGACACTGCAGCCCAGTCATATGACTCATAAGCAAATGTCCTCCGAAACCCCTTCTTGAGAATCTCCAAACTCCAGCCTCCTCTGGCAAGTCCAACACTCTTTCAAAGACAGTATGATATCACGATCTAGTTAACATTAAGTTGTAAGTTCCACGAAGCTGGGCACATACGTGTCTAAACACTGGCTGTCTTCACAATAAGTTTTCAGTTTACGCTGCCCCTTCTGCTTCCCGGTAGTGGGTTGCTTGGTATACACAGAGAAGACTCATTTTCTTTCTCCCACTCCCTTTCAAATCAGGTGCAATTTGAAAGAAAAGTATTTTTTTAGTCCAATTTCCTTTGAATAATAATAAGGAGAAATACAGAAAGATATCCCGCTGCTTCCTGCTGAATTATTTCAAGGCTGTTTTAAAGCTGATCTACCTAACTTTAATCGGGTGCAGACAAGAGCTTGATGATCTGTGCATTCTAAAATTTCTCTGCTCCAACACAAACTCACTGCCTGACAAGGAAGCCTGACACTTGGAGGGCTGTACTGTCTGACAAACCAGATTAATAATGAATGAACCCATCTTGTATAATCAGAAAGGGGAGGAATGCTACAAATTAGGAATAAGTATGCTCTTCATTATGGATGGCAGCGGGATGCTGCTTAGGCTATCACTGATGCTCAAATTAGCTGTGGGGCACAGGGACCGCATGCTGCTCTCACTGTTTCGTCCTTCCTCTTGAGAGTCTCCTTCTCAAGGGATTTATGGAATGAGAAATGCAAACTTGGGAGATACGTTTGCACCTCATGAGATTGGCGACTCCTTATTATTCATCTAGGGTGTATAGACACTGTAATGGGTTGCATTTCCATCTTAAATTAAGTTAAATTTCTCATAGTTTCCACATAAATTAGATCAAAATTATGCCAAGATGGGATGCTTTGTAAGATTTCTAGTATTCTCAAGAGATCCTTATTTTGAATATCATGCACTTTCGGAAAAGAAATGAACTGTCCATCTCTGAATCGGAGATGTTGCTGATATTTATTTGGTTGGAGCCTGGCTTGCTTGAACATATACTACCAAACACTAGCTGTGGAAACAATGCACACTTCAACACACCATGCCCAAATGCACACAGAAATTAAGTGTACACTCCCAGAGAAGGTGCGAGGAGGAAAGGCAGGCAGCATCACCGCATCTACAAGGGGAGGGAGCTACAAGGGCGCACCATCGCGATGGACACTGCACAAACAGCCAAACTGTTTTCCTGATCCACAGATGGTTTGGGGGCTGAGAAGAACTGATCACCTCCCCACAGATCTAGAGAGTCCTGGTGGAAATGGTGAAGATTTCCTTTAATTTGTGGTCTCAGCCATGTCTACTTGTCCCTTTTCCATTATTAATATCTTGGCTCTTTGATGCCTTTTAGTTCTCTTGTGTTGAGTTGAGAATGGATTGAGATCAGGCTAGGTGAGTTAGCAACCTGTGGCTCCTTACATAAATGAAGAGAGGCAGTCACTGTTGTAACATACATATTTCATGAGAAAGACTTATAAGGGGCCAAAGTTAGACCCAATTGAAATAACCAATGTGGTATTCTCGAGTCTTATTTTTTGCTTGTTTGTTTGTTTTGTTTTGTTTTGTTTTATTTTTGTTTTATTTTGTTTTTATGCTCCTGAACATGTGGATCAGCAGAGGGAATACTGTTCTGAAACAGATGAAGTAGCTCTCTGTTGCCCCACCTGTTGGCACCTAGTATATGAGCTGGATGAGATCATCATTTTTAGTCTGGAGGCCTTGAAAAGATCTGCCAAAATCAGAGGAATACCTCCAGCAGCTGATGAGGTGCTAAGTCAGAGCTTTGGAAGATGGAAATTTCCAAGGGAAAAAAAAGAGAGCAGGTCAGTGTGTGGCTATAATAAACCTAGACCCCCTTCCCAGAATCAGGGAGCCAGAATGTGGCCAACAGTTTTTGCTATAGGGACAAGAGTAAATGGATAAAGAAACACCATGTCTCCAAACCATTCCTTTTCTGTTGCCTTCTACCCACCTACTGCAAATGTATTGTCTCCAGGAATAGTTATTTCTGGGCTATATACTCTCAAAAATGAGCCTGTGTGCTGCTGCTGGGGTCACCATGCTGATCTGAGTGACCTGCACTGTCACCTGAGACCATGGTAACGTCCAGGTCTGTGCCGCCACCCAGGGCCATTTCTGGGTCCATAGGTTATATTGCAGCTGGGGGTCTATGTTGATGTCCATGGTCCATATTACCACCAAAGGTCATGAGGATACTCATGGTCTGTGCTGCATCCTGAAGCCATGTTGATGTCCAAGGGCTGCGTTGCCACAGGGGGCCATATTGATGTGAGTGGTCTGGGCTGCCTCCTAAGGCCATGTTAATGTCTGTGGTCCAAGGGGCTTGTCTGAGTCCATGGTCCTACTACAGCTGGGGACTGTGTTTGTGGTCTTGCTGTCACCAGAAACCATGTGGAAGCCCATTATCTGTGCTCGTGCTGATTCTAAAGAACAAGGAAGCTCCTTTTTCAGTGATATTGGAAACTGCAGATGCAATTGAGAAAGTGGGACATGGAAGGCTTCTGTGACAATCTACACCCCCGAATCCCCTCCCCCAAAGTAACAGCTGAAACAGGAAGCCATGGAAGAGAACTCTTAAAACTGTGATAAGGATGATGAAGTGTAGCTCTCCACAACTGATGGCTTCTAGTGGGAGTGAGGAAGGACACAGACTCTGTTCTATTTAAGGGGCAGGACACTGAGAGTTTGACGATGGCACAAGGAATATACAGATAACACAAATTGGACTTTTTTTTATTATTTTATTTTGGGGGGGCATCACAAGGGTGGGGGATGGACACAGAAGGACTGAGAAGTAAATGTGATCAGTGTGCATGATATGAAATTCCCAAATAATCAATAAAAATATTGTGTTGAAACAATGAACTTGTGATTAGTAGATAGGAGCTGTGGGGTACAATTTTTCTAGTATCAAGCAGGCAGCTCAACAGGTTTCAGAGTGTTTTCCAAGAGACTCTGGTCTAAACCTCTTCCAAGATGGCTGGTTTGCTCTCAGAGTCTTCTTTGCAGCTCTGCTTCCTTTACTCTGAAAGGGATTCTCGGCTTTTATTGTTTATTCTGCCAGGGAGGAGCCAAGTGAATCTGATCAGTTTCAGGGACTCCCTGAAGCTCCTCTGCATTGTTTATTACCTTCCTGTTTAAAGAGTTTGCCTGCAGGATAGAGTATCTCAACCTTGGAGGAAACTGTTACCCAACACCAACACTGGACAAAGTGTCCACAACCCCAATCCTAATTTCTAGAACCTCTGTGGAGGCACTATGAAGCAGTCAGTGAGGCTGGGTCGAAGAGGTTATTCTGCTTTACCCGCCCCATTCCCCACCCCTCCACCCCAGTGCTCTTGGAAACCACAGGGATCCTTACAAGACAGGAAAGTGAACAAGTCAGTCAATCTAAACGAAAGACTCTTGTGAGTCATGACAGAGATTTGGACCGTGGTGGTTGGCTTTTAAACTTAAGGTAACCAGGTATGCATGGAGGTTGAGGCATGGGATCCCAGTATTTGGGAGATACAGACCAGATAACCAGGAATTCAAGGTCATCCTCAGTTATATGTTAACACTGTAGGCCAGCTTAGTCACATGAGACCCTGTCTCACAAACCTCCCCAAAAGTAAAGTAATAAAAAAGAGGGGCTCATTCACTATTCAGGAGGCACAAAGCCTTGTGTCCTATTCTCAATACCAGAAACATTTTTTTGAAATAAATGTATATACTTCTCTTTTAATTAACATAGAAATCAGTAGATTTTTGTTTGGTTTTGGTTTTGTTTTTTTTTTGGTGGTGGGTTTTTTTGTTTGTTTTGTTTTTATTTGTTTAGTTTTTATTTTTTGTTTGTTCGGGTTTTTTGTTTTGGGTTTTTGGGTTTTTTGGGGTTTTGGGTTTTTTTTTTGCATTGGTTTTTTGAGACAATGTTTCTTTATTTAACCCTGGCTGTCCTGGAACTCACTATATAAACCAGGCTGGCCTCAAACTCACAGAGCTACTCCTCCCTCAGCCTAGGATTAAGGTCTAGCAGCACCCACCTGCTGCAGTGGGTTTATTATGGCAGTCTCAACATTCTGTCAGCCCTCTTCCCAGGCCTCTTCCCTGCCCTGCTGCTCCCCTGTTTCAATCCTGTACCCTTCCCCCCCAGCTGTCTTCTGTGCACTTTCATGTTACCTGTATTCTATTACCCCACCCCAAACCCTCTCTAATAAAAATAAAAGCCAAGAATGGTGGTATATGCCTGTGATGCCAACATCCAGGAAGCTGAGACAGAAAGCTCATCCAGTCGTGACCTTTAGGCCAGCCTGAGGTATAGAATGGTATCTTCTTTCAAATAAAACCATGGTGGTAGTGTGCTTGCTTAGTGCATGTAAGGCCTTGGGCTCAATCCCCAGTGCTGCAGAAAAACAAATAGACAAACAAATAAATAAATAATAAGGAGGGCCATGAGCGAAAGAAGAAAGAGTTCTTGGGGAACTGAAAATGATGAGTTCTCTCTGGAGTCTCCAGAAGGCACCTAACCCTCTGAGACCCAACTTGAATAGGCAAACCCCAAACATTGGTGACATCTGGCACTGAAAGTTAATAAGTCTGTGTTGTTTCAAGACACCAAATATGTGATAATTTGTTACAGCAACAGTAGAAAACTAGTAAAGTAGCAGAAAAATGATCCTGAGATATTTTTAAATATGCTTGTAACTTATAGTAGAAGGACTGGTGCAGGCAAGAAGGGCCTCATGGCAAAACCTCAGAAAAGGCAGATGGTGAAAGCAATATCAGGAAGAGTGCACGTGGTCCTCCCTATAGCCTTTTGCTCCAAGCTCAACCCCAGGGAGCAGCTTTCAGGGGCACACATTAATAGTTTAAATAACTGTCTTTAATAAGATCACCAAAGAGCAATAGGCACAGGGAATTGCTTTGTAGCTCTGCTAACAGGATGTAGTTGAGGAGACAGATAGACATATTTACTTTGTGTTTTAGATGTCTATGTGCCACGAAGCCTTTGAAATGACACAGAGGTGTCACATGAGACATGGTGCCCACAGGTGGTGGAAAGAGGAAGAGCAAAATCGAAGTGGCAGATCCCCGAAGACATTGGTTGTCATGGGGGCTGCACCAGAGAACCTGCTTTGGGACGTTAACAATGAGTGAAATTAGGTGCCACCCTGGGAGCAAGACACAGTTAACATCCATGGTAGTTGCTTGTATTATTCATGAACACAGGAAGACTACCTGGAAATCATCCAAAAAGCTGTTGGTCCTGTATGAACAAGGGAAGGGCAAGGCTCTCATTCTATACTATAGCCCACCAGTATTCCAGGAATGAGGTGACCTGGACTAGACTATGCCAATAGTTAGGAAGCAAGAAAAGAGATAATCCATTGACAATATTGGAATGGGGCAAAACTTCTCTGGGAATTTTGTATCTGAGACTTGGGAAATATTTCTTCGTGGAATCTAAACCAGATTTAAGCCTAAGGCAAGAAAGCTGTGAGGCAAATTAAATTGCTTTGTTACCAAATTCCTTGCAGAACATTTTTTTTCATTGACTGTGTCTTCAATGATGTGGTATCAGCCCCACAAAACTCATATTGGAAAATAGAAGACATAATAGTCTGCCTGAGAACCTAAGTCCTAGAGAAGTCAGATGTTCAACATCAAAAGAGGATGTGTTCTTATTTTCCAAGAGCAGTTTCCAACAAAAGAGAATACAAATATGCTCCTAGGCAGGGTGCTGCGAGAGTGCACAAAATCCTGCAAAACAGCACAGGGAATTTCAGGGCCTTGTTCCCCTGCACCAATAAAGGCACTCTGCTGTCTCTTCAGGAGTGTTGGGTGTGAAATGGAGTTTTCAGATTCTCCCTCACATAACCTACTACGGGATTCCAAGAAATCTCAGCTTGTCCCTTCCCAACTGTTTTCTCAGTGGATAGACCCTGATGGGGCTGGGTTTGCCTCTCATCTGCACTCTCAGATTGACTGTACTTTTGTTGGGAGAGCCTCTGGATTTCCTCCAGATCATCTCTGGCCTTTTCCTTTTGGTTTGTCATGAGTGTTAAGTTAAACCGTTCGCTTTGATGACATTCCAGTGTTCCTCTTGGGGAAGAAAGGAAAGCCTCTTACTTGACAAGATGAGCAGGAAAGAGCAGACATTGGTTGCATTTAATCAGCCCTCACACAAAGCTCAAGCAAAACAAAGCCGAAAATACCCTCTTGACTGACTCAGAGTCAAATGCAGTTAGCGATTTCAGGCAGCTGCAAATTCCAAGCCTTGAGCCAAGGCTCTTCTCCATGAACTTATTCAGCAGCATGTGCGTAGATATAAGTGGTTATTTACAGGTTATCTCATCGTTGTTACAATGAAGACCAGAGGTTCCATTAAATTAATTTCATGATCACTTATTAAGGAAGAATATAGCATGGAAAAATTAGAATGTGGCATGGCCAGATCTGGTCTGAAGTCTAGAATTTCATGCCTTCTTCCCAGTTGTGGAAATAGCGGTCCATGGTTTAATCTTTCTGAACCTTAAGTTCTGCTCCTATAGATTAGAGAGATCATTCTATGTTTGTGCCTAGAGATTCATGCAATTTATATCCCAAAAGGGGAAGCCACAGGGCCCTCTAACAGACTGCAAAATATGACAAGACACCCACATTGTAAGCCATCAGAGAAATGCATATTAAAATTATTTTGATATTCAACCTCATACTGATCATAACGGTTATTATCAAATGGCAACAAATGTTGTTGATATTGGGAAAGAGGAGCCTCAGTGGCTATTGGGGTGCAAACTGGTGTGGCCACTATGGAAATCAATGTTCCAGTTCCTCAGTGGCTATAAGTAGAAATATAATACAAATAAGCTATTCCACTTTTCATCCTACTATAAAGATACTTGCTCATCAATGTTTCTTGCTGTTGTGTTCACAGTAACTAGGAAATGGAATCAGCCTATATGTCTACCAACTGATGAGCAGATAATGAGATTGTGATGCATATGCATAATGAAATTTTAATTAGCTATAAAAAGAAATGAAAATATGAAATATAGGTAAATACACATAACTAGGAAAATTATATTAAGTGAGGTAAACCAAGCTCAGGCAGGGAACACTGTATCCTTACACATGTGTAGGTCAAATTTCTAAGTGTTTAAGTTGGAGTTCCTATAGAAGCCAGGAAACTAGAAGGAAACCATGAAATTGAGAGATGTCTTGAGGGAATGGGGATAGTAGAATATAGATAATACAAAGACATAGAGGGTGAAAAAGGTTTAATCGGGGACAGAAGTGGTGGGATGGAGAAGATGAGGGGGATAAGCTAATCAAACTATTATAGAAAATTATATAGAAATATATTATTTCATAATCTAATTAAACATAGTTTTTAAAAGAGTTTGAAGTGAGTTTTAATCTGAAAAGTTGAATAATACTGCAAGTTATAAAACAAAAATCCCAGTGCCAGGCATGGGATATCACCTTATGAGGCCCCAGTAAATTCAAAAAAGTATTTATAATTCTTGGTTGCCTACCAGAACAAGATGGCGAGACCCTATTGTTGAAGACACCATGTATTTTGATTGCAAGACATAGAGAAATCAAACTCGAAGCTTCCTCCTTGCTGATTAGCTTCCATGGTGTCAGAAGATGCTTTGCAGGTTGCTGAGAAAGAGAATATATAGCTGCAAACTCTATGAACTACAATACCAACCTACCGGGCGAGCTATGTCCAGTTGTGTAATAATGGCATGACTGTAATGGGGGCAACCAACTCTCTTAGCTATGACTTGAGGCCCACTTTGCAAAAGGAATCCCTTTCCAGCTCTGTAAGAATGGCAAAACCCCATTCCAGGGACCCTGGGAAAACTTACTACCGTAGTTAGGCTAAACTGACAAGGAGTCAAACTGCTTTCTAAATATTTATGCTAATACCCATAGGGAAATGCTACTCTCAGGCTTAATTGGAGAAGCCACTCTTTGCAGTGAACTGTGATGAATGCAGAGCCTCATGACTGCTCCAGATGCTGTGAATTAAGTGACAGTTTAATGACAAGGCATTTATATAACCTCCTCTGAAGCTCAGGGAATACAGTTGAAGAGGGGACAGGAAGAACTTAACAGCCAGAAGATAGCAAAAAGGGCTGTGAAATGCTATTTTCTACACGTGGTGCAACCATTAAAAACATGAACTCACAGCAGTTGCACAGTTGCACACTCTGCACACTCTGGGCCTGTGCTTGAATGGGCTTGTCAAGAATCAGGAATGGATACAGTAGGGCCATAGGACCCTAATCCTTTCTGCTGATCTAGTGACTTCTAGATTCTGGAGGAGCCAGTTATTGCCATCAAATGTGTATTCACTGATGATCCCAGAGGGCTCCAGTGGGATCCAAATCCATGGCTACACAAATGGCTCGAATTAAACTCATTAGGTACAAAACCAAACAGATACAAATGTGGAAACAAGATTTGAAAGGAGGAGAGAAGACTGGCAGGAGTGTGTGTGTGTCGGGGGGGAGCAGCGAGCTAAGAGAGAATGTGGGGGTAAGAGTAATCAGAATGTGTTATATACATGTATGACAACTGTCAAAAAATTAAATTTAATCATTTTTTAAAAGTAGCAGTACATGGTCAGTGTTATGTGATACCAAAGGATTCAAAGACCCAGGTAAGCCAAACAGCCATGAAAAATAAGACATCAAGTCCATTCTCAGTGACAAGAAACATTCTTCTAGAAAGATGGGAACACCAACCATCTCTGAGAAGAAAGTCACATGAGTATAAGTGTCCAAGCTGTGCTTGAGAAGGGTTGGGAAGCTATGGCAGGGGCAAAAGATGTTTGACCAAGAATGATGGGGCCATGAGATGATCTGGGAATTGAGAGGCAGTGGGAATATGTGACAGAGTCCCTCCTGTCCCAGCTACAGGGCTGACGCAGGAGGAAAGGTGACAGCAACATAGTCTTGAGTTTTATCCTAGTGACAGGTCTTGTTCATACTTTAACTTTCCAAAGCATCAACGTCTCTGCATTCTGCTGATCCTCAGTGGGGAGCCTTGTTATGCGGGTCCCTTTCTCCATTCATCAGCAGCTCTGAGCATCTCAACAAATATCCCACCGGAGCTCTGTGCTTTCTTCTTATCCCTAACCAACTTCAAGCTGAGGAAAGCTGATGGCTTAGGAAGCCCAAGATGAATTCTAAATATGCCAAAGCCACCATCTATTATCTGTCTTGCTGCTTCTAAACAAAGCAAGGCAGTTAATTTCCCTGGCCTGCACATGCTTTTGGTATCCCTGTGGCCAAATGAGGGCTTGCAGCTGTCTTGCAGCTGAAGTGCAAACTGCACCGTGTTTCAAGATAAACTGTATTGTTTTCTTCTCTCTGATCTCATTATCTACGCATCTGCAAGCAGAACTGCACTTCCTGCACACACACACACACACACACACACACACACACATTCAATATGTCAAGTTGATGGGTGGAAAGTTAAACATAAAAAGAGCTAGGTGATATCAAAGGAAAAAATTGCTATCAACCTTCCAATTGGTAATATGAAAAATTTGACAGTCTTGTCACTTAAAATAAAGATGAAATAATTGCATTTCTTAACAAAATAATCTTTGTGATTTGGATAATAGGATCTATCCAAAATATAATTTCTCTTTGAGATTGATAGTGTCAGCTTGAGAGCTTATTGGTTGCCCACCTTATATAGAATACAATAGTTAAGAGTGTAAATGTGGGAGGAATGGGTTTTAGCATAATAGATCCAGGGCAAAAGAAAGAAAGGAAGGAAGAAAGAAGAGAAAAGAAAGAAAGACAAGAAGAAAAAATGAAAACATCCTGACTGAAACCCCATGACGATCATCTCAGAAATGTTTTTTTAAATAGAAGTGTTGCAAAGGTAAATTGTAGGAAGCATGAGAACAATTGCAGACTCTATATTTATTATCACAACTATGACATCTTCTAGGAAAGCACTTGACACATGGTTGGTGTTGGTCAATTGTTTGTTGAATAAATAAATGAAAATAAACGAAAACAAATTAACTAACTCTATCCTCAAGAAATATTTGAAAAAAAACTAGAAGATAGTAAACCACAGTGAAATAAGCAGATGAATTAATATTTTATTAATGGCACAGCCACTGAACAGTGAATTGAGCCATGTTCTGCTGTA
Source organism: Mastomys coucha (assembly GCF_008632895.1). Lineage (NCBI taxonomy): Eukaryota > Metazoa > Chordata > Mammalia > Rodentia > Muridae > Mastomys > Mastomys coucha. The sequence goes on from NW_022196898.1 coordinate 16,345,621, forward strand.
CAATGTGATAGGAAAGCTCACAAAGCATATTGGAAGACAGAGAAGAAGTTGCTGGATCAAGAACCATGTGATAGGTACTGTGATTAGAGTTTGCAAAATAGCCTGTGATATTACATGAGAACACTGTTGAAATTGCCTAAGAGAAGAGTTCAATGAATGTTCCCAGAAAGAGTGATGTTTGGGGAGGGAACAGATAGATGTAAAGTTGGGTAATATGGAGGTCCATCAGAAGAATGTACCTGCCAAATGGAAAAACAACAGCAAAACAGGAACAAAAGTAAGAATGGTGGGTGATGATGATGATTCTTTGCTGTTTGTAGAAGAGAATGAGTAGAACAGAGCAGAGTCCAGGAAATGAAAGACACCATAGGCTCTGCTGCTTGAAATTCCAGATATGTCCCAGAGGCAGTTGCAGAGGGTTGTAGGTAAGCAAGCTCCATGTGATCTGTGAGATAGGATCTCACATGTAACTCAGCCAGGACTCAGACGCTGGGCAATCTTCAGGCCTCAGCCTTCCAAGTACTAAGTTTATAGGTATGAGCCACCACATTCAGATCTTGAACTTGTTTTGAAACCAAAACTTGCCAGCTTAGAAGACTGGCTCAGAGTAGATCAATTCTCTTGTCAAGAACAAATAGAAACAATTTTAATAGTTTTAAAACCTTTAGTTTGGACACATCTGAGAACTACTGACTCACTAGGATTTGAGGTCAATCTTCAGACATAACAGAACTCATCGAGGCAAAGACAATATTCTATCCTTTTTCCTCAGGTGATTCCAACCCACAGCATCATGGGTACAGATACTTTGAACGGCATATGCTTCAAGCAAGCTGAATCAGACAGACAGAAATTAGACTTCACAGTTACCAGTGAGGATGTGAGGTCAGGCTCCCAACAAACAAAAAGCTTCAGAGAAGTGGAATCAGTATCTAAACTCCTCGAGGTTATTGTTCATCTGTGAGCTATGTGAACAGGCAGTTTCTTTTTATAATTAGCATAACCAGTAGTGTCATTGTGGCATTTTCAAACACACTATACTTTTCTTGATCCTCCCCTTCCTGTCCCCCTGTCTCCTTTGTACTGTCCTCAATTCTCTTTAAAATTAGCCACTTTCTCAGGCAGATAAGCAGAATTCCAGACTTAAGTATAAAATAATGAACTACCAACCAACCACTATGAGATACTATAGTTAAAAACCTGGGCTGATGAGAGAGAATATCAGAGGTATGCTTCACACACACACACACACACACACACACACACACACACACTAAAATTGGAAAGCCATACTTTCATCTACGTTTGAAAATTCTATAAAAATACTATTAAGAAAGTAAACATAGAAATTAGAAAGCAGTATTGTAAAATATAGCTCTGATAAGAGACTAATATTGAAAATATGCAAAATACTTTTTAAATTCCACAGAATGGGTAAATGATCTAAATGGAAATTTCACCAAAGAAAATACACAGAATAGCCATACAAGGCAAGGCGACCAGGGAAAAGATGCTGAGTGTCTGAAGCCACTAGGGAACCATAAATTAATAGAGATAGCATATATCTACTTTGATAGATTAGACACAAAACACTGATAATAACAAGTGCTGGTGTGGATGTAAACTGGAATTCTCACTCACCTCTGCTGGGAATGCAGAATATCACAGCCACATTGGAAGACAGTATGGTACCTTCTATCAAACCTGAAAAGACAGTCATGTGATCTAGCAACTATAGATTTTCAAATGAGTTGGAAACCAATGTACATACAATATCCTGCATATTAATATTTAAACAGCTTTATGCATAGTTGTCCAAACTGGAATGTAATCTAGATGCCTCTCAATAAGCACTTGAAAAACAAGTTGTGACACATCCATGCAATGGAATGTTGCTAAGCAACACAAAGTGATGCACTAGTGAGCCATAAAATACATTAAACAACAAAAAAGCCATAAGTACACAATGAAGAAGGAGGTGGATCTGGAAATACCGAATATGTGTGTTTCCAATTATAAGGAAATCTGGAAAATGAGAAACTAAGAAAACATCAAGATCAATAGTCATGGGGCATGGGGGGAAAAAGGGGGTGGAGAGTAATAAAATAGCAGGAATTTTAGGGCACTGCAGTTGTTCTGTGTGGTATTATAATGGGGACTATCTCTTATTACATTACTCAGAACCCATTCAAGGTAGAATGAAAAGTGAGCCTTATGACTAATGGAGGTTAGTGATAATATACCAGTATTTAGTGATAATTTATTGCAGATGTTAACAGTTTAGAGAACAACAGTTCTCTAAACTTCTCAAAGAAAAATACTGACTGGAAAAAGATTAAACAGGCAACATCTAAGAGGATGAATTGTTGAAGACATCACACATTTCAGACACAGAACTTGAAGAAACCAACCTGGAACCAACCTGGAATCCTCCTCTCTGAGGTCTTGCTTTCATGGTATGTGAAGATGTTGTACAAGCCTCCATGGGAGAAAAGCAACTAACAATCCTACCCAGCTCTGACACTCAGAAACCGCAACTATGACTAGCCTAGAAAGGTATCTCAGAGGAAGAATGGTGGCACTTATACTTGGGGGTAACCAAAATCTGCCTAATTGGACTTAAGCCCCATTACTGGGAGAGATTCCTGCCTGGAACTTCAAACATAGTAAGGTACCTGGTGACTGGTGCTACATGCTAGAGGAGACCCTACAGCTGACACTTTCCTAAACCATTATAATTCCTAACTTCATTCTAAATACATAAGTCCAGCTCTCACCCTTCATCCCAGAAGCTTCTCTTCGCAGCAGATGGAGACTATTACAGAAATCCATAACTTGTCATCACAATGTGCTCAACACCACCTGACCCATTCTCATCACAACGTCTCCATCTAAGACCCAATAAACTTCATGGAAGAAGGGACAGAAAGAGTATAAGATAGTGTGCTGAATCTATGACAGAGTAACCATGAAATCTAAACAATGTGTCCACGTAAACAAGACCTGCACAATGACAATACCAGGAGATATGCCAGTGTGGGTGGAGAAATCTCACAAGGCTCCACCGGTAGATGAAGAGTTCTGGGAATTAATGGATGCTGAGGGAGGTAAAAGCAGTCTTCTCCAGGGACAAGAGCAGTGATGGTTTATGCAACCCCAAATGGATAAATCAGACCTAAACATATAATACATACAAGCAACATTAAGTAGACTCACTAGGCTGTGTATATGTGTGCATATATATACATGTATATATATATATATATATATATATATATATATATATATATATATATATATATATATATATGAAGAAGAGGTCAATAATATAAGAAGTGAGAGTGATATGGGAAGAGTTAAAGGAATAGGGAAAAGTGAGAATGATATAAATATAGTGCTCATGTATGAAATTCTAAAAATAATTTCAAAATGTCTAATGGTGTTTTCCATAGAAGAGGGAAAAAATTCATATAGAAATACAAAAGACCACAAATAGTCAAAGCAATTGTAAAAAGAAAAGATATTGTATAAGGCATCACAATACCTGACTACACTGTAGCGCTATAGTGACAAAAACAGTATGATACTTGCAACACATAAATGAATTGAGTAGGACATAAGATCAACAGAACAATCAAAGATTGTGGTCATCTAATCTTTCAACAAATATCAAAAGCATACACTTGAAAACATCAGTTTATATAATAAATGGTGCTGGCAAAATTGAATATACATCTGCAGAAAAATAAATTTAGAGTTGTATCTAGTTCAAATTGTATCTTGCTCAAATTGTATCTACTCAAAATTAAGAGGTTAAAGATCTTAGTTTAAAACTGAAACAGTAAAACTACCAGATAAAGCATAAGAAAAACGCTTAAAGGCACAGTTCCTAAACAAACTCTGATAGCAATGGAAATAGAACCAAGGATTGACAATGGGACTATATGAACTAAAAGTCTCTGTACTTAGAAAGCAAATTATAAACAGAGTGAACAGAATGGCCCACAAACTGGGAGCAAAGTCACTGCCAGCTGTACTTGAGTCAAGGGCTTATTACCTAGGTTATATAAAGGACAACAAAAATTCAATACTTCAAAAAAAAATTTCAAAAAAAAGCAAATTTCTTGTCAATTTATGACCAATAAATATTTTTTAAAGTAATTTACATCTTTGTTCATCATGGAAATGTAAATCAAATCTAAATAAATACAAGATTTTATTTTTTTATTCTTAAGAATTTCCTGTATGCTTGCAGTAAATTACAACCATGTATACACCATCCACTCCCAATTCATTCCTTATTCCCTTCAAAACATTCTCCTTCCAACTTCATGTCTTTTTTAAATTAATTTTTGTTACTCACTGACCCTATGTGAGATCAGGACACATCCCATCAATGGATGCATCCTCAAAAAAAGAATGAGCCTCTCCTCCCAGGAACTATCAATTGCCAACAATCCCTCAGTGATGAGATGAGGCCTGGAGGTCCTCTACCCATCTATGTGGGAGTTTGCTTGACTTGGTCTTGTGTATGTAATCCCACATGGTGTGAATTCATGAGTAAAGTAGCCATGACATATCCAGAAGATGGAATTTTTCAGTGATCCTCCACAAACTACATTTTCATTCCCCATCACCTGGGTTAGAAATGGCTATCATCATTAGGTAACTAATGCTCAAGAGGACAAGAGGAGAGAATCCAATTCCTTGTTTGTAATGGTATAAACTAGTACAGGTATCATGGGGATCAGTGTGCAGGTTTTTCAAGAATTAAAAATAGAACTGGCCCAGCTAGATATTCCTGAGTGTATCCCCAAAGCTCTTCATATCCTACCACAGAGATGTTTGTCCCATCCACATTTATTACTGCTCTACTCATAAAGGCAAAGAGTGGAACCAGCCTAAATGCTCATCAACAGATGCATGAATGGCTGATGAAAATGTGAGATAGATGGATGGCTATAAATATGTGTGTATGTATATATGTGTGTGTGGTGTATACAATATTATATATATATATATATATAGAGAGAGAGAGAGAGAGAGAGAATATATATACAGTTGCATTTTCTTAAGATGTAGAGAAAAATTTACAGAAAAATTGGCTCAATCTGGAAATTACTATGTTAATCAAGATATGCTGGACTCAGACAAATACTGTAGATCCTTTCTTATATCTCTTATATAATAGCTTTTAGTGTGTGTGTCTTTGCATGTGTATGTGTGGTGTACTTGGTGTATGTTTGTGTGTGGTTTGTGAGTCTATGTGTGTGCATGTGTGTGTGTGTGAGTGTGCATGTGTGTGGTATGTATGAATAGGTCATAAAACTGGGGGGACTAAAAGGGCAGAACTGAGGAAAAACAAAGGATAAGAGAATGAGATACATATGCCATGAAAATTGGACACGGGATGCTGGGATAAAAGGATATGGGAGACCAGGTGAAGGAAAAGAATTAACAAAAACCAATTATGTTTTTAAAAGTCACAATAAAACATAACACTCTTACAATCATTTAATAAATAAAAAGCAAAGAATTATCAAGTATGGAAGAAAAGTTTATAAACTGAATTGTGTTAAAATTAAAACTAATGTCCTTCAAAAGATAGTATAAAAAATAAATGAGAGAATACACTAACAAAACTTGCATGTACTAAAGGGCTAATAACAATAAATTATTTAAAATAACTTCTTAGAAGGTAATAATAAAAAAGAGGAGCAGCTCAAGTTTTAAAATGGACAAATGAAACTTGGCCTGGAACCACAGTCCTGGGGAAGTAGAGACAAAGATTGGAAGTTCAAGGCTAGCCTGCGCTAGAAAGTAAAACTAGCCTAGGCTACATAAGACCAAAAAAAAAAAAAAAAAAACAAAGACAGAAGCATAACAGAATGAGCAGATACTTTAACAAACTATCCATACAAATAATATTCCCAACACCATTAGGCAATAGAGAAAGGTAGTCACACAAATATGAAGACTTCAGTTTAAATCCCCAAAAGCATGTAAAGCCAGGTATAGTGACACAAACCTGTAATCCTGGGGCTCCTACAATGAGATGTGAGGTGAATCCAGCAGAATTCCTGAAAACGCAATGGCCAGCTAGCCTGGTATACATAATGATAGAAAAGGTGGGGAGGAGAGAGGGATGGAGACAGACAAAGACAGACAGAGAGAGAAAGAGATAGAGAGAGGCACAGACAAACAGAAAGATAGACAAAAGATGCCTGGCTCAAAAGAGGTGGGAGGTGAGAAGACCAATATCTAAGGTCATTCATTAACCTCCACATGTATACTGTGGTTTGTACATGCCTATATTCACACACAAGAACATGTATGAATATACACATCATACACTTACATACAAAAAAAGAACAATTTAATTGATTCAAGTATTAAACTCTAGAGTACATGGAATTTTAAGTGTGTGAAACATAAATATCAATCATACTCTGCTTTTCAAATTGAGTTTCACGCAACACATTTCAAATAGTCAAACCCTAAAGTATATTAAGTAACTTTTATAAGAGCAAATTAAAAATCAATTTAAAATAAGATAAGTTTAAATGTTTTCAGCTAGGCCTGATAGCACAGTTCCTCTGTAATCCTAGGCACTCTGGAGGGCGAGGTAGAAAGATTACAAGTCCAAGGCCAGGCAATTTAATGAGAACATGCCTTTTCAGTGTGGTAAAGAAAAAATGAAGAATTTCCCCCAATCTTTACATTTGGAGTTGGATAACCGACTTCTCTTTCCAGGGGAAGACCTTCTCCTGCTCCCAACACTCTTTAGCTACCTATAGTTCTTCCTGTAGGATGGAGACCTCCTGAGTTCCCCTTCCACATTAGGGTATCGATTGGCATCAAAATTAAAACTTACAGGGCTGAAGAACTGTCTCTGCAGTTAGGAGTGCATGCCCACTGCCCTTCCAGGTCTAAATCCTAGGGCCCACGTGGCAGCTCACAACCTTCTGTAACTCTTACTCCAGAGGAACCACTGCTTCCTTAGGGCTTCTGTTGGTGCCAGGTCTCCGTGTAGCACATACACACATTCAGACAAACACTCATACATCTAAACATCTATAAAAACAAATATTCTTTAAAAGTTACAACTGATTTCCAAAGATCAAAACAACTTATTGGTGATGTGTTTATTAAGAATGGAAGAGAGCTCTTTGTACCCATTCTAATGAGACTATGAAGATCTCCTCAAGTCTTCCTCCCTCACCTTAGTTCCCAACCGTACAGGGGCACTTGCTGGAAACTCAATGGCCACATCAGCCAAGGAATCAGGTAGGAGATACCAGTTTTATTCCTCTCCTTCAGTTGCAATCCTTAGCTTTACAAACCATCTGCTCCCACTCTCAGGGTAGGGTATGCAGATCTCTTCTAGCTCTCCTTTTCCTCCACACTCTCTCCCTGGAAGCCTGGCCACACCAACCTGAGAATCAGGTTGGCAATTCTTTTTTTTTTTTTCCTTTGAATCTTTTTTTTCTTTTTTTATTAGATATTTTCTTTATTTACATGTACATTTCTCCATTCCCAGTTTCCCCTCCAAAAAACAAAGAAACAAAAACAACAAAAACAAACCCCTGTTGCCTCCCCCTTCCACAAGCCTGTCACCCCACCCTCTCCCACTTATTGACCCTGGCAATCCCCTACACTGGGGCACAGAACTTTCACAGGGCCGAGCTCCTCTCCTCCTATTGATGATCAAATTGCAATCCTCTACTATACACGTGCTGCCAGAACAATCAGACCCCTCCATGAGCAGTCCTTGGTTGGTGGTTGAGACCCTGGGAGCTCCGAGAGTAGTAGTTAGTTCATATTGTTGTTCGTCCTAAGGGGCTGCAAACCCCTCAGCTCCATTGGTCCTTTC
>NW_022196898.1:16355705-16420254 GCF_008632895.1 Mastomys coucha
AAGTGACCATAGGTACATGGGTTCATTTCTGGGTCTTCAATTTGGTTCCATTGATCTACCTGCCTGTCGCTATGCCAATACCATGCAGTTTTTATCACAATTGCTCTGTACTACATCTTAAGGTCTGGGACTGTGATTCCACCAGAGGTTCCTTTATTGTTAAGTGACCCCAAAAATTCCATCAGAGAGCTCCTAAACCTGATAAACAACTTCAGCAAAGTAGCTGGATATATAATTAACTCAAGCAAATCAGAGGCCTTCCTATACACAAAGGATAAACAGGCAGAGAAAGAAATTAGGGAAACAACACCCTTCACAATAGTTACAAATAATATAAAATACCTCTGTGTAACTCTAACTAAGCAAGTAAAAGATCTCTTTGACAAGAACTTTAAGTATCTGAAGAAAGAAATTGAAGAAGATCTCAGAAAATGGAAAGATCTCCCATGCTCATGGATTGGCAGGATTAATATAGTAAAAATGGCCATCTTACCGAAGGCAATCTACAAATTCAATGCAATCCCCATCAAAATTCCAACTCAATTCTTCACAGACTTAGAAAGAGCAATTTGCAGATTCATCTGGAACAACAAAAGACCCAGGATAGCCAAAACTATTCTCAACAGGTTGGCAATTCTAATTACCCAGATTCCTCTGCCTCTTCCTGCTGGGGCCTCTCCTTCCTCTCTGCAACCATTCAGAGGACAATGCAGATCCTCCAGGCAGACCCCGTTTTCCTCCTTCCTCTGGATTCTCTCAGCCCCCATCCCTTCTAGCCCATCTCATTCCTTCCTATCAACTCCCAATATGCAGAAACACATTCTACCCAGGATACCTAATAGCCACAGCAGGCCACTCTTCTAAGATTCAAAGAAGGCAATAAAAACTAAGGAAAGGAACACACATTCAACAAACATAAGACCAGATACAAGTATCTAGAACTACAATCATCCCAAACCCAGATGTCTAACGCCATTATAAAAATACAGTCAGTAACAATTTCTCCTCTGGAGTCCAGCAACTCTACTGTAGTAGGCCCTGAGAAGTGCATAAACTTCAGAATACCTATTATAAACATGTTCAATGAACTTAAAGAGGATATGAATAAATCCATGAATGAAATATAGGAAAATAAACAAACAAAAACTCATCGAAATACAATGAAATAAAAACAGTTCAAGATATGAATGTAGAACCAGAATCAATGAAGAACTAATGGAAAACTGATGGAAACTGGAAATGAAAAATTTAAGAACTCAAGCAGGAACCTCAGAGGCAAGCCTTGCCGACTGAATACAAGAAAAAATTTCAGGAATTGAAGACAAAAAAGAGAAAATGGGTATCCCAGGCACATAAATGTTAAATCTAAAAAAACCCAAGCACAAAACATCTAGGAAATTTGGGACACTAGGGACAAAATCTACACACACACACACACACACACACACACACACGATTTTTTAAACAACTGCCAAATAATAGGAAGACAAAGGCCCAACTGGCCATCTATCATCACCATGTAAAGATTTCCATTCTGGAAATGGGTTACATGTAACAGAGTTAGAGCTGTTAGCCAAAGGAGTCCCATATGAATACCTAATCCACCCAAGCGACTGCCAAGGTTCTTTTCTGTTCTCCAAACTGAGAGTAAGGCCATACGCTGCAGACAGCACCTATACCAGAAACCATTCCTAACCCAGGAGCTATCTCCAACTGATGACTGCCACGAATGAGAAATTAGATTTCTCCAATGGAGTCTCACTGGGTATACAAATGGTTCTTTCAGACAAGCCTCATGGTTAGCTATAGATAGCAACACCAGATGAACTCTATGGTATTTTTGGAGGTTCTTTGTCTCATAATGCTTTGTTGGGGCATTGGATTCTTGTTTTTGTTTTGTTTTGTATTCATTTGTTTTGTTTTCTTTTGCGTATACATCATGGTTTCCAGTTTTGTGTTTTTATGCGATTTCTCTGTGTTCAAATAGATGTCTATCCGAGTCCACATGTGTTTTTTGTGCTTTTGCTTTGGCTCTTTTCCTCTGTCTCGCCCTATTCTGGTTTGTTTGCTTTTGTTTTAACGTATCTTATTAATATTATTTTTAAATGTCTTTTCCTTTTCACACATACACACATACACATGAATGTGATCTTTAAAAAACTGCCGGGTTAATGGGAAGATAAAGGCCCAAGAGAAATAAAGATGGGACCGGATGTGCTGATTATGGAGGGCAACAATCATAATCAGCATATGTTCTATGAAAAAAAAACTATTTTCAATAAAAATATTTGGAATATATAATATACCTTTAAAAGCAGGGAGGCTGTTTCAAAATGATCTGACAGCCAGGCAAATTAAGACACTGAAAAAAAATCTATGGAGAGGAGTTTGGAGATTAAGCCACTGCTCTCAAGTTTCATGCTTTGCTGATAGATGACAGCACTGACCCTGAAAGTGTGAGTCAACTTGTCATTTTTATTAGGGTTATTGATGACAGACAATGTCACTGAGGAAACAGTTTCTTTAATGACATTAAAAAATAAAATTAAACAAAGCAGACATAATTAAATGAAAATATTTATAACAAGCAGCAACGCACATAAGTGTGTGTGTTCAAATAATTCTCTTTTTTCACCATCAACATATCTAGTATCGTTAACAATGGTGTCCTACTATTACTACTACTAAATAAAAGGACTTTTAACTTAATACAAGATGATGCAATTGGGCCCCCAAACTTGCATTTAATAAAGTATCATTGCAGAGTACATCAAGACAGTGTGCTCGCAAAAACATTAAAGATGGATAAAATCATATAAATTGCCATCAACCCTGTGAATTTTGTAAGGATTAAATCATCATCAATTCCAGGAATTCCTTAGAAGTGTTGATGCTGACTACCGTAACAGTGACATCACTTGCTTTTTGAAAGTAAGATGAAGCTGAGGCCAAATGTTGAAGAGATTTCATGATTTATGACAGGTTATCAAGTCATTTATGGTATCAAAAACAAAATTTATCTCTCAACTTGACAATGAAAACAATGTACATATTTAGCAATTTTAGTGAATTTAACCACTCATTTAAACTGGCTTAAGACATCTTCAAGGAGAAAAACAATTTATCAATATAATACTTAAAATAGTAACAGCATTCCAAATACACACACACACACACACACACACACACACACACACACACACACACACACACACACACACACACACATCATTGTCAGGCTGCTCCTCACCCCAGACAAGAAACTGATGGCTGACCAAAGGAAGGGTTTCAGTAAACCTAGCTTGGGGAACCAGTTTGGTGGCAGTTACTAACAGGACCAGAAATGACTCAAAGACAGCTATATCATAAAAATACCACCTCAGTATGTCTGATGGCTCAGAAATGCCAGAACCATGGCATTCACTGTCCAAATTACAGATAGGTTAACAGGCTGGATAGGGAGCATCTCTTCCAGGCAGCCTGAGGGCCAGGTGGGGGCCAGAGGCTCTGAGCCTATTCCAGGCAACTTATCTGGTGGGAACTTACTCTAGGCAGTTCAGCTTATCCTGAGTCTCTCAAGAAATTCTTATGGCTTATATGTGCTTGAGAGGGAGAGGCCTGATAAATATGGTCAGTTTCAGGAAATTCCTGAAGCTTTTGTGTTGTTTATTTCCAAAGTTTTTAAGAGGAGAAATCCGGGATGGATAGATAATAACTGATCAGAGGCACAAAAAAGGCCTTCTAGGAGTTCATGTTCAATATTTTGAGGATTGTAGTTTGTAGCCCTGGCTGGCCTGGAACTTATTATGCAGATCATGCTAGCCTTGATGGCACAGAGGTCCATCAGTCTCTGCCCCCCAAGTGTGCTGTGATTAAAGGGATCAAAGGAGAAGACATCACTGCCTGGACAGTTTTTTGTTTTCTGTTTTTATTTCTGAGATAGGGATTTATTGTATAGATCTAGCTGACCTGTGACTCACTACATAGACCAGGCTGGCCTTGAACGCCTAGAGCTCTGCCTACCTCTGCCATCCAAGTGCTGAGACTGAATATGTCCATCATCATCCCTGCATTCTGGACATCTTCTCTTCAAAATAATTAGCTAGTGTAGTGTTATATGTGTATGTTGGTGCATACCACTCCTAAGTGCTAGAAGTTGTGGCTACTCCAGCCTGGATCAGTGTTTTAAGAATCATCTTGAGCCAAAGGAAGTATCTTTCTTTCATATTTGTGAGGAGGCCATACTTTCCTATTCTCATGACTCATTGTCAATGACCAAATGATTCATAGGTATAAAAGAAACAAGGTCAGTCCATTTGTTTGAGGGGCCACTACTACTCTAGAGCCTTCAATGGGGTCAAGATGAGGCTCAATGAAGACATAGGTCTTTGACCTTTCTGCATATTTTATAAGCCAGAAACAACAGCTTCCTCAGTTGTGTTCTTCCAAGGATGTTTTTATAATGAACACTTGTAAGGAAAAGGTGCCCACCTCCTAAGTAAAGGGCAGGTTTCGTCATCAGCCACCATAAATCTAAGAACAATAAGATCTCTTTTTATGGAAAATTTAGGCCATTTACTCTCTGTTATATAAAAAAATTCATGTTCCCCAAGTTCAGGTGCTTTCCATTTCTCCAGGGAATCAATCGCATTTGCTCTTTCTGCATTCGCCTACAGGAACAGAGCTTCAGAAAACCAGTACAAATGCTGATACTTTGTCTGCTGTTATTGCTGTGAGGAATAAGATCCTCTTGCTGTCTCAGGATGTATCAGCATCCATGAACCTACAAGGTAAAACTGTGAATCCTTCCTGGTTCTTCACAATGTCTCCTGTCTTTATTCTCATGTGTGTCATTTATTAACAACTCACTAGCATAAACATCTCCATCCCGTACACTCATGGTCCAGTTCGGATCCTAGCACAGAAAAACAAACCAAACAAAACATTTCACACTTTATCTCAAAGAAACCTGTCCCCCAGCAGTGCATGTGCAGTCCTGTGAGATATGTGTTATTCAGTATACAAAATATACCTCAGGTTTTTGAGACAGGATCTTAATATATAGCGAGGCCGACCTAAAGGTTGCTATATTTATTTATCTTTCTATTGCTGTGATAATTACCAAAAACAACTTGAGGAGGAAAGGGTTTATTTGGATTTATATGTCCACATCATAGTGGATCAGGGAGGGAAATCAGGGCAGGAGCTCAAGGCAAGAATCTGGAGACAGGAACCAAAACAGAGGCATTCCTGCTTAGTGCTCCCCTCAGGCCCAGCTCTTTTTCTTACACCTCCAAGGACCAGGACCTTTCTTATCCTTCCCAGGGGTAACTCTAACTACAAGGGGTGGACCTTCCCACATCAATCGTTAATCAAGAAAATGCCCACACATTTGCCTACAGGCCAGCCTGGCTTAGATAATTCCTCAGGTGATATTCCGTCTTCCCAGATGAATCTACCTTGTGTTAAGTTAGCAAAAAATCCTAACCAGCACACTCAAAATTTGGTCCAGGGTATCTTCAAACCTTTAATCCTCCTGCCTTGGCTTCTGAGATTCTAGAAACATGACATCATACCTGGCTTACTGCGGGACCGTGGGCTGTGTGGGCAACGTGGTCCCAGTTGAGCAAAATTCTGGAATCCAGGAGACCTGATGGGTGGTAATTTCTACCTGCATGGGACGGAAGGTGTTGGACATGTCTCCCGGGTCCCTGGCTCCTATTGCAGTTACAGTCCCCCCAAATCCCCCAACCCCGTGTCCCCCTTCCCTACAGGAGAGGTGTGTGATATCTATCACTGTCAAGTAGAAGCAGCACCAAGCCTTCTCACGTGCAAATAAGGTTTCCCCAAGCTCTCAGTCCAAACCAATGAGAAGTACCTGCTGTTGAACCCTGAATTACCTCCAAAACTGAATATAAATCCTATCCAGGGAGTGAAAGGTGTGCGAGATCTACTCCCTCGTCTGAGCCTTTTGTTCTAAGAGCTGTAATACTTGGGAAGAGGACTGCTTTCCCTGAAGCCTGAAGCTGCGCCACACTCCTCACTGGCTAGATGGCCTCTCTCGTTGGCCCAGCCCCACCCGACTCGGTGCAGGATGGTGGGGAGTAACTGAGTGACCTGAAAAGCACTGCAGAATCGGAGGTGAAGCCAACTGCAGCAGCAGAAGTGACTGAAGCGACTTCTCCTTGCTTGTGCTCGCTTCCATTCTGTGCTCCTTTCCCTTCACCGAAACTCTCTTACAGGGCCAGGCCAGAGATCTCCGTGAAAGCCTCTGGTACACTGGCCCACAGCTTACTTCTAGGATTTTCAAAAAATAGTTTAAATAAACACAAACAACAACAACAAGAAGACATAACTTTTCTTAACTTTCTAAATAAGCATAAATCATTAGAAACTTTTAAAAAGAGTCCTTGTGGATACAGTGTGGAGCACAAACTGGAATTGGAAGAAACTGGAATAAAAAAAGGCTGGATGGAATTCTATTATTAAGAAAAGAAATAAGAAATGATAACTGGAGTTCAAATTATAGATAATAAAACCCGACCTGAGGCAGAAATGTGTCAACAGAGATAAAAGCTCAGATTCATAAGATACTGAGATGGTGGGATGCAGGCACGATATACAAAACACTCCACGGTGAGACCTGCTCAGTTCCCTGCTGATCAGAAGGGATGCCGGCTATGCTCAGGCAGAGCTGACACCTACAAACAGGACCTAGCTCTGGTAGGGTGGATAGGGCTTGATAGACAGTCAAACTCCGTGGGTAAAAAGTAAACTGAGCTCTCTAACAGAACAGAGCCACCTTTAACTGCACAATGTTTTTATTTGCATAATCACAACTATTTGTGAGAGCTTGAATGACTTCTAAATCTATGCAATGTCTCTGAAAAATCAGAGAATTATCTGAATATCCTTGTCTACACTCACAATTTAGAAAGAGTGTATTTTTCACTTAAAATATTTTCAAAATCACACCAATTAGAAACCGTAAAGAAAGGAAGGTAGACCAATAAAGGCAGGCAGCCTGACGGATGATGTATCACTTTTAATCACACGGCACATGCAGCTGCCAAGCGTATTTTTTTTTCCTGTTGAAGAACACTTTACAAATCATTTGACTTATTTACAGATCTTTCTGAGGTAGCAGGAAAGCAGCTGGATTTTATGGAGCAAGACTCTGAATTGCTAATTCACAATCCTTCGGACACACTTCCCTGGTGAATGCAAACAGCTTAGAACTAACTGTCCTTCCATGATTAAGAACCTCTGGCTTTCCATCTTCCTTTCCCCTTAATTACCAATATTTAAGGCAGAAAGTGTGTTTTCTGTTCATTAATGGTAATACTACCTAGGCAGACCAGGCAGTTTAGTCCATGATCATGCATTGCTGCAGAAACCAAATCACCCTCTCTTCCAGGACAGAATCAATTAACACCACCAGGGATGTCATTATCGTCACATTATGTCACTTGATAGTCTCTGGAGCCTATCAGTGATTTAAATTTTTTTCTACAGCTATAATTCTAGTGTGCTTGTGTGGCATGGGGGTGGCAGGCTTCACATTGACAAGGGAGATTTCTTTTATAGGGGAATTAATTTTACAACATTTCAGAAAACTGCAAGCCACCATTTTAGGTCTTTAAGAGAAAATATTTATTCACCAGGATAGCTCTGAAGCCTAAATGATTTGCCACCACCGAAGTGCATTTTAAAGGTCTTTTTAAACAAAAGCCAACTTGGCTGGATCCAGGAGACTTTCCTCACTGAAGAGTAGTAAGTCAGGGGCTGGAAAATAATCAGAGCACAGTAAGCTCTGCACAGAGCACAGAGGCTGCAAGCCCAAGGCTCAGCAGTTATGGGTTCTTGTCTAACAAAATAGTTTCCCATCACTAAAGTAATAGAACTCTAGTTTTTATGAAATTAAACACAGATCACATTAGAACAGGGGCTGAAGTGCTGTGTCCAGCAGAGCTTGACGATACTTGATAAGGTGGGAATCCATGCTAGAAAATCTGAGGGCATTTTCTAATGGACAGTCCAGCAGTTTGAACCCTTGGAAATGAACATTGTGTGTTCTGTGGACTGGCTGGCTTGGTGGCCAGACCCTTGGAAGGAACCACATCTGACATCATTTTCTTCTGACACTTGTCTTTTTCTCTTCCATCCTCTTAACTCCTTGTCACTACCAGAGAATATTAATGGGATCTGAATTTAGAGTTGTAGTTGCTATTAAAAAGGAATAAAAAAAAATTCCCAACTAAATTAAGCACAATGTTTTAAAATGGCTGGTTTCCTTTTAAAAAAGTAGACCCAACTTCTGTATTTTGGCCTCCATCAGGGGGTATTTAATTAAGTCTATTCTGTCTAACATGATCTGATGTCATTGTACAAGGATATGTTCTTTGTTAGCAGCACTCTTAGTTTCAGACTCCTCTGTGTATTTGAAACCATGGTAACAGAGCAGTAAGCTAAAGCCAATGAGATAATGAGATATTCTCATTGTAATTGTGTTTCATGAGGGCACCAGATCCCACGGGTGGTATCTGACTGTCTTACAACTGCTAACAGAATTTAAGAAGCAAGCATATATTAGCATGGAACTGTTTTCCATAAGAGCCATGTAAACATTTGTGACATGGCATTTTTAGTTGTTTGCAGCACATAAAAGTGTGTAATGTGCATTTATGTCACAAAAAGCCATACAATTAATGAATATCAATATTTAAAAAATCCTTAGAACTTCAAGGAACTTCAGATTGTAAATGCACCAAGCAGGCTGGAGGGATGCTGTTTTGCATTATAATTATGAGCGGGGCTATGGTTTATGAGGGGAGGAATCCATCAAAGCAAAGAGAAAGAGCAGCTAGCCCTTCACCTCCCAAACACCCCGACTGAACCCCCTAAAGAAGAAGCAATGCTAGCCCTAAGTGAGGCTCCCTCTGCTTTTATGAAGAAAGCCACGCTGTGGATTTGTAAAACAAAACCTTTAAAAGAGAAAAGGGAAACATTTGGGGAATAATACAAAAATATTTACAAGCTCCTTCTGAAGGAAATCAGAGAGGCGAACACCTCACTTTTGCAGGCTTTCCTTCCTCCTCCATTACCGTTTGAAGTTCGCCCACCATTTGCATTTGAGTTGCAGATTTTATGCACAAGTCACCGAATCCATGTTTTCCATCCTGATGAGGTTGCCCTAACAGGCATTGGATCTTTTAATAAATAATTTAAGACTGAAAAAGAGACAGTGCAATATAGGATGACTGTCTGATTAAGCGGAGCTAAGATTCGTGCACTCTGGTGTCACGAGGCTTCCCACCAGGAGCCCTGCTTTAGACAAGAGCTGACCTGAGAATGAGCCATAGTCAGCTTTGGGAGGCCATTGGCCCAGGGGACAAAGGTGATCTCGTACACTGAACTTAATGGCTGAGGATTTTGTTTGCTTTTTACTTCACAGACAAAGGATGTCACTCACTTCTTATAAAAATTTGCTGGTGTCATTTCTAAAACGTTTTGACATATGGAACTAAATCAGTGTCAATATCATATTGACAGAGAAAACCATTCAAGTGCTACAGTTGTGCATGTGTGTAAGGGTGTCTTTTAATACACGGATGGTGACACATTTGTGTCACTTAAGGATTCGTAGCTCTTTCTCTTTCTTCTGTGTGTGTGTGTGTGTGTGTGTGTGTGTGTGTTGTGAAATAAAATCTGTGCTACGAGTATTTATCCCAAAAGAACTTGTCACAGCAGTGCGGAGTGCATCCCTTGTTTCTGTGAGATAAGGGTGGCCTCATCACTCACAGATGCTACAGCAAAACACAAGAAGGAGCAGGTAATGAGGCTGCCCCTACAGAGGAGTGAAAACTACTATATCCGAGCTGTCGTGGCCCATTAGGGCCTCGCATCGCCTATTCTCCGATGTGTCTCCCCGCCACCCCTTTACTTCTACATCTGAAAGGGGAAGACCTCATTTTCTTTAAAACTCCTCCTTCTTGTTCCTGACAAATAGGAAATGGCTGTCAGGTTTGAAGGCTCCCCTTGGGTGCCATGTTGAAACGTTCAGCAAAGACTAGAGTTGACAACGCTGGCAAGAGTTTGTGGAAGATAGTCATAATTATTGCAAAATGGCTTTTCTTGTCTGGGCTTTGAAACGTTACTCCTTTTTAATCCACATCACTTCATCTACTTGGCTAACCCTAATTTTAGTAGATGAGATAAGAAATAAGAGATCAAATATGTTTTCAAAATATTAGAATCCCCAAAGTGTCACTCATAAAACAGACTTTGTAACATACTCTCTCTAATTTGAAGTCTTTTAGTGCCATAATTTAGCCTGAGAATAGCAGGTATTGACAGAAGCCAATTCTATTTTGTTAAAATGATGACCAGAGGCTGGCATTGATTTTCCCTCCGTACCCCTTGCTTTCCATTATGATATAAGCCAACAATTCTAAGTTTGGGGGAGGGGAACATATGAATGTGGAGTGCAGAGACAAAAACCTCTCGTTTTTTAAAGCCAAAGAAACTGGCAGAAGGACACAAAGAAGTGCTTGGACAGCTGTCCTCTCTCTGCTAAGGCAGTGGAATCAGAAATGAGATGGGGCTGCATGGGGTCATAGACAGCAGGGGAGTGTCTTCTTTGGGGACTGTGCATCGACTGGTACCTTGACCATCTCTACCATGGAATTTTGGAGCCCAGGGAGCAGTGTAAATAAAGTATCTACCCACCTCCCCAGGGAGGAAGAATGCCAGTGGTTGATAATACTGCCCAAGCAGACCAGTGCCTCCTTAGACATGACGAAGAACAACTCATTTCTACAGACAGAGGTTTTAGGGCCTCAGGGAGAGAAACACCTGACCTTGGATGGACAGAAAGGTAGAGGAGCAGACAAGAACACAGAGCCCAGAGGTTGATTCAGCCTGCCTTTGAGTCCTGAGCTTCCCCATTTAAAATTGAAGTGATTCTCACTTGCAAAATGATGAATATTATAAATAATACTTCATAGTGCTACATGGAGTGAAATTGCATGTCCATGTATAAGCTTATTTAACACACTATTCAAATGAATATAGTAGCCATCACCTATTTCATCTGGATGGAAGTAGCCAACATAGCAAGGGGCAGGCATGAGGCACTTTTTCTTCCTCTTGGGAAGGAGATACAAGTACTGTGAAGACCAAGTAAGAATGTGTATGAAGTACCACGCAGACAGCAAAACAGGATGCAGATAGTATTTCAAATGTTTTTAAGAATATAAAAGTCATCATATATTTTAGACAAATGCAGTTATAAAGGCAAACATTACCTCAAATTTCAATATTGTACCTTTTCATTAAAAAAAATAAAACCTCAAAAAATAGGTAAATAAAAGTAGACAAGCAAGACGGCCCAGC
The DNA here is from genome assembly GCF_008632895.1 of Mastomys coucha. NCBI lineage: Eukaryota > Metazoa > Chordata > Mammalia > Rodentia > Muridae > Mastomys > Mastomys coucha. The sequence goes on from NW_022196898.1 coordinate 16,367,100, forward strand.
AGGTAAAAACGCTTGTCACAAAAGCCAGTGATCTGAGCTGAGTCCCCAGAGCAGGTGGAAGGAGAGAACTGACTCCTGAGATTTCCCTGTGGAGTTCACACATGTGCTGTGGCATGTGCGTGCATTCCCACACCGACTTTAAATAAAATAAGCATTTATTTAAAACAGAAACAAGCACAAGCAAAACTTCCCTCTCCTAACCGATTTCTAAATGAACCCCTAGCAGAATGTCCTGAAGATTCTTTGATCCACCTCCCTTTGACACCATCCTGGGATGCCCCATGATGTGGTGACAGGTGTTTTGCTCTGTTGAATGCTTCTTGGGAAGGAAAAAGGCAAACAGTGACAGAAAGAGGAAGGTAATGGTGTCACCCAGAAACTGATTTTACAATGTCACATTGGTGATGTCGAGGGTTCTGACAAAAGAGCTTCTGTGTGTGGGATGTAGACTTACTCAGTGTTAGAATGATAATAAAAGAGCTTTTAAAAAGTTGAATCAGAATTTGATCCTAAGCTCTTCCAATTCCTAACCAAAAGAATCACGTAAGTAGGAACTTTTCATATGTATAGGAGTCTTTTGCCTCATGCCACTACAATATTTTTCAAGTCACCCGTGGTTGCATAAGAGCTTTCCCTAAGTAGGCTTGTGTACTTTAGAATAAGCCAAACAAACAGTGATACCTAAATTCTCTTCCTTTGGCCTAGTACTTCAAGTCCTCCATTACTAACTCAGTTAAGTCCAGTGACATTTTAGCAGTTGTTAAACAAGTATTTGGCCAATGGAGGTTCAGGCTGGAGAAGTTTGTCAGTCACTTCTTGTTGCCAAGCAAAATGTGGAGCCGAGATTTGAGACAGAGAGAAGGAACATGGAGTGGACATTGCTCCCAGAGGGCAGTACCTGTGATGTCTATGGCAGTATCTGGAGGTCATGGTTTAGAGGACACAAAACGAAGTCCATAGAGCCCCCTCTCTTAATGCATCCCTCTTTCTCTCACTCATATAGAGGACTAAAGGCCTTGCACCTTATAAATAATCCCACCTCCCATGTGATGGTTAATCTTGATGGACCCTGGGGATAATAAAGCACACTTTTGGGTGTATCTGTGAAGGCGTTTCCAGCGAAGAGTCACATATGAAAAGTTATGATAGGGTAAAGACTGCACAAATATGGGTGCTGCCCATATTTTGGAATAAAGTGGGTAGGAGCTTATTGCTACAGACCAGCCAGCGCCTTCACTCCTTGCCTCTTACTCATTGTATGAGCTGCTCCAATCCATCACACCATCTCCCACCACGATGTGCCGAAACTTCTGAAACAGTGAGCTAAAATCCATCACTCCTCTCTCCGTTAAACTGTTTCTCTCATTTGTCAAAAGCAGTGAAAATCCTGACCAGCACATTTACTTAGCATTTGTATAACTCTATAATTATTCCTTCCCTTACATAAATAACCCTGTCTAGCCATGAGCTATTTGCCAAGTCCTTCCAATCACGAGAATTGAAATGGTTCCTCAGACCATAGATTTTATGGCTGAGGAAGCACAGTGAGGTAGGCCCAGTGAGGATTCCCTATGCTTAGACTAAACTCGTGCAGGGCAGAGAGATACCCATTTTATTCATTGTTATTGGCCACTAATAGTCTTGCATACAAAGCTGGTACTCAGTTTATTAATAAATGAATCTCCTCACTTCTTACCCAGTTTACCTCTCACCTCCCATGTTTTCCTTGTTTATTGAAGTTCTTAAGAACAAACTCAAGGTTTGCTGGAATTTTGCTACATAACAGGTAACTCCTTTCCTCTCCTTTTAAATAGCACCCTTCCCTCCTGTCGCTGACAAATGTCTCTACTGTATTAGGGTCTCCAAGTTAAGTTTGGGCTAAGAAACTATAAGTTAGCATGTGTGTGTGCTCACATGTATGTATGTGTGTGTGTGTTGTGTCCATGCACACATACACACACACAATCCTGCCTTGCTCCATTTGACATTTCCCCTCACCCTTTAGCCAGAGCCATGAGGCTAAAAACATCACACATATGCAAACAATTAAAGCTAAACATACTGTATGCCACATTCATCTTGTGAAACTTCAGTTCCAGCCAGCTTCAACAGCTTAGGAGATTACCATGGCAAAGAAAACGATCTAAGAGAAGCCAGGCTGGCTGACCACCACAGCGTGCTCAAAATAACTCATGTTTCCCGCTTTAAGAAGCACTAACTCAAATGTGTCAGAGACTTGTGGCCACACTTACCTAGCCCTGTCAGGCTCTTCCTCTGCTCTGTCTCCCCCTCCCCTGGACTCACTGCAAGCTGGCTTCTCCAAGGCACCAGTCAATCTGAGGACCCAAGCCTTCCCATCTTATCCTTGTAAGTCCTGCACCAGTGTAGTAATGAAAACAAAGGTGAGCAATCTCCCAAAAAGGAGTTTGAGGAAAGTGTTTCCATTTTGAATGCCCAAAACTAGAATTTATTAAAAAAAAAAAAAATAACCATTATTCCAGATCTAAAAAGAAAAGAGAAACACTCAGAAAAAAACAAGTGGAATACATTCATTAGTGATTCCAATGTAATAACTGAATAGTTAGAGTTTATTCTTCATGATTTATTTGAAATAAGAACAACGTTGTTGGGTAGGAGAAAAATGCAAACTTTTCACAATTGTTTCTTAAATACAAACCTCACAAAATTATAGATATTAAGTTTAAAAATATTGAGTCATATTTTACATTCAAGTTTTTTCTTTTTTTGAACAGAACTGATTCAAACACAACTTTTTATTAATATAATGTATTTTATGTTTTTCTGAATCAATCATTTCTGGTTGATTCATGTGAATTTCAAAACTGAAACTATTCAATAGTTGGATATCTTGGAATGGGGAGTGGAAGAAAAGCTTAATTATAATGATGAAGGACTGCAAAGCTACGGAGATTTACAGAGATATTTCAGGTTATCCTTGAAGAGATTTCTAGCCCCCGTGTTATGAGCCTGTCTTGGGCATTTTACAGTCATCGTGTGAAGAACTGACTATAAATAGATTGCTTCTTGCAACTGATTCTTAGTGCATTTTGAAAAAAGAACATAAAATAGAACTGTAGAATGTTTGAGCTGAATAGGACATTGCAAGCCCTTTTGTCAAACACATTAATTCACAAAAGATCTGAAAAACTAAATGGTGTGCTCACAGCCACTTAGTAATGAGTGAATGCCTGAGTTCTTTTCCTCTGAAACTTAAAACTCTACACTAGTTTAGAAAACTTTGCAATATGAAGTAGTATAGTAAATATTAGTATTTGGGTTTGCAGTATTCAAAGCGTGTTTGCAATGCATTTCTGTTGGGTCCTTGGAAAAAAATGTCAGATTTGGCAATTTCACGAATGTAAAGAAACTGATACTCAGAGAAGCACAGGGCTTGCCAAGCATAACACAGCTGGAGAGTGCTGGAGGGTGGCTGGCACTGCGGAGAAGCAATCTTACAAAGTAAAATTTGATTCCTACACATTTAGGGCTAAAGTGAGAATTTAGCCAGGCCTGGCATGCTGGGAGGAGACTTTGCAGGTGGGGCTACAGTTCCTAAGGAGTTGAACTGAAAACACGGAGCTTAACCTCCTTAACTAAGCTCCTTAACCTCGGTCATCCAGGCAAGCGCTACTTAATTACCCGAGCCTTCAAACAAAAGGAAGGTGAGGAGATTCTGCAGACATACAATAAAACAGAAGAGAAGACAGACTCTAAGTGTGAGACTTTGACTTATCCCCATTGGCTTTGAAGATGGAAGAAGGAGCCATGTGACAAAAACCATGTCGCTAGGCTGGAGAAGCCAAGATCAGCTGAAGCATGGCAACCAGCCAGGGAAGGGGGCCTCAGTCCCGCACCCACAAATTCTGCCCACATGTTGAGTGAGATTAGAAGCACATTTATCCTCCTGGCCTCCATAAAACAATTCAACACTGCCAACACCTTGATTTCAGCCTTGGGAGAATCTAAGGAGAGAGCCAGCCAGACCACACTGGGCCAGAACTTCTGCTTTGGGGATGATGAGACAATACATGGGGGTTGTCTGAAGCCACTAAACCTGGGGCAATTGGTTAGGGCAGCATAGAAACCTCATGCATCAATAACTGCTTTTGATACCACGTTGTCTCCATTATGATTTGGGGTTTTTTCAGCTTCTCTTCCTGAATGAGTTCGATTCAAAAGACTGATAACCACATAAAAATAAAGACACACAGCCTAACTCACTGTGACTTCAGAAGTACCAGTTACACCTGAAAACATTCTAATCTCACCTCCATAAGGATGGCTTGGGTTTGAGGGCAGGTTGACATCTCCCAAATCCTGAAGCAGGAGACACATGTGGTCATGACCTTACCAAAATAGTTCCAACAAGAGGGTCACTGCCATAAAGTTAATAAAGGTCAGAAGCCATGCATAGAACAGAGACACCAACAATGTTCTGAGAGATAGTCAGCCAGAGTTACCAGTCCTGTGGAGCATTCTTACCCTATTGTGAAAGGAAGGGGACATGTGGGAGGCAGGCTGAAAGAAAAGGTTTTTTCTTTGAGCAAAGCTGAAACATGATGTGAGCTAGCAAGGACTTTTCTTATAACTGAGCATTCTTTTTGGGTGGTCAGGGAGTGGGGAGGAGAATACAGAAAACTGAGCAAGTACCATTTGGAATGCTATGTCTGAATGTGGGAGAGGGAGTTCATTTAAAGCACTAAACCCCAGATGCTTTTAAAATAATTGTGATGACAGCTACAATCACTGGATATAAGAAAAAGAATAAAGAATTAGATCTTCCCCTAAAAGCCTGGTGTTTGATTCTCACATGTGTTTAAAATTCCTGACTGATATAAAAATGGATCATTTGAGAGAAGTCCTTTCGGATGATGACAATATTCATCTCATGAATAAGAGCAAGGGGAAAGCTATGATGAGCCGCCCGAAGCCGGGATTGTTGGAAGAGCAGAGTTAATGGCTACTTTGGGCACATTGAAATGAGTCACCAGAAAATTAATCTCAGAAGTCCGTAAAGGTGTAAGAGCTAGCTAGGGCCAGGAGTAAAGGGGAAGCAGGATGTGGGGTGGATCTTGGGTTCAGGAGTAAGTTGTCAGTTTCACAGGCATGGGGCCATGTATGATATCTTGATGCTGGGCAGTGGCAGTGTACATGCACATTCACAACTATTTTTCATGGTCTCAGTCTTGACACTTGTCCAAACTTGACACTGTAGTACATTGGCTGTGTCTCAAGTACATTCGCCTTTTAACTCACTCTTCTCTTATTTTTCTTCTTAATTTCTACTTTTTAAAGACTTTTTAAATTGTGTATGACTAGGCACATGTATGAGTATGTGTCTATGTGCAGTGGCATCCATGGAAGCCAGAAAAGAACATCAGATCCTCTGGAGTTGCAATTACAGGTGGCTGGAAGCCACCTGATCTAACAATACTGAAAGAGAAGAAAGAAGAATTGGAGCACCTGATCTTCTCTGGGTCTGTAGTGAGGAAGCTTACTCTGCAGTCTTTGGTTGCTAACTAACATCTATAATCTCTGTAAACCAATTCCCGAAAACAACTCATTTACCTATGCATATGCAACATCCCATTGGGTTGGCTGCTCCACAAATCATTAATATGAATTTGGACAACTAAGTCTAGTTTTGAACTGGATATACTCACCTGAGATCCATCATAATGTCTGTGTATCATGGCGGGGGGAGAACACCATAGAGCTAGACAACTAAAAGAGCTCACTTTGCCCTGGGCCCTCCTGTGTACAGAGTGCTTAGACAGAAGGAGGACCCAGACATGAACATGAGATAAAGCAGTCCTGAGGAAGGGAAATCAGTACCTGGCAAAAGTCAAAGAAAGGTTGACTTCAGAAGAATGTGCTCAATGACTGTAACTAATTGGGGACGTAAGCTAAGGATGGGAAATTAGACGATGGCTTTGACCAGATAAGGATACTAATGAGCTTAATCCATGGGGATGGGAGCTGAGATGCAGCAGCTGAGAGAAAGGGTAGTGAGGTTGCAAGGAGACCAAATCAAGCTATTCTTCCCATGAAATTTGTAGGATTGGGGAGAGGAGAAACTGAGAAATCTCAAAAGAGCATTTCTTTTTTACATGAATATGCTAGTGAAGAACTATGGGGGATGATGATGCAAGAAGGGAAGGCAATCATTAACCAACTCAATATTAAACTGTTTAAGAATACAATAAATGGAATTACACAAAATTCAAAAGCTTTTGTACAGCCAAATACTATCAACAAAGCAGACAGCCTTTAGAAATGGGAGAAAAAAATTTGCTTCCTACATTTCAGATAGGAGTTATTAACTAAAATATATAAAGAATTGTAAAACTTATACACCAAAAAAATCAAAACTGCCAATCAATAAATGGAACAACAAACTAAGCATATTTTCTCAAAGGAAGAAACACAAATAGCCAATAAATATTTTATTATCTTAGCCATCAGAGAAAAACCAATTAAAACTGCTTTGAGATTCCATCCATCCCCATTAAAATGGCTATAATCAAGACAATAAATGACAAATACTGGAAAAGATGTGCTGAAAGAGGAGCTCCATTCTCTGCTGCTGGGAGTATGAACTGCTAGATCGACTACGAAAATCAGTGTGAAACACTCTCAAAATCTGAACAAAGCTGCTATGTCCAGATCTAACATGCCTGGGATCTACACAATGGACTCTACCTCCCACCACAGAGATCTTTGCACATCTGTGTTTATTGTTACAAGGAAATAAAATTCACTCAGATGTCCATCCATTTGATAACCAGACAGTGAAGATGCAGTACGTATATACAGCGGCATTTCATTCAGCCATAAAGAAAAGTGAAGTTCTTAAGAAAGTTGATGGAACTGGAAAACATTAATAATATTAATAATAATTAATAGGTAATAAATTATTAATTAGGTAATCCAGACTCAGAAAGATAAATTTTGCATACCATCTCTCATATGTGGATCCTACTTTCCCATGGTTTTGGTGAGGATGTGTTAGCAGAGCAGAGGAGGCTAGAAAACTAGACAGAAGCCCATGAGAGAGATTTGGAAAGGGAGACTTTCAGGGAGGGATTGGGGAAGGACTGCTGAACACAAGACATGAAAATGGAAGTTGGAAGGCTGGGACTGGGGCACAGTGATATGGACAGGAGAAGAGAAGAGGCTGGGGTAGCAAGTGCACCAACAAACCCCAAGTAGGGAAATGCCAAAAGGAAACCCATTGGAAGCTTAATTAATTAATTAAAATGCAAGAATATGTAACCATTAAAGTATTTCTTTTTGCATTAACTCCAAGGAAGCCATAAGTTCAATCAAGAAAGTCTTCCCATTCTAAATATGGAGTATTGAACTGTCGATCTTACATGCTTCCTGAGTTCATAGCAGTTTTTCAAAGAATAGAGCTATATAACAGCAGATACAGCTGTGACAAAGGCAACCTTTATATCACCTCAGGTGTCCTTGAAGTTGACCTCCTTAGTGTTCTAAAGATGAGAAGGAAGAGGATGGTGAGCTGGTGTCCCCAACAGGACTCAGAATCAAGATTCCGGGACTCCAGTCCTCAATACTTCCGCTTCAGCAGTCGTTGCAACCCCCCAAATAGCAAAGAGATGATCAACAGGAGAAAAAGAGTGGCCAGCAAAAGGCTTTCTCCTGCCTAAACATGAGGGCATGAGTAATAGAGGCAAAAGCTATTCTATAGTATACCTTTCACATCTATCACAGGGTCTAAAATGTACTGGTTTTCATCTCAGTAGGGGGTTCCCTCACTGCCAAATGAAGAATGATGAGAAAATTGTAGGCTGGTTTGTTATGAAGGGAGAGGGAGCTGATCCCCATATTAGTGGACAGTCAGGGGTTAGACAGTGTTTGAGTTCTCTTGCATTTGATGAAGAAATAAATTCTTGCTTTTCCAGTCCTTGTGATACAGAAGAACTCTGATATAATTGAGGGGAATTATAACAGAATTAATAATACAAGTAAGACATTTTAAAAAGCCACTGCCTTTGTTCCCTTGGAATGAGTGACACTGGTTAGCAAGATTATTCAATTTGAAATAATTAGGTTTCTGGTTCCTGTAATTTAGGTCTTACATGTCACTGCAAATTATCTAAATTGGTGTATATATATTTACGTATGTAATTGTATCATGTCAATAAGGCTAAACATTTTAAAATATTACATTCAAAGATTATATTCATTTTCTAATTAGGAAAAAGCAATACATTTGAAATGTACTTTTGACAGAAAGACAAAAAGGTATTTACATAATTATTTTATCATAGGATACTGCTTAGATCATAGCTAAGGTTATAGATACAGATTTCTTTTAAACACTTATTTTATGTGCTCAAATTTTCTTCTTGTCAAAGAAATTCTAAAAAGCCATCTAGCATCCTATTAAATAATATACAACTTGGGGTGTGGAGATATGTTAATCTACAATGACAGTGTGTCTTTTGCTATATGCTTCCAGATCTTAATAAATCCAGCTGCGACTGTGGGGAATTCATACCCATTCCATTATTTAGCTCAGTAGAATTTTATAGCCATTAAAAGCAAAGCACTAATTCCTTTCACTGAGGTTGAGCAAGGCATTCTTTAATATATTTAATTATAATCCAGTTGAGTCCCAGTTCACTATTAGCCCACTGATGGACTTCAAATGTTATTATTAATAATAACTTGTATTGAGTACTTATTCTTCCTTATTCTATATCAAGCACCAAACTACGTGCTTTACATACATTATTTGTTTAATCTTCTAAATAACCACATGAGTTAAGTACTATTTATGTCCCAGATTTGCATATTAGGAAAAGAGGTTCAGAAAGGTTGTGGAGCTTGCCCAAGATAAGTTTATTAGAGCCAGAACTGCATACACGGCCCTTCTCAGGGCATATTATGACATCCTGAGATAGAGAAGTTTTTCATCTCTGGCCTCATTACCATGTAACATAATCCTACACAGTACACTTTGTAGCTATCCATCTCCAGCAATTGACTGAGGCAGGGAATGCTTGTGACCATTCCCCAAGAAATTCTCCATCTCTCTGCATTGTTTAAGAAAACAGAGAGCCAACACACAGCTACAAATGCAAATGTGCATGAGGGTTTGTGACAGTCGCCCACCCAACCATCTACTTATTTATAAACACCTCTTGTTTATTAAACACCACTGTGTACTAGAAAGTCTTCTAGAATGAATAAGAGAACAGATGTTGGCTTCAGATTCAATAGGGCTTTATGTCGAATGAGACAAATTCAACTAAATAAACTACAAATAAATTAATATGATAAGTATGGTTGGAGGGTAGAGCTAACCAGTCTCTATAAAAGAGATAAAACAGTTTGATTATTGTTTTTTTTTTTTTAAATCAAGAGAAGCCTCTTCAAAGAAGGATCATTTGAGATGAAGCTTTTTATTACAGATATATCCCAAAAGACTGGATGAAGAGAGTCAGCTTACACACTCATTCAAATGAATCTGCTTCCTCTTCCCTGCCCCCAAACCCCTTGAACAGAAAGGAAAGGCTGGTGAGATGGTTCAATGGGTGTGTTTGTTATTCAAACATGAAGACCCCTGAGTTCGGCAGCATCCATATTTAAAAATAAGAATTTGTTGAGGACTGTCTGTGTATGAAGCATAGTGCTAGGTGCCAGTTGTTCATGTGACCATTAAGAACCAATGTTCCTACTGGAGAGCTTCTGGTCTAACAGAATGTCACACACCAATACTTCAATGAAGCTGAGGGCCAGCCATTACCTCAGGAGAAAAATTTATCTAGAAAAAAAGAGAAAGAAACCAGTGAATCGGTGAGTAGAAATCATGGGTAGGCATGTGCGTTTTGCTACAGTTAATTAAGAAAAAACACTTCAGATAGATTCTCTCCAGAAACTTTGAGTCACACAACTGCTACGCCTGTGGATGGTGGCTAAGGGAGAGACACTGAACTGGTCAAAGGACAGACAACATTGGTAGACTGCTCAACTAAACACTGTCTCCAGGCCAGGCCAGGCCTGCTGAAGACTTTAACTCATAACAGATATGTTTGATAGAGCAGGAGCAAGTCAATAAACACTTTAGGTTGGAGAGGGGAGGGGTTCCTGAGCTCTGACTTCTAGCTGAGAAGCTGTGGTCAGCTGATGGCTTCTAGGGAGGAGGCCTTGTCCCCAGGAGCATATGGACAGCACAGATTAGTGGTGATGGGTTATTTTAAATTAAAGAGGAAAGAGTGCACAAAGATGGGAGAAGTATGAGGTGGGGCATATCCCTGAGGAGAAGGAGGGAAGAATGTGATCAACCTACTTTGCATGAAATTTTCAAAGAATTGATAAATTAATGTATTTAAAAAGCAAGTGATATGTCTAGAAAACATAGTCATTAAGTTCTCCAAAAAACAAAACAAAACAAAATAAAACAAAACAACAAAAAAACCCATTTAGCACATTAAACTCATCCAATTCAGAAATTAAAGGAAGGAAGTAAACAGACTGGGGAATGGCAGCTTGTGACACTCTCGTATGAACCTCTTAGGTGTGACTATGCTACTAAATTGGGTTTGGGGGACAGTGGTAGCAGATTTGGTTCCTACTACAGAAACATGTTAGTCCATCACTTCTGCCCACCTGGACATCAGCACTGGTAACTTTCCCAATGTACAGTGTACACCCTGGCTGGGGTACTGGCAGTCCTGTGAAAGATGCTGTATTTATAGATGCTGAATGAAATCTCAGTTCTCTCTTTAGCAGATCTGCAGCCTTACTATTTCAAGAGGCATTCAATATATATCTACTAGCTTTTTACATTTCAAACAACATTACAACTATTGCCATAACAGCACTGAAAGGAGGGGGGAAAAGCCCTGCTTATGTTGACCATTTAGAGACAAGGGTGTACTTTTTCCCTGGAGACTAAACCCAGAGAATTAGCTTCAAACAGGATGCCTCCGGCATTTCTGTTGGTTGTGACAATTTTTTTTTCTATTCTCCCTGGAAACTTTTGAAACAAATAATAAAGCAACTAGAAACAAACACAGAAACAAATAAAAACTCATGCTATAGCAAAGCACCAACATGATGTGAGGAGATTATCTCATTTCTAGTCAAGCACCACCAAGCAGGCCCTACAAAGATCTTCATGGGGGAGGAGGCCCTGCAGAAGTTGGGGGGAATGTTAAGACCATGACTTTGGTGTTGACCACACTCTCCCTTCTCTTCAGTCCCCAAATCTAAGATGCCCTTTCTGTTTTAATCCAAGTATCACCCAAATCCTCCCCCTTCCTGTCCAGCAGTCTAGGGCAAATAAGACAACATTACTTTAAATAATTAAGGGAAAGAGGTTGGGATTGAAGCCTGTAACTCTATCTACTCAGCCTGTGAAAACAAGGCCTGATTTCCAGGATTCAGAACCCACCTCATCCCAGGCCCGAGTCTGCCTCCTAGTAAAAGACTTCATCTTGGTCCCAACATGTCAGAAGACACCCCAGAAGGGAAGAAACTAAGAGAGATATTGTCCCTCTCTGCCTCAAGAATACAGTTTCAGGGAGGCCTCTTGCTGGACTTGCAGCAAGGACTGTGGGCTGAGGTAACCGGTGTTCAGAGGACATGCTCTCTTCCCAGGTGAAGCCTCATCTAAGGCTTATGCGAAACAACCACACATGAGCACACTATGATGTTCTCTACGAGAGGTGGTGGTTGAAGAACAGGAGGGGGAGCATGGGTGTACTTAAATATGGAAGCCAACTAAGCTTTGACAAGATCTAAAGATGAGTAATAAGTCCAAACGTCACTGGAAAAGGGCCACCGCATGATATCCCAGCAGGTAACTAATGGAAACACAATCCAGGCCACAAAGGTGGCCATAGTCTTAATATTTCTGTCCCTCATGCCAAAACACCTGAAGTCATTCGCTCATAAGAAAGTTTCTTTTCTCCTTGATATGAGTCTATGAAAATTGAAGATCTAAATGCCAGGAAGAATAACTTTGATAACAACTAGTTTCCAAGCTATAGAAAAGGAAGTTCTCTAGTCCTAACCAACCCCACACCTGACTCCAAAATAGCTTTACCCCTTTTCTGTTCAACACAACCTAAGGAAAATAGAAAAGTAATCTTCATCAAAGACACGAATTCTTCCTGTTCTTCAGTTCAGTCAAACACTCTCAGTTATTGATGGTACCAGTAAGGTATATCCAACATACTCTCTCAGATAGGAGTTTCCACCATCACCAGAGCATTGTGAAAAAAATACCGAGTCACCACATTTCACTGAAAACTTCAACCAGTGAAATTGTCGGGATGCAGATGTAAGACAGTGCACAAGAGAAGTTTCTGATGCTAATCAAATGTGTTACTCTGTTGCCTTATCATTGTATATTGATATCTTTCAAGATGAAATCTAATTATGCTTTGCTTTTACGGATGGAACTATATTAGTTAACAAAATGTAATTTTCATAGCGACCCCAGAGAGTCAATTTTTTTTTCTTTTGGCTATTCCTAGACCCTAAAGAAGCCAGGACCATTCTGGAGCTAGGTGTAGCCCATTCACATCTAAGTAAGTCTGTTCCCCTTAATCCATTCCCTACTTACTTTTCTTATTGATTTTTCAACAGAAAAGGATATAGGCACTAGATATATTCTGTTTCTATTTGTGTACATGCTGGGGTAGGATAAAGGACAAATGAACATTAACTTTTAACAGTTAAAGCATTTTTTCCTCAACAAGATAACTTCACAGTATTTTCAAAAGACCCAGGCAGACAATCACTGCTCAGGCAACACTTCCCAACTCCTCTCTGCATTAACTCCCCACTTGGAACCTTTTAAATTTTTAGTTATAATACCCGAGGATTTGGCTTAGTGGTAGAAGTCTTAATGAACATACACAAAGCCTTGGGGTTTGTTCCCAGCTTATAGCTCCCAACTGCCCCTACCTCCAACCCGCAAATCATGTATGAACATGTTCCCCACTAGACAGTTCTTATGTAAGTAGAGGTTGTGGGGCTGGGAAGAGATGATTTGTCATAGCAACCTACAAATGCACCTCCACATATTTTAGGAAAAGGAGAAACAGGAGCCTCAAAACCTTTGGTTCTATGTTTTTATGTCCTCTGTGTGATGTGGCTCTTGGTTATGTGAAGTTGAAACAGAGGGATTCTGTTTCTCACAAAGATGATGGTGACTTATTCAATTCACCACCTCCTGATTTTAGAGTATAGACTGCCTCCCATCAGACAGTGTGGAGGCACAGAGCATAAAACCCACAGGTGCTATTGGCACTGTCCACTAACACCCCACCTGTGCGAAGGAAGAATTCCAGACACCAAGTTCTCACTTCAGCTCCTTATATCTTTGGTTTGGTGTTGCTGTTCCTTTTGGTTTTGGGTATTGAACCAGGGCCTTGGATGTACTTGGTATGCTTTCTGTCTACTTTGTGTTTAGAAACATGCCTCACCAAGTTGCCCAAACTGGCCTTGATCTCTTGAACTTGCTGTCCAACTGCCTTAACTTTATTGGTTTCTGGGATTTTGGGTCTCACCCTCAGCCAACAGGCCAGGCAGAATGGTGTGCGTCCATGCGTGCGTGCGTGCGTGCGTGCGTGTGTGTGTGTGTGTGTGTGTGTGTGTGTGTGTGTGTATGTGTATGTGTGTGTGTATGTGTGGTGTTCATGTGTGTGGGTGTGTGTGGTATGCGTGTGCATGTGCATGTGTGTATTTGTGGTGTGCATGTGTGTATTTGTGGTGTGAATGTGTGTGTATGTGGTGTGCATATGCATGTGCATGTGTGCGTGCGTGTGTATGGTGTGTGAGCATGTGTGTGTGTGTGTGTGTGTGTGTGTGTGTGTGTGTGTGCCGGCAGAGGCCAGTCAAAAATGCAGGATCTCCTGGAACAGGCAGTTTTAAGTCCCCATTCCCTCAATGTACATTAGGAATGAAACTTGTGTCTGTGCTCCTAACCACTGAGCAACCTCTTTAGGTCCCTGCATTCCATCTTTATACAACTACCCTCAAGGCCCATTGTTTCTGAATTCTGTCATCACTGAAACTCTCAATAGGAAACAACAGGATCATGCTGGTAACTCCCTCTTACATGGTCTCATCATCCAAATCCAGTACTTAGAGTAAAAACTATTCCATCAAAACATCAGATATTCTTGGGGCACTGTGGTGGAATCTGTTCAGTAGGAGGCATTTTCATGAGATGAAATGAGCTCAGGTCCCGGTTGTTGTATCTGAAGTCTAAAGTTCGAGCAAGGCCCTTTACCTCATGATTCTGTTTCTACAGCATTAGAGAGATGTGGACCAGAGAGAATTCAGGGGTCCTTCCAGATGTGAAGTTCCACAGCCAGTGATTATTATATGGGTGGTACATTTCAGAACTCAGCAGAAATTAAAACTGTCAGGAAGAATTCTCCTCTTTAAACATCTCTAAAACTCGGAATTCCCATTCTGTAACAATCTTCCAATCTTCAGCTCCTGCCAACACTCTCAAGTTTATGTCTTTGTCAACCAAGGATGGAAAAACTGGATGATGCCAGAACAAATCTAAGTTAACAACTTTTGTCTAGGAAGAATTTATTTTACTTAACCTTTTTCCTTTCTTTCTTTCTTCCTTCCTTCCTTTCTTTCTTTCTTTCCCTCATTCTTTTGTTCTTTCTTTCTTTTTAACTGATGTTAATTTTAAGGAAAATTAGGTTCAAGTGTCTCTGAATTTTGTAACTCAATAGAACCAAGTTTAATTTAATTCAGTTTTTTTTCTGTGTAATCCCAGACCCCATATGTTCCTTCCTCTTTCTTTAACTGTGACCAGAAACCACTGTGAAGAGCCCAGAGCTGGTATCAGACAGGGAGCTCACAGAGAGTGAAAGACTGAGTTTATCCAAGGTGCCCCTTGATACTGTTTACCAAGCAGACCTACTGAAGAGCACAGCTATCTTATCCTCCTGCTTTGCCTGCGAAACCCATCCCAGAAATCTTTAGCCCAGTTCACCTCTTCTCCATAAGGTCTTGAACTTATTCTTCAGTAAGACAAGAAGCATTGCTTCTAACAACTTCAAGCTTCCATCCCTTCCTGGCTTCCTTAGAACTATATGGTAACAGGACATGCCCAGAGTGTTCATCCTAAATTGCTACAGAAAGAAATTGCTAGACAGCCTTTCCCACAGGAGGAATTTACTGTCTGGCTCCCACAGTCAGGCACACAAGGCATACAAAACACGTAAATAAACATACTCTACCATAAAGTAATACACACTGGAATGAATGAATAAAACTTATTAAGAGAGGGATGGAATATGGCTTGGTGGTAGAGTACTTACCTAACATCCACCAGACTCTGGGTTCAATCCCCAGCACCAAAAACAATAAAACAAGCAAAATAAAGTTTTAAGATAATAAAATCACAGCTTCACTCCTTCCAGACTGGGCACTGGGATTTATACTGTAAATAAAAGCTATCTAAGAGGAAACAAAACAAAAACTACGCTATACAATTTTTTCCTTCAGTAAATTTACAATGAGAATACAAGATTCCAAACTGCTCTGGAAAATGCAACCAAACAATATCAGAAAATGATATAATTCTATTGTAGCTACTCTTCTTTTCTTGTCAATGAATCATTTTTCTGTAACAGAATCAGTTAAAACAGTCATTTTGACCTCATCTCTTCACAGAACTGAATTTTACTAATTGATTTAGAAATCTAACATAAACCAAATTCCCTTTTCTCCTCCTAGTCAGTGATTCCTGCCTTTAGTTAGCTTTTCTTCATTCAGAAAATGGATGCGAGTACTGTGTGTGAGCCCATTGCTAGCTCCCAAGACAAGCATGGAACAGTATGGATTTAGTCACAGATGGGACGTGGAGTTTTTGTTTGTTTCTTTGATTGATTGATTGATTTTACTGTACCTGATATTGTTTTAATTCATCTATTTTAAGGAAATGGAGGGTAAAATGGATTGCAATATATATATATATATATGTATATATATATATATATACATATATTAATACTTTAGGGATATCCTAACAACTTTTATGTTAAACTACACAATGTTTATATCCTTGGTAACATGGGAAATAGATTCAATCTAGAGTCACAATACACAGATAAATCTCTCAAAAGTAACATAATTATATACATTTTCCCTGGCATATATACCAACATTCTTGGTATCCAGTTGAAATAATTGTACAATCATAGTCAATAATATAATATAATGATATAAATGAAGCATAATACTGAGTTTAAAAAGCAGAACCATGTCTTCAGCACCCAAAAGCAGCCAGTGTCTTTGGTACTGTCTTGGGATAAAACAGCTTGATGAAGTCACTAGGGTCTCAATTCCTATATGGATCTGCTTCCTCTGACCTACATCACACTCCCTTGAAATGTCCCCATATTTATTATCCTTCTCCCCAAAAACCTGCACTCTTTGTAACACAGTTCTTTTGTCTCTTTCTTTTGACATAGAACATTTTTTTTTCTCTCAAGGGATAAGTAATAAATAGTCATATGCGTAAGAGTCGGTTTTGAACAACTTAAAGAACCCACCAAAGCTGGTCAAAGTGGGCAGATTCTGTGGCTGGTATGTTTGTGGACTGTCTCCAAGAGGAAGAAACAGTGAGATTAAGACTTGTCAGGTAAGCAGAGACTCACATGGATATTGAGGAATATGTATTCCAGGCAGAAGGAACAGAAAAGACAAAGGCTGAGACAGAAACGAGCTTTGAACCTTTGATCATCTGAAAACTAAGATTTGTGTGGGACACTCCCATAGTGCATGAGATTAAGAATGAACAAGGGTGGACCCAACAAGGCAAGATGAAGCATTTACTACAGGATATATCGTTAGGTATATTGGTTACAGAAAGACCCCTGTGGCTTCCAGGAAAGGTGAATTGCAGATGGCCATGAGCAGCCTTTGCTCAGGGGTGACATGAGAGGTCACAAATTTGACAGTATTCAAGGGGACAAAGCAAACAGTGAGAGACAGATCCCTAGGAAAGTCAGCAGGACATGGTGACTGACTTACTGTGGGGAAGGGAAGCTAGCTCTAGCCTTATTGAAATTAATGAGATCCACTAATTAGGATAGCATTTTACCACA
Source organism: Mastomys coucha (assembly GCF_008632895.1). Classification (NCBI taxonomy): domain Eukaryota; kingdom Metazoa; phylum Chordata; class Mammalia; order Rodentia; family Muridae; genus Mastomys; species Mastomys coucha. Next base: position 16,384,244 of record NW_022196898.1, read on the forward strand.
AACAAATTATTAAGCTCTTTTCCTGCCAACTACCACGTCCTGCCTTTAGGAATACGGCTTAAAGATCATTAAAACAGAGGCTGGCGGGAGTCAAGGGGCCTCTAGTAATGTCTAACCATGGGGAAGGGAACCACAAGGGAAGCTATAATATCAAGTCACAGTAACAAAGAGTGTTGCTCTTTGCAAAGTGCTTTTTATATCTGTGTCTTCCCTCACTTTTATCTTTCTTCGGGTTACATGGCATTTCCATACAATGGGCTGTATTCATAGCCCCGTGATTTTGTGTGCCCAGCACACCTGGATTCTGATGTAGAATTTGTTGATACTCTTCTGCCTACTACAAGTTGAGTTTCCCCTCCCTAAAATCATTTCTTCTGACAAGAGCTCATCTTCAAACAGCAGTTGTCTTTAGTCATTAAAGGAATCTCTCTCTCTCTCTCTCTCTCTCTCTCTCTCTCTCTCTCTCTCTCTTTTTTTTTTTTTTTTTTTTTTTTTGCTATCTTCTTATTTTGGTGCTATTCAGTGATCGCCCAGCAGACATATGAAAATATGATTCAATTGGATTTTTAAGAATTCAGCATTAGGAGAGCCTTGAAGTGATTATGCATCTCTCTGAACGAAAAGGAAAGTCATATTGTTATGCATGAATTAATGTAGGCCATGACCTACCAGGCCTGCACACAGATCAAAGCAGGTGCTTGCCCCAAAGCTGACTGAAGGTGGGGGTGTATCCTCACAAAGGCTCTGATCTTTTCAAGCAAATGGCTATGATGCTGTCTCTTCCAAAGATCACTAGCCACAGGGCCCCCGAGTCTGGAGCATAGGTGCTAGTAGATGTTCCTACACCAGAAAAGGCGCTGAGCCATGATGTGCCAAGTGGTCTATGAGTAGGCAGTAAGGAAGCAGGAAGTCCTCCCCTATACGTTCCTCTCCTGTTAAGAAATCTCAGAATAAAGTTTGAGGAAAGATACTTCAGAGGCCAAGGACTTGTGGCTCAGTACTGGGTTCATAGTGAGTACTTGGCTTTTCCTATGAAACAGAAAAAAAAAAACAAATCACTTCTTCCAGGAAGAATAAGTACCAACTCTTCAATATTCTTTGTAAAATGGGTCTAGAAAAGATTGGGAAATATGACTGAACTTGTGAAAGGCAGGGTGTATTAGATGTGAAAATAGGCCTTGGTGGCCATGCTGTGTCCGTTACTAAGTGAGAACTGTCAAGATGAAGTGGGGGTCACTGTCACCGCTCTCCTGAGATGCATACTTGACCAAAAGTCAAGGCAGCATGAGATATGCAGGTATCTTAACCCAGCAAAGTACAAAGACGAAGAAAATCATTTCTTTCAAATTTCGGAAGATTGTTTCTATTAGAAGAAGAGCTCCCGTGAGCACAGGGAAGACCGGCACCCCAACTGAGGATTTCAGAAGGCAGTATGGGGAAATACAGAGACAAGGCCAGCAACGGAGCACAGAAGAAATGGGGAGAATCCCCTTGATGGGAAAAGGAATGGGCACAGGAAGGGGAAAATGATGGGCTCAAATTTACCAAAAATCTAGCCAGGGATGAGCTGGATTATCATTCAGAGAACCACAGGTGGAAATAATCTCGCTTAAAAAGAAGGTTTAAAACAATGCTTCTCAACCTTCCTAATGCCTTGACCCAAGTTATTAATAAACTTGTGGCAAACCCTGAACCATGAAATTATTTTTGTTTCTACTTTGTAATTTTAATTTTGCTACTGTTATGAATTGCAATGTAAATATATCTGTGCTTTCTGATGGTCTTAGATGATCCTCCCACCCCACAAGGTTGTGACCTAAAGATTGAGAAGCAATGCTTTAAAGGCTACATTATGCTCTGAAGGTGAAATATTTGTCAAAGGGTAATTCCTATAACTGGTTGGCTCCCAGCTGATATATGCTGTTTGGGAAGGTTGTAGAAAGTTTAGGGACCTCCACGACAGGCTTGGACCCTAGGTGTCAGTCTAGACAACTATCTCTGATCAACACTATGTAATGAACAGCTGCCACATGTCACAGCGAACCTTGCTATGATCAACTATATTCTCTTAAACTGTGAGCTAAAGTAGATCCTTCCTCCCTCACATTCTTTTTCTCAGCTATTTTACCTTATGACAATGGCAACTAATACCGGATACAGTCTTCAATGTACCTAAAGTCAGCCAAGCAGGAAAGCCCACTCTGGGTTCCAGGACTTTTTTTTTTTTTTGAGTCTATGTAACACTCAGAATCATCCTGAGCCAGAGCCTTGTGCATAGAGTAGCTGAATTCCTTTCTGCAGGAAGAATTAGGGTAGAAGGTTTTCTATGTCATATAAAGTTTTTTACAGATTGGAAAGCATTGCCTTACATCACTCTTGAGAATCTTTAAAATTATGCTAAATTATACATCAATTTTGTGTTGAAGTTCCAAGATCATTTTAAAAGAGAAGACCTCAATATATCAGTTGTGTATTGCTCCTGATGAATGATAAAAGAATAAAAGAAGAGGAGGAGAGAAGGAAGAGGGAAGGAAAAGGAGAGAAAATATGAATCGAATGCAGCAAAAAGTAGAAGAAAACAAACAAGCAAAACTAAAAAGCCAAAGAGACACGGTTTCAAATATTAACAAGAGAAATCAAAAATGGGGAAGGTAAAATAGAAAGAACACCATTGGCTTTTGATAGTTACATGGAGAAAGAAAATCACTTCATTTAATAGTGTGACCCCAGGTAGGTCAACCAAACTTGAGGGTAGGCCCCACACCCAGGAGTAGCTGGGTAACACAAATTGGGCACCAGGGGTTGTTTTTTTTTTGTTTGTTTGTTGTTGTTTTGAAAGAAAATTGGATGGCTAGGAAATTGAGGGTGAGTCCTAGGCATTGGGAGGTAGGATAGATATGATCAAAATATATTCTTTGAAAATTTCAAAGAATTAATAAAAGTTTTTTCATTTTTATTAGATATTTTCTTTATTTACATGCCATATGATTTCTCCTTTCCCAGTTCCCCTCAAAAAAAAAAACCCAAAAACCAAAAACCAAAAAACAACAAGAACAAATCCCTGTTGCCTCCCCACTTCCTCTGCTTCCCCCCTCCCACTTATTGGCCCTAGCATTCCCCTACACTGGGGCACAGAACTTTCATAGGGCCAAGGGCCTCTCCTCCCATTGATGATCAACTTTGTAATCCTCTACTATACACATGCTTCCAGGACAATCAGTCCCACCATGTATAGTCTTTGGTTTGGTGGTTGAGTTCACGGGAGCTCTGAGGGTACTAGTTAGTTCATATTGTTGTTCCTCCTAAGGAGCTACAAACCCTTCAGCTCCTTTGGTCCTTTCTCTAACTTCTTCATTGGGGACCGTGTACTCAGTTCAATGGATGGCTGTGAGCCTCTACATCTGTATTAGTCAGGTACTGTCAGAGCCTCTCAGGAGATAGCTATATCAGGCTGGCTTGTCCTTCCTTCAGCCTCTGCTCCATAGTTAGTCTCTGCAACTCCTTCCATGGGTATTTTGTTCCTCCTTTTAAGAAGGAATGAAATGTCCACATTTTGGTCTTCCTTCTTCTTGAGTTTCTTGTGGTCTGTGGGTTGTTCTTCCTGTATTCCGAACTTCTAGACTAATAACCACTTATCAGAGAGTGTATACCATGTGTGTTCTTTTGTGATTGGGTAACCTCACTCAGGATGATATTCTCCAGATCCATCCATTTCCCTATGAATTTCATAAATTCATTGTTTTTAATAGCTGAGTAGTACTCCATTGTGTAAATGTACCACACATCTGGGTTGTTTCCAGTTTCTGGCTATTATAAATAAGGCTGCTATGAACATGGTGGAGCATGTGTTCTTATTACATGTTTTAAAAAGATAAGTAGAACAAAAGGTTTAGAGAGAAACAAAAATGGGGGCATAAAGAGGGTCAAGGAATAAAGAGGTATTGAGCATCTGTAGTTAGCTCTTCTTGTCTATAGGCATAGGCAGCAGTAAGGGAAGAGAGAAACAGGAAGGAACATGGATTAAATACATACATAAATCCAATAGATACAATATATACAATAGATGTATACAAACATTTTATTTAGGTATATACATATATTAATATATAAATAATATAAATATATTGTCTCCTAAACCAACCAACATATTTTCCTTGAGTCCAATAATTCAATATCTGGGCCTGGTACCTGTCTACCTGAGCCAAAGAAGAGCCCAGTGCTGTTAGCTGTCCAGGCTGTACTGAGTTGGAAAGAGTGCTTCCTTGTGCCAGGGGACTGAACAGGAAAAGGGGTGATGGAGAGTTATTGTCTTACCATCTCTGCCTCCTCTGTCTTACTCTTGGCTAGACCCCAAGCACCATGCTTCAGAGAATAAGTTCATTCCAGTGCTGTCAGAAGAGCCCCCACCATCCAAGGCTCTGAGAAACTTTCTAAAATAAGCAGACATTTTCTCAGAGATTTGCTTTATTTTCAAGGTCTAATTTCTTTCCAGTTTAACTCTGTTTTTTTTATTGGAAAAAATTAATACAATATATTTTGATCATATCTTCCCCTCCCCTAATTCCTCCTAGATTCCCTTTCACCTCCCTACCCACCCAGTTATAGATTCTCCCCCACTTTCTACTGCCCCCTCTGATCCCGCTTTTCCAACCAAACAAAGCATACACACTCTCACAAAAGGAATCAAAAAAAAAAATAAGCAAGAGACCAATAAGACAAAACAAAACAAACAAATAAACTCAACCAAAGCAAAACGAGACAAAAATTTTACAAAAATATCACTGAGATTGTTTTGTGTTGGCCAACTTACTTCTGAACATGGGGCACACCTTGAAGTGTGGCTAATATACCCAGTAAGACTCCACTGGAGCAAATTGATTTTTCCTTGGCCAATGGAATCAATTGCAGATAGCTTCTTGGTTAGGGTTAGGAGCCAGTGTCTACTTCTCTGTCTTAGTAACAGGACCCTGTCTGACTTGAACCTATACAGGTCTTGTGCATGCTGCCAGTCTCTGTGAGTTTATATGTGCATCAGCCCTGGAAGACACTGTTTTCTGACTCTTACAATCTTTCAGCTTCCTCTTCCACATAGATTTCTGAGCTGTGAAGGGAGGGCTTTTATGGAAACATGCTATTAAAGATGGAGTGCTCCGAAGTCTCTCACTCTGCACATTGTCCAGTTGTGGGTCTCTGTGTTAGTTCTCATCTATTGTAAGAAGCTTTTCTGTTGAACAAGGGCCTGATCTAGTGGTATAGCAATATGTCATTAGAAGTCATTTTATTGCAATGTTCCTTTAGCAGACTAATAGTAATGGGTTTTCCCCTAGGCCTATGACCCATCTAGTCTCAGGTGCTTGGCAACCAGAGAAATGTCAGGCATGGGTTCCATCTCATGGTGTGGGCATTAAATCCAATCAGAAGTGGCTGGTTACTGCCATAACATTTGTGCTATTATTGCACCAATATATCTTGCAGGCAGGTCACTTTTGTAGGTCATAGGCATTGTAGCTGGGGGATATTGATGATTACCTTTCTCCTCTGGTAGTGTGTGGAATACCTTCTAACACCATGAACATTTTTTTAGTAGGGGTGAAGCTTCTAGGTAGGCACCAGCTCTATTTCCTTGAGTTCACCGAAGTATGTAAACATTGTTTTCAGTAATAGGCCCCTATTAAGGTCTGATCACATATTTATTTTTCTCTATTTTTTCTGAGACAGGGTTTCTCTTTGTAAAGGCTTGGGGGTCCTGGAACTCACTCTGGAGACCAGGCTAGCCTTAACCTCGCAGAGATCCTTCTGCCTTGCCTCCTGAGTACTGGCATTGAAGGTCTGTGCCACTACTTATTTGCTAGTCTTTAAGACTTATTTTTCACTGGATTCAGACTTAGAGGTAGAAGTACTCAGGGAGGACAAGCTATGTCTCTTGGAAACCTGCTTCTGGTGTTTCTCTATGAACACCAGAAGAATTTCTCTTTGAACACCAAAGAATGTTGAGCACATTCTTTAGTCTTCTCCTTGTTTTTCTTAGTGTGTTGTTTCTTCTAAGTCAGCATTTGAGTTACAGGACAAGTGGAGTAATAGGTAGATCTTGGGTTCTTTGGTCATGGGCTTCTTATCTTCTTTGTTTAAGGGATTTCTGACAACCTATTGGGTAGATAGTAGCTTCTATTAAAGAGATTGAAAAGCTTTCAGATCCTGTTAGCTCTTTTGGGCCTCAACTGCTGAGATACGATAATATCTGTAAGTTCCGGAATATCCTTCTCTCCTGTGTTTGAAATAACCATGTTAAGATCACCCTAATTGACATCCACAATGCATCCTCAAATAGACTTGTACTTTCTCTCTCCAGTTCCCTTTGGTCTATAAGAAGAATGCCCTCAGTCAATGGCCAGTGCACTCTCATGTGGGTCAAGACACCTACCTTGCTTTGTGGGAAAACCTTATTTGTCCTTCTCTCCACTGGTAAGACCACATACCCTTCCCCTTTTCATCTAAAGCATCAGCAAATACTTTTGTGGCCATGTACTTCTAATAGAAACTACAAAGCCTGCATACATTGTTCACTTCAATGAGTTTCTGACACCTGGTGGCTGGGAAGGAGGTGTTCAGCTTCATCTTGACACAGACAGCTACTAGGTAACATGAAAAGGAGCTCCTCAGAGATTTTTGGCACAAGCCCATTTATACAAAACAATCTCAGTGATATTTTTGTAGAATTTTTGTCTCACTTTGCTTTGGTTGAGTTTATTTGTTTGTTTTGTTTTGTCTTATTGGTCTCTTGCTTATTTATTTTTGATTCCTTTTGTGAGAAGGAATCAATCTCTGAGAAGGAATCAACCAGTCTGGAAGGTGCCACAGGTCCCATTTTGGCACCTTCCAGACTGCTCTTAGAAGATTTCCTGGGAACCACTTCTTCATTGCTTCTTATGGTCTAAGTGAGCTCTGTCTCTCTCTGTCTCTGTCTCTGTTGCCCTATCTATCTTATTGTTGTTTTTGCTTTTGTTTTTATTTTTGTTGTTGTTGATGATGATTGTGGTGGTGGAGGTGGTGGTGGTTTGTTGGTTTGGTTTGGGTTTGGGTTTTTGAGGCAGGGTCTTCTCTGTGTAGTGCTGACTGTCCTACACTCTCTCTATATAGAACAGGCTGGCCTTAAACTGAAAGGTGTGTCCACCACACCTGGCCAAAGTCTCTACTTATAGTACTTACTATTCTTTTGGCTCCAAAATAAGCCCTGGACACATTTCTTTTGAGAGGGGTGAAATAAAAGAGAAGAGAAGAAGAGAGGGCATATATACAAAAAATTGGCTTCACTGTAGGGAATTGTTGTGTTTTTTTTTTCTTGCACTCTATCCCTATTTGTGAACTCACTGACTACAGAATAAAACTCTTGGGTCTACTATATTTTTTCAGAAATCTTTGATATTTTTTTCTTCTTAGACATGGGACCCAGCTTTGAAAAGTTCTCAATACTATACACAATTAAGAATCACTGCTGAGCTTGGAGGGATTGAAATGGTCTATTTCCTTTACAGATTGCATGCTATTTTATACACATGTATGCCATAAATTGGTGCATGTGATAAACAATTTGTAATTGTACCTCAGCCAAAAGCAATTTTAAAATAATGTGTTACTAAAGCTAAAAAAGATAGCAATTTTTTGTCTTTAGTCACATATCCATGCAAATGGTCAAAAAAAATACAGCATTTGGGGTGTTTAATGGGATGAATACAGCTATAGAGGAAAAAATGTACATGCATGTAAACATGGTATAAAAGCCTAATGGAGGCCATTTTGTTATGTTATCTGCTTCTGACAAAGTGCCTTCATTTCTGTGAGCAACACTCAATCCTCTATAACATGTCAAACAAGATGGTTCTCAACACAGAGGTGCTGCTGTCACTGCTTACTTTTCCCTTGCTTTGTGATTACAAGTGCTGATCACAGCTCAGATAGTTGTAAAATATAAACCTGCTATCATAGCTTGCATGTAATTAGTTCTAAATGTGTGGCCTATTTACAATAGCAAGAAGTACATTGCGTACCACAAACACTTAAAATGCTAGCTATTGCCATGCTTTTATGACAGTCATTAACTGAGCCACAGCAGCAAATATTTAATGTGACAGTTGCATTAGCATACCACTCTGCTGATAAGGAAGCTCGCCTTGCCATTTGCAATGCATGGTGCAGAGGTGAGCTGTTCACGCTGACAAGTTGCTCTCCAGAAGTCTTGAGCAAATATGGAGTTCCTGCATCCTCCATTGTTCGGGGAAACAAGGAAGCCTTTTCATTCTGGCATCAATGGGCCATTTCCTGCTTCCAGAAGGCACATCTCTTGCCTAGGCACACTTGACACATGCCCCTGACTTTCTAATTTATAGGATATCATCAGAGCACTGAAATTTCTGAATAACAGATACCCTTTTGTAATCTCATGCATTGTTTCACAGAGAGGTACCATAATCAGGATGTTAATTTTGTGGGAGTCAATACAACTCTATGTAAGTTTAAAATAATTCCCCATTCCTTATATGTGTAGAAATCTAGCTATATGGATTCTCAAACTCACTTCTCCTAAATCCAAATGAGGAAACTTAATGGCTGTATTAGTTACTTTTGCTTAACTTTGACAAAATATATAACAGAAATGAATTATGAGAGAAAATATTTATTTTGGTTCATGGTTTCCCCCATGGTAGTGGAGAGGCATGACATCCCTAACGGCATAGCCACAAAAGCATGAGCCACAGGCCTATCAAAGACCAGCAAACAGAGAACAGGACTGGAACCAGGGACTAAATATGACCTTCCAAAATGCCCCCTTAGTAGTATACTTCTGACAATCAATTCTAAATATTCAATTTTAAAGTCTCCACGTCTCTCGAAATAACAGTACCTTCTGGGAAACAAGCACTCAAGCACGAGTGTGTGAGAGATATTTCAGATTCAAACCAGCATCTTCCCCTGGACCCTAAAGGCTCATGGCCATCTTATAATGCAAAATGCATCTAGTCCAATTTCAAGAGTCCCCGGAGTGTTAACTGTTTCAACATTATTCAAAGGTTCAAAGTCAAAAGTCTCTTCTGAGACTCAAGACAAACTCTTACCTGTGAGCTCCTGAAAAATAAAAACCAAGTCGCATACTTCCAAATTACAGAGACACCAGTAAACAGCCCCACATCAAAAGAGAGGAGTGGGAGGGCATCAGGGAAGACTGGAGCCTAGCAGGGCTGAAGCCCAGCAGGGCAAACATTAAATCCTATAGCTCCTTGTCTAGTTTCTAAGGTACTCATGTCATTATTTAAGTACCACTGGTTTTGAGCAGCCTATAGCCCTCCTGTGTGACCTCTCTCTTGGGCTAAGTTGGGACAGTGCCTATACTGTTCTTCAGAAGATTTCCCATGTGGCTGTCATCTCCAACATCCTGGGGACCTCACTACAACTTAAGATTCATCATCACAGCTTCATACATAGCCCATTTGGGGGCTCTCTGCAGAGACTATAACCCTACTAAACTGGATCTGGCTTCTCAAACTTCCCTTTGAAAATATAAATGTAAGCAAGCCTCTATGACCTCCAGATCTCTTGTATTTTTTATCCTTGCAAAACCAGTACAGTACAGATGGTTCCAAGTTCTCCTGCTTGAGAAGTAGAAAGGCACCCTTGGACAAGGCTGCAGAGGTCTCTGCGTGTCTGGGGTGGGGATGAATTTAGGGAAACACCAGTTGCTTCATTCCCCAGTGATATGCCCTAGAGACTCAAGTAAGACATTGTCTCCTTTTAAAGGAAAGTCTGTCAAGTGAGTACAAGCCCTAGAGCCTTTGACCATTGGGATCTCACCCTTGGGCACCTTTGATATTGTCTCAGTACAAAATGTGTGGCTTCTTTTTAAAAACTGTGCTAATTTCTTGAACAATAATGGCAACCCTGTCTGTACATTGCCTTGTCTGTAACTTTACATACTCCTTTTCTGGCCAAAGTGCCACTTTTTCCATGTTTCTGGTTCACTTTTTTGCTTCTGGTTCTTACTGTAAACCTGCCTAAGAGGAGTTAGCAATTGCTATGCCCCAATTTACTGGCCATGCTGTTTTTAAATTTCTTCTGCCCAACTACCTGGTCCATTGCATTTTTTGTTCAGCCTCACTCAAATTTTCAAAACACAAGCAAATTATAGCCAGAGTCTTTGCCAGACTGTAACGGGACTCTGGTCTTCTGAATTCCCACCAGAGTCACTCAATAATCCACATACAGCATCCTAATGCTCTCCTAGCCAGTATCTCCATATTCCTCCAATTCCTCCTGCCAACCCATTCCAAAGGTTTCAGAATCACATGACCAGGTTTAGTAAGAAGTAATCTCAGTCTTCTGCCATCAATTTCTATATTAATTATTTTTGTATTACTCTGACACTGTGATAGAAACAACTTATTAGAAGAAATATTTATTTTGGCTCACAAATCTGGAAGATTTCCATCCATCATGGTGAGGAAGGCTCAGTGGTATTCATGGTGGTAGAAGTCTGTGACAGAGGCTCCTCACATCACAGCAAACCAGAAATCAAAGAATGGGACTGACAACAAAGGCCCCCACTGAACTGCATCTGCCAACTAGGATCCACCTCTTAAAAGCTTCATGGTCCCCAAAGCAGTGTCACCTACTAGAGACCAAGTATTCGAAACACAAGTCTATAGGGGACATTTTAGATTCAAATCCTAACTATGCCCAATTTCTCAATTGTCTTATTTTGAATATATATATATATATATATTGTTTTCCAATATCTTTATTTTATTCTCACTTATTCAAGAAAGCTATTTTTCCTAGATTTATTATATTACTATGACTTAATTTAAATGTTTATTTGTAACTGTAGTAGCCTAGATTACTATTGTTGGTGCCACGTCTTCATGATTCCCAAACTATGATGAATGATATTTAGTAGTAATTGCCAGTACCAGGTATCAAGGTAGCATGCATGAGATACAGGCATTTGTTGTATTTGGAAATACCAATGATAGCCCAAGGAAAAGAACTCATCCCTAAGCTGAGTCAAGTCTAGACTAATAGCATCAGTTTCCAGATTATTTACACTCCTTGTCCTATATCAAAGTACAATATACAATGGCATCAATATACAATAGGAATTGAAATTCAAAGACATACATGGATTGAGCAACAATACTATTGAGTAAAGCAGGAGAACTACCGTAAAATAGGAAGTAGTGGGGTCTGTGGAAAATGAAAAGCAAACTGTTGATCTGATATAAGCAGTTCTATGTAGTTGTCATACAGACCAAGCTCAGAGCTGTAAGTCCTCCAGTTATTTGAGACTCAGAAAGTCTAAAATCCCCTAGAAATATCCCCAATTTTAAACATCAGAAAGCAATGCACTTATTTCTATGTTCATTCTGACCAAACAAAAGTGCCTATGGACAAACTGTGTCCCTGGGCCAGCAGTTTCTAAAATGTGAGTCAGTATTTAAGAAACAGAAAGCTGACTGGTATTCACTACAGGATATGTTAATACCTCTGAGTATTGTAAATTAGCCATCACCTTCTGCAGACTCTTGTTGCTTGTGTAGTCGCTGTTGATAATTCCTACTTCCATTCCAGGAAGACTTATGAATCTGGAATTAATTTCCAAAAATTGGAATCTAGTTTTATCAGTTTTTGTTTAAAGATTCATTTATTTATTTTTCATGCAACTGTCTGCATGTATATCTCTTTGACCATCACTTGTGTGCCTAGTGCCTGCAGAGGCCAAAGCTCATGTCTGATCCTATAGAAATGAGGTTATAAATGGTTACTAGCTGTCAGTTGGTGCTGGGAATCAAACCATGATCCTTTATGAGAGGGAAAGAACTCTTCATAAGAGTGACTGACTTCATGTGACTGACTGGAAATGATAGTAGTAATGGTCCAAGTCTTTACATGATGTCAGACACTGACTTCATACTTTATACATACCACTCACATGATCCTTAGAACAAAGATGCCCACCCTCTCCACACTGAAGTGAGGAAATCAAGGCACAAAATAGTGAAGAGTCTCACCAGGATTCAGCAGTTGGAAGGTCAGTGGGGCCTGGATTCAAACCTAGTCAGACTGGCTCTGGGGAGTGGAGCAGGTCTCACCATTGTGCCATGCTGTTATTCACCAAGGAGACCTGATGACCAACCCCTCACAAAATACTGATGTCTAAGACCCCAGTGCCTACATTCTGGTCCTAAATTTTCTAATATGTATATAAATGGATTAAAACCTAAATGTGCATTATGAAGAGAGATAACAAACTCACTGTCAGCTGATGGTATGATGAGAAGGTAAACTGACATTTACTGAAGGGTTTCTGTGTAAGTGGCTCACTATACTATCATTATACCATGACCAAAATGTGGCACAATCCTATTCTGTGCCTGGGGAACAAAGGCCCCCCATTGGAGACGTGATCAAAAAAGTCCATTAAATAAACCACAAAGAAAATCCTTTGACTGGGAGCATACCATTTATATTTGGAATGAGCAGTCATTTCTGACCATGTCAGTATGTGGCATTAAACTCATTGATGCTCCTCAGGGAAGGATTGGGATGAAAGCTCAGAAAGGTATATCAGAATCACCAGGGGCATAGCCAAAATATACTTGATGCCACTTTTCTTGGGAAATCCAGGCCCCATTTTCCAGAAGGAAAAATGATATGGTTCTCTCCTCTCCCCAGACATACAACATTCAAAGGTGGCACAAATTGAGTAAAGATACTTCCTGTTCCTGTTTTGCTGACTTTTGAAAGTTCAAATCCAGGAACATCTCCATTTTATCAGCTGCAAGAGTGCAAACTAGCACAGCAATTTGGACTCCTGGGACCTCTCATCTATCTCAGTGACATCCTAACCCTAACCCCAATGTAGTTCCACACACACTCCCACACACACTTAAAATGCTCATCCTCCCAAGGTATTTACACATTTCAAATATTTGTAGTCCATTAAAAAGATATCAAGCACATGGAGGAATACATGTCCACATTTGGAAAGCATAAATTTGAGGCACTGGGGATTACAAGCTCTCTTTATACATTTTTTTTAAAGATGAGAAATGTTTCCTTTGATATTGAACAGAGCTCTAACCCTAGCAAGCTGCACATTCTTTTTAGGGTATGCCTCCCTTAGAGGTTTCCCAGTTCTCAGGGAAGTTTTGGGTCGAGTCCTGTGTCTTCTCATCTCCCTACATTGACTTTCATAAGGCAGCACTGGTTCTCTCTGTTGCACTAAGTGGTCAGAACATCTTCTAAGCCCAGGAGGAACATGTACTCCTGTACCTCTCCTGTGTTTTCTCATCTTTTCCTCTAAAGAGGCTCATATAAACACATACTTCAATGTGTAAGTACACCAAAAATAAAAAAGAAATACCATCTAGTTCTCCATGATCCAGACCTAGACATCCCCTTTAGGAACCTCATTGCCTGGGGGAGCTGAGAAGCCATTTCCTCAAAACTTTCCAGCAATACACTATTCTGTCCTCCAGATGGAGCTGCCTCCCACCCATCTACATGCCCCTCCTTTCTTCATTCTTGCCCTGGATGCCCTGTCCCACCTGCCTGTAAGGAGCTAAATTCTCTCCTTCCCAAGTGGGTATGTGTTGTTTCACTGTGTTGTGGACTACTCTTCCAGAGCTGGTTGTCTTAAGACAGTGGTCTTGACTTGATCTAATTGTGATCTTGGAAGGATTCATTATTGAACGGAATGGGGAGGTTTTGTAGGCTATATATATATGAAGTTAGTTTCTGATAAAATGAAATAGTCTTTCTTTGTGCCCTATATGAACACTACCAATTCCCAAGTGGTGAGTAGAGATATCTCATTCTAAGCCATCTCCTTTGTTATAGTTTCTGTACACCTCTTGGCCCAAAATATAGTCATCACACAGGAAGGGGGAAACCACAACTGAAAACTGTCTCCATCATTTCTACCATCATCATAACTACCATCACCAGAATTCTTCCCCAGTGCCACCAGAAGCAATGGCAACTTTTGATCCTACCATCGAAAATTTCCCATTCATCCTTCAGAACAACATTCTGTCCCTCAACTGGTCCACACCTATTTCCACTATTCCAATGTGTGAATGTGCTCCACTCTAGTTCTTTGTCTCCACCTCTAAAACATTTGTTCCACAAGTGCTTTTAAAAGCAAGCAATAAGCCCATGTCATCTAGCTGAGAGTAGACTCTGACCTTCCACTGGTGCCTTTGCAACGATATCTTGGACTTCAGATCTTTCCCGTCAGCTTTGCTCCTTGGTCTGTACGCTCTCCCTGACAGCAGAGGAAGGGTCATGAAAACAGTAAATCTCATCATACCAAAAATCTCAAACAATCTTTGTCTTGCATCAGTTTACTATTGTTGATATAGATTTTGTGCCATAAAACATACAGACTTAGTATCTTACAGCTCCACACATCTGCCATGAGTATCTCTGGGTTAAGGTCAAGATATCAACAAGTAGGTAGTTTTGAGTTCTCTATCAGTTGAAATGCAGTTCTCTATCTTGAATAGGTAGTAGATTCCCAGGTGTCCTGAAAACTCTGACTGAGTCCATAACCTCCTCTGTGGCCTTGGCTCGGAGTCTCTTGGTTAGGGCTAGAGAGCCCTGTCCTCTGGGTTCTTATCTGAAAGCGCAGAAGGTTGTCTTAGTCCATTTTCTGTTGCTGAAGCTAAATTACCCAGACTGGATAATTTACAAAAATAGATGTGTTTGGCTCTTCAATCTGGACACTGAAAGCCCACGTGTTAGTCCCAGCATCTGTCCAGACTCTGAGGAAGTCCTTGTGCTATATCCTGACATAGGAGGGCATCACTTGAGAAGAGAAAGCAAGCCTGCCAACTCAGGTCTCTTTCTCTTTTTAGATTTTATAATTAACTTTCCTATGAAGAACTTAAACAACAACAACAACAACAACAAAACCATCTCACAGTGAAATTAGCCAGACCCAGAGTCTATACATCTTGATGAGCTTTATCATAGATTTTACACATTCATTGCCTCTTCCTATAAAGTCACTAATTCTGTGTTGGGAGGCTCCACCCTCATGACTTCATCTAATCCTAATTACTTCACAAAATGCTCATCTCCAAATATATTTCTGTATGAATCTGTGAATTTATTTCCCAACATGTAAATTTCTGGAAGACAATTCAAACCATCCTGACCTATTAGCTTGACTTTTGGCAAGATACTGTACCCCATCAGCTTTAGTTTCATCACGAGGGCAATAATATGAAGACCAACTTCATCAGATTATTTCAAGAAGTAAATGCAAAGTAGACCATCCAACAATAAGTAAATGTAAGAGTTTGTAATTGAGAAGAAACCAGGAGAGGATCAACACCCTTACAAACCACAAATGGGACTCTGGAGACAGCCCAGTCAGTAAAGTGCTTTTTCCATAGGCATCAGGACCTGAATCTGACCCCTAGTGCTCATGCAAAAAGCGAGGTATGAAGAGCACATGCAGTTCCAACACTGGAGAGATGAGACAGATGGATCTCTGGGGCTCCCTGGTTAGCCGGCCTAGCCTACTGAGTGAGCTCCAAACTCTCCTTTCCAATACCATCTAACTATAATTAATAGGAACTCAGGCCATGAAACCAATTCTATCAGATTCCAGATTTTATTTGCAAAGCACTTGAAGTAACCAGGTTATAAAAGTTATATGGATGCATTTTTATGCTACTATTACTCTCTGGAATTAGTTTCCAACCATATAGAAAAATATGTGAACATGAATGAGTTTTTTCCTGCCTGTTGATTGCTTTAGCTGAACCTGGAGCTGGGCAGCCCGCTTCACAGGCTCCATAAGTCCCATTTTGTGGTTTCAGCTTGTCAAGAGGTCACTCACTGATGACTTAGACACGCTGGCCTGAAGGTATTTATGTGATCTTCCGAGTCGGCAGAAAACCTGCCCTTAGAATGAAGCAAATATATCCCTGCTCTTGATGGCTTCAAGCTCTGCAATGGGGGGCTGACCTGACAGCTGCTCCTCCTGAGGGAAAAATAAAGGAAGCTGGAGAAACGTGTGCTATTTCCATGCGTTCCCAGTCATCTGCCGTTAGAAAATTCAGCGGAGACCCCGACAATAAAGGTTAGGCTTGTAGTGTCACAGCAGAAAGGCAAGCAACTTGAACTTGCCTTCAGCATACCAAACAGACTGCACTTCACAAGATCTGTAGCTCGCTGGGCCATCTGAAGTTGCACAGCAGAAGAGCTCTAAGGGGTGACGGTCTGGACTTGTATTTACAGCATCTCTGTGTGTCTGTTTTCATTTAGATGGCAATCCAGATACCACTTTGCATAACATTCTGGCTCTTTTTTTTTTCCTTTTCTTCCTTTTCTTTTTCTTTTTTTTTTTTTTTAAAGCTGTCCTTATCAATTGTCTTTACCAAATACCGGATTTTCAGATGTTTACTGACGCTCTAGAACTGTTCAGATCATTTGAAAAAATAGAATCCAAATGGGGGAAAAACCCCAATGGGATGCTTATGAAAATTCTTGTGTTTTATGAAGAGAAATGTTTTAAAATGGAAAAGAAATTGTTCTGCCCACATTTACTGTGAAAGGAGAAGTTATCTGTCATTTGGAATGAATTATATCACTGCCCTTCTTCTCCTCTTGCTCCTCAGTTAGGACAGAGGCCCATATCAAATGCATTAGATCAGAGCTTAATCATTTTTATAACTAGGTATAGTTATATTTTTTTAAGCTCTAAAATATTTCCTAACACAATGACACCAGCCCCTCTGTGAGTCAACTGTCATTCCAAGGATTTATGATAATTCCTCTTCTTGAGCAAAAAGGAAGCTAATTGAAACAAACTCCGCACTCTGTACTAATGCCATTTGAATACAGTGTGCGCTGCCAGTTACAAAGTGACGTGGAAAATGAGACCGTTCTCAACAACACCACGGCCTCTCGGTTTTATGTATTTTTTAATTTCCTTTATGGAAAATCTGGTCTTCATAAAAGAACTGCTAGAGAAAAATGTGGAAAAAGTTGATTCATTCCATATTTACATTCTTTCTGGTACCTGGAAGTGAACCAAAGGCCAAAGTATGCCAAAAAAGAAGTTAGTTAAGTCATTTAGAAAACTCATCTTCCCTCAGGCAAGAGGACAAAGTGCCCTGGTAAAGGTCTGCCTTGAGAACGTAAAGCACCTTCTCTCTAATGAGACCTGGCTCCCGAACCTCTGGCTTCAAGGAGGCGGGCCTTGAGAAATGGCTGATTCTCCTTCACACACAACCTAACCCCACAAACGCCAGCCTGGGAGTTAGTGTCATCCAAATCCCCAAATTCCTCTTCTGATATATGAACAGATCAAGGGACTTAGCACAAATGAGTCCAACTGCAAGGAAGCACCACATTTCAGGACAGAGTCTCCGGAAGGCCTCAGGCCTGATCTGCTAATGCTATTGCCTTTTTGCTTTGAAGAGCTGAGCAAAATGAAAGCAAGGTGTCTCGCTCACGAGCAGAGGGCGGCCAGTACCTTGCAAAGCAGCCAGATGCCTTTCCCATCCCGCTTGTCATTAACTGCTTCATTTCATTTCATCTGGGATGTGGGGGAGGGGGGGCTGGAAATGGCATTACTGGTTTTCAGTTATCCAGAAACATTGCAGCAGTGAGCTATTACACAAACGTATCTTTCCCTTGAAAAAGCCAGGGTTTCCCAAGGGTCACAGTGCAGTACAGGTCATGGCTTGTGACTTGCACAGGTAACAAAGTTTTATCCAGAATGAGACAGTCTTTCCTAATACTCACATGGAGACAAAATGACCTCTCATCACAGAAAAGGGAAAGAAATATTGACTCCAAGTTGGTGGCCAAGACAGCTCTCAGAAATGTAAGGGTGAAGATTGGTAAGACGGCTCAGTGGGCAAAGCCACTTACAGCACAAAACTGAGTCCCGAGTTCTATCCTTGGAGCTCACATAAAGGTGGACATACAGAACAAACTTCACAAGTTCCCGTGACTGCCACATGGGCACTGGCATGCCCTAAATGTTCTATACTTTCCTAGATCTGAGAGTTCAAATCTAATGCTTTCTCTGGGGCAAGCACCTCCCATCCTATCTCACACATTCTCAGCCCTTCACTGAACTTCTTGGTGGAGTTCAAAACTCCTTGCAGAAACCATACCCTCGTGCGAGTGTCCAGTTGCCAGTACAGTGTGTGCTCTTTCAGCTCTGTGTAAGGTCCCATGTGCTCACCCATCCCATTTAAGACATATCTTTACTCTTAATTGCTGCACCATCCTGTAAGATCTCTAAAGATAGAGATTATGTTTTATCCTTTTTATACACCGTTGGCAGCGTTGGGCATCTAGACGTTACTCGATAAATAGATCTCATAGCTCAAGCAAATTTCATCCAAGAGTTTTTGTGGTTAATTCACATTCTGAGTTTTCTAAAGATTCTCTGACTCACTGTCACCTTCCTTTGAAGATCACATGGACAATCCATGTACAAATGTTTGGGTGAAACTATTAAAAGCTAATGATGAAAACATCACTTTTAAAAGAATTGCAAAAAACTTATTGTGTTTAATATAATCTATCTCACCAATATTCACAAACTTTCACATAATAACTTCTTTAGACCGATGCCCCAACAGCCCTCCTGTGCATTAAGCAACAACATGTAATATTAGAAGCCTATCATTATAACTATTTTTTTAAAAAAAAATAGCATCATAATACTACAAGTTCTTTTTGGAAATAAGTACGATATGAGTAATTAAAATTAAAAGGTGTCTACCATCTTAACAAATCTGCTAAGCTCTACACTTCCATTTTCCACTTTTATTTCTTCAGAAATGTAATTTTTACCACCGTAATCGTAAACCAGGCTCTGCCAGCATTCTTTTCATGTTCTCATGTTTCTACATAGTCTTAGTAATTATAACGGTAAGGTCTCTCTACAGCTATCTAGACGCTGACCTACACCTTCCCTCATTCTCCTCATACTCTCTCCTCAGCAGCCTCTTGGACTGCACACTGCAGAGCCTCATGGGAGTCATAAGTTCAAGGCGTATTACAGCTGACTACTGGCGTGACTGAACCTGATCCACCCTCCTAGCACCCCGATGGCAAGGAATCTCACCCCATCACCTTCGGATTTCCCTCAGCTCCCCATCTTTCCCGTTGCCCCACTTTTAATTGCAAGTCAATACTGCATTTGAAATGTTCTCCTGTCTCTTTCCTTTCCCTACCCTCTTTGCTGTTATGTCTGTTCCCAGTCCTTAGTTGAGGATTGGCACAGTGTCCTGACTGTCCCTTCTACCTCATTCATTTCCCATCAGACCTCCAAGGTCATCTTTCAAAAATGGATATTGATTTTTGCCACACCACTACTTAACGTTATCCAGTTGCTCTCCAATGCTGTAGACTCTAATGCCTCCACTGAACAAGCAAGGGTTTCAGCAATCCAGCCCTTTGCTACCAGTCTAAAGGATAAGGTCTGGGTCAGGAGTCTGGGGCTTGCCTGCAAACTATTCCAGAAGAAAGCCCAGTTGGTTGGAGGCTGATTTTGAAAGACATGGGATAAAATCCTACAAATATCCCTAAATCTGTGGTCTTCAAGACAAGACATAGGGGAGGAGCTTGTCTGAAGGAAAAGGAACCAAATTCAGGGACCGTACAAAGAAAAGAAGGCAAGGTAAAATTAAATCAGAAGCGAAAAGGGGAAAAAAAAACCTTAGACTGAAAAGCTACTGTCTGTCACACTGTTCTATGTGGAACTGAAGATTCAGAGTGAGATTTTTTTTTCCATCTTGGGGCTCTGACGGGCCCTAAGGCAACACTTAGGGTGCCCCACCTCTGTATAAATAGTGAACTGTCCCTTCTGCCAGAGTGTCCTCTGACCACTTATCTGTCTGACTAAGCCACTCTTCAAGTATCACCTCCTCTATGAAATCATCCCTGAATCCTAAGCAACATTGAGTCTAAGTGGCATTCTAGGGCCAGCAGAATGTAAAGTACTTGATGCTGCGTTGGCAGACAGCACTCAGCTCATCAAGACCCACAGAAAAACACCAGAAATGCATGTGAAAGGGGAAAGCCCTTTCTCATCTAACTCACAGGTAGAATTCGCATTTCCTTTTGTGATTTAAATATGGTATGTTCACAAATGTTACAGAGAAACTTGAAAAGGGCTAGAGCAAGGTGAAATGCCCCCCCACCCCAATTGACAATTTTCTCATATGAATCAAAGGCCACTGATAAGCCAGTGAATGCTACAGAATGTCTACAGTTGTTCTAAATTTTTTAATTTCTCTAAACTAAATAGAGTCCTTCATAGTAGAATTAGTAAGCCTGTACTTTATCTGATCATCTTACAGAAGGGAAGATTGAAAGATTCAGATCTGTAGTTTATCCAAAAAGAAGCCTATTTAGAATTTTTTTTTGTTTTGTTTTGTTTTTTGGTGGTGGTGGGGTGGGGTGGAAGGCAGATGGACACTCAGGAAACCAGCTCAGTTGCCATAAACGATTGCTTTTTGTAAATTAAACTGATATTTTAGTGCCCATTTCACCTTAACTATATCTAAGTAATTCAATTAGTTAAGTGGCTCCTCACTAACACTCTTATAGCTAAGGAACTCCTTGACAAGGCCTTTCTTCAGTCTATGGGAAATTTGAAGGGGTGCCGCGGTGAGCTGACTACACAAACTGCCAACATTAGTAAACCACTTTAGGAACGGAATCATGCTTATGTGATTCCTCTCTCATAAGGCAAGCTAAGCCAGTCCTGGGACCTGCACAGGTGTCCATGCTTACCTGTTAGGAATAATATTACTATTAAAGCAAAGAGACTTGATCAGTTTTGTAGGATCCAAATTTTTCTCCTTACAGAGATAAGCAGGAAAGTAAGCATTAATGAATACTAGAGAGTTGAAAATCACTATTGCAGTCCCCCTTAGAATATCCCATGATCACTATATAATAATTCTAATATTTAGTTATAGATTAATTTGATGTAATATGTTCATCTCTACATCCAAGAGACTAGTTCAGACATCCTACATAGGAATCTTCAATGAATTCTGCTAATCAATGTTTCAAATATTTATGCCCCTCAGAGTAGAATCTAAATTTTAGAACTGGATACAACCAGCCTATGACTCCTCCTGGCACTGTCATTTTGGGACTACATAAAAATTATAGTGAATGGTCAAATGAAATTAGGGACAAAGGCCTTGGTCATAACAGACCTGCTATTGGGATATCCAGCTTCCTAATAACTGAATCATTTCAAAGGTCTACAAGATGATTATTAGGTTAGAGTGCTGCACTTTAGTGCCCCTCCAGTCATGTTTTAGGAGAGAACACTGAGCTTGTCTCTGAATATCAGAACATCAGAAGGGCAATATTGGCTTCGTAAGTACCACTCTTGTCTACTTTCTGTGCCTGCTAATTCTGCTATCCCTCTTGGAGTTGCATTGGCGCAACATGCTAAGCCAAGATAGGATGCTGCCAACTACACAAGCCCTCTGGTCCCTTTACTCTGGAAAGGAAAAATGTGAGCAGAAGCCAACCATAATGGTGACAGTGTACACAACAGGAAAATGGATTCCAGGCACATCAATAACCTGGGAATATCCACCACCACCACCATCAACAACAACACAACCACCATCAACACTCCACCACTACTATCAACACCACCACCACCACCACCATCACCACCACCACCAACAACAACACAACCACCATCACCATTCCACCACCACCACCACCACCAAACCACCACCCCATCACCAACACCAAAAAGATCAATACCACTCCATGTGGGTAAAGTAGAGGAGAAGATGAAGAAAAGGAAGAGGAAGAAGAGAAAGAGAGTGAAGGGGATGGCAAAGGACTATATTTATTGTTCTCTCTATTTTTATGTTTATTGTGAAAATAAGTTTAATAGAACCACTGTCTCGTTCAAGTCAACTACTTACTTAAAATATAAACATTAGTGTCAATGGGTACCTCAGATACAATGGAAGTTTTGTCTTCCACAGTAATAACTCTCAAAAAATAACTGCTAAACTATTTCAAAAGAGTTGAGCAGATGGCTTGGTTATAGAACATCTAGTTACCATGCACAAAGTTCTGGGTTTAATCCTCAACATTGCCTAAACTGGGCATAGTAGCATGCTCCTTTTAGTCCTAGCACTAGAGAGGTGAATCTAGGAATATAAAAGAGCCAATGTCATCCTCTGCTACTTTTCAAGTTCAAAGCCAGTCTGGACTACATGAGACATAGTCTCAAACAAAAAAAGAACCAAACAACTTTTATAATACTTATTTTTATTGTTATAATATTTTATATTAAGGAATATGACAAAAAAGATATTGTAGGTATTGAAAGGTGGTCACTGGGAGGAGTGGGGGGTACAAAAAGAAAACAAGAATGTGATTTAATTATATTTACTTAAAATATGTTTTTAAATATTAACAAATTCAGATAAATTGAAATCATGTAACTTTTCTCATCATAATGCAATAAAAGTTTTAAAAAATAAAATAAATAAATAAAAAATAAAAAATAGAAAAAAGAACAAAAGAGTTCAGGAATAAGTCTATGACCATATCCTTGTCAGTCAACTCTAAAAGACTACCTGGGATTTATAACTGATTTTGGAAAAAAGTCACACTAGAAATATTAGGGAACCGCTTAGTGCTTAGCTGTTCCAATACAGTATGTGCTCACTGAGTATTAATTTCCTGTGGTTGATGGAACAAAATACCACAAAGTTATTGGCTTAATGCAACATAAATGGGTTCTCTCTCAATTCTGGAGTCCAGAAGTCCAAAATTAAGGCATCAGCAGGGTTGTAGGCTCTGGGAAAATTGATTCCTTCCCTCTTTCAGCTTCTGGAGGCTTCAGGATTCCTTGATTTGTGACTGTACCACTCCATGCCTGCTTATAAGGTCACTGTATGATCTTTTAAAAATATATATATTCTTTTTGAAATATATATAATATATAATTTTGTAAATATATATGTATGTATATATGTGATTTAATTCTATTTACTTAAAATATGCTTTTAAATATTAACAAATTCAGATAAATTGAAATCATGTAACTTTTCTCATCATAATGCAATAAAAGTTTTAAAAATAAAATAAATAAATAAAAAATAAAAATAAAAAAAAGAACCAAAGAGTTCAGAAATAAGTCTATGACCATATCCTTGTCAGTCAACTCTAAAAGACTACCTGGGATTTATAACTGATTTTGGAAAAAAACATATATATAAATATATGTATATAAATGTATACATATATATGTGTACATATATATATATATATTATTTCTTTTCCTTTTTCTCAAAAAGACATATGATGATATCTCCAGACTTTCTTTCATTGTACAGGATTGTTTCAGCTATCCTGTTTTGTTTTGTTTTTTTCATATGAAGTTGAGCATTGCTCTTTCAAGGTCTGCAAAGAATTGAGTAGGAGGTTTGAAGGAAATTGTGTTGAATCTGTAGATTCACCTCACATCATCCAGGATACTATCTCGAAATTGTAAATTTAATCCCACTTGTAAAGACCTTTATCCAAATAAGAGAAAAGAAAATTTCAATAAAATACTCACAAACTGAATCCAAGGGCACATCAAAAATGTCATCCACTATGATCAAGTTGCCTTCATCCAGAGATGGGTCAACATATGAAAATATATCAATGTAATCCACTATATAAACAAACTGAAAGAAAAAAAATATGGTCATCTCATTAGATGCTGAAAAACATTTTACAAAATCCAAACACCCCTTCATGATACAAGTCTTGGAGAGATCAGAGAAACAAGGTAAATACCTAAACACAGTAAAAGTAATATACAGCAAGCCAGTAGACAATATCAAATGGAGAGAAACACAAGGCAATTCCACTAAAATAAGGAACAAGAAGAGGAGGCTGTCTACTCTCTCCTTATCTATTCCATATACTACTTGAAATTCTAGCTATAGCAATAAGAACACTAAAGGAGATCAAAGGGATACAAATTGGAAAGGAAGAAGTCAAAGTATCTCTACTTGCAGCTGATATGATGTGTGGACACATAACTGAACCTCCAAATTCTTCCAGAGAATTCCTACAGCTGATAAACACATTCAGTGAGGTAGGTAGATAAAATATCCACTCAAAAAAATCACTAGCCCTCCTATACACAAACAATAAATGGACTGAGAAAGAAATTAGGGAAACAGCATCATTCACCATAGCCACAAATAATGCAAAATATCGTGATGTAGCTAACCAAGCAAGAGAAAGAGAACTTCAAGTCTTTAAAGAAAGAAATTGGAGACGATATCAGAAGATGGAAAGATCTCCCATGCTCATGGATAGATAGGATTAACACAGTAAAAATGGATACCTTACCAAAATCTATAGATTTAATACAATTCCCATCAAAACTTAGCACAATTCTTTATAAACCTTGAAAGAACAATATTCAACTTTATATGAAAAAACATCAACAACAACAACAAAACCCTCCACAGAATAGCTAAAATATCTTGTACAATACAAGAACTTCTGGAAGTATCCTCATCCCAGATTTCAAACTGTACTGCAGAGCAATAGTAATCAGAACTGCACAATATAAGCATAAGAACCGATAGGTTGTCCCGTGAAATCAAATTGACGACTCAGGCATCAACCCACACACTGATAGGCACCTAAGTTTTGATTAAGAAGCTAGAATCATACAATGGAAAAAAGAAAGCATATTCTACAAATGGTGCTGGTCTAACTGGATGTCTACATGTAGAGTAATACAAATAGATTCATATCTATCACCCTGCATAAAACTCAAGTCCAAGTAGATCAAATACCTCAATACAAAAACAGATACATTAAATCTAACAGAAGAGAAATGGGGGATAGCCTTGAACTCATTGGTATAGGAGACAACTTCCTGAACAGAACACCAATCATGCAGTCAAAAAGTAATCAACAATTAATAAATGGTACTTAGAGAAATAAAAAACTTCTGTAAGGTAAAGGACACCTTCAATAGGACAGAGAGGCCTACAGAAGGGAGAAAGACTTTCACCAATTCTACACCTGACAGAGGGCTAATATCCAAAATATGTAAAGAACTCAAGAAAGTAGACATCAACAAACTAAATAATCCAATTAAAAATGGGGTACAGAACTAAGCAGATGATTCTCAACAGAGGAATCTGTAATGGCCAAGAAGCTTTTAAGGAAAGTCCAAAATCCTTAGCCATCAGAGAAATGCAAATCAAAATTCCATCTTAGACCTGTCAGAATGACTAAGATCAAAAACCCAAGAGACAGCTTATGCTGGTGAAGATGTAGAGCAAGGGGAACACTCCTTCATTCCTGGTGGGAGCATAAACTTATACAACCACTATGGAAATCAATATGGCAGTTGCTCAGAAAATTGAAAATTGATCTACCTCAAGACCCAGCTATACCACTCCTGGGTATATACCCTAAGGGTGCTCCACCATACCACAAGGACAGTTGCCCAGCTATGTTCATAGTAGCTTTGTTAGTAATAGCCAGAAACTTGAACCAACTTAGGTGTCCCTCAAATGAAGAATGGATTAAAAAGTGATACATTTATACAACATATTACTCAGTTGTTAGAAACAATGAATCATGGTATTGGCAGGTAAATGGCTGGAACTGAAAAAGATTATCCTGAGTAAAGTAACCCAGACCCAGAAGGACCAACATAGTGTGTACTCACTTATAAGTGGATCTTAGCCATAAAGGATAACCATGCTATAATCCACAGACCCAGGGAAGCCAAGTAACAAGGAGGGCTGAAGTGGTGACACATGAATCTCACTTGGAAGGATAAACAGAATAGACATCATAGGTGGATGGGTCTGGGTTGGGATGGAAACATGAGGAATCTGGTAAGGGAGGATGGAGGGAGAGAGTACTGGGATCAACAATAGGAATGGGGTGGGAAGCATTTCTGGGATAAGCTATAAACCTAGTACAATGAAATTCCCAGGAATCTATGAGGATGACTCTAGGTAAGACTCTTAGAAATAAGGGATATGGAGCCTGAACTTGCCATCTCCTGTAACCCGCTAAGACTTCCAGTGGAAGAACTGAATATCCAATCCAGCCACAAAACCTTTGACCTACAATTTGTCCTGCCTATAAGATGTGCTGGGGTAAGGGTGGCACAGAAATTGTGGGAGTGACCAAGCAATGACTGGTTTAGCTTGAGACCCATGCCAAGGGAGGGAGTCCATGACACTCTCTAGAAGACCAGGACTCAGACAACAGATAGCCCAGAGACCTAGATAGAACCAAACACAACTAGTGACAGGGGTAGGGAAGAAAAAAAGTAAGTGAAATGATTCCTAATCATATTCTGCTACACTTATCTGACCCAATCCCAATTGTCAACAGAGAAGCTTCACCCAGCAGCTGAAGGAAACATATGTAGAGACTCACAGGAAAATGTTAGGCAGAGCCTGAGGAAGCCTGCAGAAGAAGAGGGAGAAGGATTGTAGGAGCCAGAGAAGTCAAGGACAGCACACACACACACACACACACACACAAATCTCACAGAATCAACTGACCTGGGCTCATAGGGTCTCACAGAGACTGAACTAAGCTGCCAACTAGGGAGCCTGTATGGGGCTGACCTAGGCCCTGTGCACATGTGTAACCGTTGTATAGCTTAGTCTTCTTATGGGACTAACAGCGGCAGTAGGGTACATCTCTGGCTGTTGCCTGCCTTTGGAACCCTTTTCCCTTACTGGGTTGCCTTGTCTAGCTGTAGTAGAAGAGGAGGTGTCCAGTCTCACTGCAACTTGATATGGCATTACTGGTTGATACCCATTGAGGCCAGCTCTTGTGTGAAGAGAAAAGGAGAGGAGGGGGAGGGGGAAGGGAAGAGGGACTATTAGGAAATGAGGGAGGGAAAACTGAGGTTAGGATGTGTGCATGTGTGTGTGTGTGTGTGTGTGTGTGAGAGAGAGAGAGAGAGAGAGAGAGAGAGACAGAGACAGAGACAGAGACAGAGACAGAGACAGAGACAGGGACACAGAGAGGAGCGTGGTAACACATACCTTTACTTTCAGTATTTGGGAGGCAGAGGCAGGTGGATTTCTATGTTTCAAGGCCAGCCTGATCTACATAGTGAGTTCCTGGACAGCCAGAGCTACACAGTGAGGCCCTGTCATGAAACAACAATTATAATGTTAAAAAAAAATCACAAACAAAACAAAAATACATGTTTTAAAAAGGAAAAAAATTGGGGAATAGAAAATTCATTTTGGAGATCAGGGCATAGATACATCTGTGGGGAAAGGGGCTTGTCAACCCACCACACAAGTAGAAGCTCATTGGCGGATCAAACAATGACAGTTTGCTTCTCAGGGGTTGATGTATCTTCCACAGTACCTTTTAAAACAGCTGAAATTTAAACTGGCAGGCACAAAATATTGGGTATTCAATATAGAGAAAACAGCAGGTGCAAAGACCATCATGCTCCCAGCAAATGAGGTGTGAGGCCGTATGCAGAGCCCACGGGGAGTGATTATCACTGCTCATTGGTCCTGACTAGAGGACATGTAGTAATGAGCAGGGTTAATCAGGCTGGGCAGTTAGGATGGAGCCAGACTACACAATCTCTAGAAATGCGCGCAAAGAAGCTCAAGCTTAGTATCACCAGGCAACAGGGAATCCTGGTGGCTTTAAATGGTGAAGCACCCTGACGGCTAATTTTCCAGAACCCTAAAACAGCTGCTGCAGCTTTCCAGCTGATAATTTTTTTTTTTTACTTAACCCATCTCATTGACAAACTCTAAACCACTGCATTATTTCCTTTTCTTGGGAACATTAACAAGATCTTAGTGCAATTACCACAATGAAATTATTTTTCTTTTGGACTTAGCCATTTCTGTTAGAAGAAAAAAATTAAGCAAAATAAATTACACATATTCACATACATATATCTGTTGCCTCAAAGAAAAGGTCGCCTCCACTAGTACGTATACATATGGCTTATCATAAAATCCTGCAGTGGAAATGTACTGCACTGACTCAAAGATAAAATTCTGATTATAATGATATGGAGTCTTTACCATATTCCCTTAAGAAGAAAGGAAATGCTAGACTGCAGCCCAAGCAGGACAAAACTATTTTGATCCATAAACTATGCAACTTTGTGTTTATTCAATTAAGTTAATGCTAAATGAATCCTTGTGTAAGAACACTACGTAAACATTGCACCATTCAACAGGCAGGCCGCACTGAGGGATGCCCGTGAGGCTGGCCGATTGGATATGCCCACCGCATAAGGGCTCCAGTTGCTCATTCACTTGACTCCTCAGGTATTTCCAAACTGTGAGATCAGATTTAATAAAAACTCCATCTGGCTCCAGGGCTGTGCAAATCCAGGTGAGGCCTCACAAGTCCTTAAAGCTTGATTGCTTGGGACCGCAACGGCACCATGATCTGATGGAGGTTTTATTAAATCTGTGAAAGTCTTACGATGATATATTTAACAAACAATATGAAGTATGGAGAGGTCTGTCCTTGTGGTCACATGTTGAAATTGCCATAGACGTGTGGGGATTTGGGGGGCCATTTTCTCTAGTCTATCCCGTATTACATGCATTCAACAGTATTTGCTAGTGTTCCTTTTTTGCATTGATGATAAAGAGTGACTTAGCTTAACTAATCAACAATGCAGGCAACTTCCAAGAGGACTTTTACTCCTCTGCAGTTTGCTGCTGGCTAGCATTCTTCTCCAGGCCTTGATGGTAAATCACTTTAAAGAGCAGACTTTGGTTTCTAATTGATATGGGGACTCTGTGACACAAACTAAGTGTGTATTCTAGCAACATAGTCAAGACTTTTGAACAGTCACAACGGAACAGTTTGACTGTTCAGTTAAACTGAGAAGCAAGTGGTGGCTCATCTAAGAGAAACAAGGAGGCAGCAACAGGACAGCTGGAACATATTATCCCCCCAGACGACAACGCTGGTGGTCAGTTAACATTGCAGGGTTTCAAGATAACAATACATGAAAATCCTTTGTGATGGCCCTCCCAACCCCAAAGTGTGGGTTATGTTGAAATTCCATGAAACTAACATTTTAAATTCAATGCCTTTGGAAACCAAAAAGAAACATTTTCAAATGGCATTTACTGTAGTAATTTAACCTCCGTAAGCCATTGGGAAGACACAACAATTTGGAAATCACCAATGGTGATCATGGTATCTTGTTTTCCTTTCTGCCACAACCATTTAAGCACAGAAGGCTCTCACCCTCCACCCCCACGGAGCTGCCGTATTTCTATTGGAAACATTTTTTTAAAAGGAGAGATGAAGAATAAACACATTGTTGATCTTACAGAGTGACAGATGCAGAATTGAGGGGGGGAGCAACTCCCTAGAATTCCAAACTCCATCAAGTTGTGGTCAGTCTGAAAGTGTTCATCCAGAAACTTACTGAGTTGATGAAACTAAAGTATTTGGTAGTTACTTTGAACATGATGGTGTGCAATTTTAGACCTTAAGTAGTTTGTGGATCTCATAAAAACAAACCCAATAACCACGTATTCCATATCGCAGGACTACAATCAACCCAATATCTTGCTACTCTGGTCTGTTTAACTGTACAGCACACACAGAGCGAATCCGGTCTCAGGATCTGTGAAGTGAGTTTTCACATGTACAGAGGTATCGGATCTTTAGGGACAATTTTGCTTTCTTTTACAGTAGCATGAAAGGAATATGTCACAGCAGCTCAAAGCAACATGGCTCATGCTCAAACTGTCAACTACAGTTATTTTAAGGCAGTTCCACTTGAAAAATTAGGTATCCAATTTCTGAGACATTCAGAAAATAAATCTTTCAAAACTATTATGACCTCAGTCACACATGGACACTAAAACCTTTTAGACACAAGAATATTTCTAAAACATGTCAACAATTTCTCACTTTTTTAAAAAGAAAAAAAAAGCAAACTTCCCTTACATGCTTTGTTTGATCTCAGCATATTGGTGTGCGTGTGTGTGTGTGTGTGTGTGTGTGTGTGTGTGTGTGCATAAGGAGTCTAGGCAAATATGGTGAGCTAGCCTATGTATCTTTCTCTAATCTGCTTTTTCCCAATCAGGAAATGAAAAGAAGGCAGATACTGGAAACCCAAGAGGATCCGTTCTTTGTTTAAAAGTCATGGCCACAGAAGCCACATATCTTCACTCTGGGCCTATATTTGATTCAGGGTCCAGAAAACCAAAATCTTTTCAGCTATGAAGCAAATGGACACTCCATCCCAGGAACGCTTGTGATATGAAACAGGGGAAAACCATGGAGACCATTCAGTAGTATTCTTAGTGCTGCCCCATGCCTGCGAGAGCAACAGTGGACATCTACGTGACTGAGGTCTCTTACACTTCCTCTCTAAGCTATGTCCTGGTTACATGAAGAATTTTTAGAGTAGAGACCCAGTCCATCCACAAAAATCTGTCTTGTTCTCACCAATGTTCTTGTTACAAATCTGGACATGAGCAGGAAAAGGTGTTGATAGCACTTCATATCTTTTTTTTAAAGACTATTATATGTATACAAGGGTTCATGTATATACATGTATTATTTGGATACCTGGTGCCTGCAGAGACCAGATCCCTAGGGACTGTAGTTAGCAGATAGTTGTGAATTACCCTTTCACTGCTAGGATCTTAACCTAAGTCCTCTGCAAGAGCAGCAAGTGTTCCAGCACCAGCAGGCCCGTGCCTTTATCAAACAAATACTGTTTTCCCACTTACAGTGTTCTAAAGAGGATGGAAACAAAAGCATGGGAAACAACAGTCATTCTACAAGCTATGCATCAGTAAGCAAATCCCTTAAGTTGCCCCTTTCATACAGTTAATGACTTTAGCATCATTTATTATATTTGAATCTCTGTTGCTTATAAATGTTCCGTGTGTGTGTGTGTGTGTGTGTGTGTGTGTGTGTGTGTGTGTGTGTGTGTTGGCCAGAGGTTAACATATAAGGTCTTCCCCTATCGCACTCCTTCTTTTGAGGCAATGTATCTCACTGTTTTGGTTTGTATATGCTCAGCCCAGGAAGTAGCACTATTTGGAGGTGTGGCCTTGTTGGAGTAGGTGTGTCACTGTGGTTGTGGGCTATAAGACCCTTATCCTAGCTGCCTGGAAGTCAGTATTCTGCTAGCAGCCTTCAGATGAAGATGTAGAACTCTCAGCTATTCCTGCACCATGTCTGCCTGGAAGCTGCCATGTTCCTGCCTTGATGATAATGGACTGAACCTCTGAACCTGTAAGCCAGCCCCAATTAAGTGTTGTCCTTATAAGAGTTGTCTTGGTCATGGAGTCTGTTCACAGCAGTAAAACCCTAACTAAGACACTTACTGAACATAAACATCAACAATTTGTTAGATCAGCTGCCTGGGAAACTCCAGGGGCTGTCTCCACCCACTCTCTCCCAAGGCTGGGGATCCAAACTCAGTCCTATTGCTTGAGGGGCAATCATTTCACTGACAGAGCCCTTTTCCCAGTCCTTATCACCAAAGAACTTTTAGAAGAGAACTTGCAACTGTTTGGCCTTCAGGTAAACATGGCCTAAGTTGTAAACAATTCCTCTTCTACAACACACAGCAGGATGAAGGTCTGCCCTGCACACGTCGGTCATTTCAGCGATGGTCATTTTCATCATCAATTTTGCTCATTTCTGTTGTTTGTTTGAGGCAGGACCTTGCTATGTTCTAGAGGCTAGTTTCAAACTCTAATGCTTTGGGCATTAGGATTTAAGGTTTCTCCAGTGATCAGATGGCCATTCTATTTAATGAGCATTGTGCTCTGGGTGTATTTTCCATCTTGTGTGTATGGATAGGAATGATTAGCTTCTCTGTAACAAATATGCTCTGAGTGGTAGTGACCTTTTTGACTCATGTATCAGTTTGCTATGCTATCAGGTTCAGTGACATTAGCACTATCCCTGAAGATCTCCTTTTAACTCTACTGCTCTCTAGGTTTCTCTGGCCTTCTGGGGCTGCTTATCTGCATATAATAAAATTCAATTCATTTTCACACTATTTTCTGCAGGATCATTTTTCCATATCATTTTGTCTCCTATTCCATTTCCATTTTTTTATCCTCAAGCAGTTTAAATAATTGCATGTAATGTCCATGAGAGCATTTATTTCTGTATTTAATTTGCAACATCAACTCATTCTGAGGGTTAATACTGTAGCCTTTGAAAGATGTCACTCACCGTTTTACAATGATTTACATGATTGGGTTTAGTTGCTTTTTTTTTAACTTCAGAGTTTGAGTTTGTATTAAAAATTAAATATGCTTGAACTCTTCTCATTACACCATTTTGCATACGTCCAATTAAATTTTACTAATTAGCTTTCTACCATCATTAATGTTTAAGTGTTTCGTGTTCAGGCAAAGCCATTGTTAACTTCCAACTATTCATATTGCCAATTATCTTATAATCAGGTTTTAAAAGTTTTACTATGGAGCTCTTTGGAATGTGTGCTTCTCTCTCTCTCTGTGTGTGTGTGTGTGTGTGTGTGTGTGTGTATGTGTGTGCGTGTGTATTCCCATCCATATATGCATTTATGTTTTAGCTACTAGTTTTTCAAATTAAAGTTCAACTTGAGAGTAAATGTATATTTATGTTTACTACC
The DNA here is from genome assembly GCF_008632895.1 of Mastomys coucha. Lineage (NCBI taxonomy): Eukaryota > Metazoa > Chordata > Mammalia > Rodentia > Muridae > Mastomys > Mastomys coucha. The sequence goes on from NW_022196898.1 coordinate 16,416,957, forward strand.
CAATTAGAAATGCTAGAAGGATCCCAACAATGCATCATAACCTTTAAATGATAAAAAATTGGTCAATATTTATTATTTAACAAAATCATAATTGTCAAAAAGGTAGATATTCATAATTGTACATTCAGCATTGTAAATACCATATGAAATCCTTTTTGATTAAAGCTATTCAAAATAAAAATTTTAATGAAAAAAAATCATAGATGTTAATTCAAATGCATTTTAATCTCAAAAAAAACATTAGCACTTTAATCTCAAAAAAAGAAAAAAAACTACTTCCTTTCTCGGTGTAGAAATGTTGTGGATTGCCTGTGTGCTGTTTGTATTTTTCTTTCTTTTTTTTATTAGATATTTTCTTTATTTACATTTCAAATGTTTTCCCCTTTCCTGGTTTCCCCTCCCCCACCAAAAAATCCTATTTTCTCCCCCTCCCCCTGCTCACCAACCCACCCTCTCCTGTTTCCTAGCCATGGCATTCCCCTACACTGGGGCATAGAGCCTTCACAGGATGAAGGACCTCTCCTCCCATTGATGACTGACTTGACCATCCTCTGCTACATATGCAGCTGGAGACATGAGTCCTCCCATGTGTACTCTTTAGTTGGTGGTTTAGTACCTGGGAGATCTACGGAGCTGCAAACCCTTTCAGCTCCTTGGGTTCTTTCTCTAGCTCCTTCATTGGGGACCCTGTGCTGAGTCCAATGGATGACTGTGAGCCTCCTCTTCTCTATTAGTTGGGCACTGTTAGAGCCTCTCAGGAGACAGCTATCTCAGGTTCCTGTCAGCCAGCATTTGCTGGCATCCACAATAGTGTCTGGGTTTGGTGATTGTATATGAGAAGGATCCCCAGGTGGGGCAGTCTCTGGATTATCTTTCCTTCAGTCTCTGCTCCACACTTTGTCTCTGCAACTCCTTTCATGGTCATTTTGTTCCCCCTTCTAAGAAGGACCGAAGTATCCACACTTTGGTCTTCCTTCTTGAATTTCATGTGGTTTGTAGATTGTATCTTGGGTATTCCAAGCTTCTGGGCTAATATCCACTTATCAGAGAATGCATACCATGTGTGTTCTTTTGTGATTGGGTTACCTCACTCAGGATGATATCCTCCAGATCCATCCATTTCCCTAAGAATTTCATAAATTCATTGTTTTTAATAGCTGAGTCATACTCCATTGTGAAGATATACCATATTTTCTGTATCCATTCCTCTGTTGAAGGACATCTAGGTTCTTTCCAGCTTCTAGTTATTATAAATAAGGCTGCTATGAACATGGTGGGGCATGTGTCCTTATTACATGTTGGAGCATCTTTTGGGTATGTGCCCAGGAGTGGTATTGCTGGGTCCTCCAATAGATCAAGAATTCAAGGCCCATGTCTAAACATTATAAAAGTAATATACAGCAAACCAGTAGCCAACATCAAACTTAATGGAGAGAAACTTGAAGCAATCCCACTAAAATCAGGGACTAGACAAGGCTGCCCACTCTCTCCCTACCTATTCAATATTGTACTTGAAGTCCTAGATAAAACAATTACACAGCAATTAGGCAGATCAAAGGGATATAAATTGGAAAGGAAGAAGTCAAATTATCACTATTTGCAGATGATATGATAGTATACTTAAGTGACCCCAAAAATTCCACCAGACAATTCCTAAACCTGATTAACAACTTCAGCAAAGTATCTGGATATAAAACTAACTCAAACAAATCAGTGGCCTTCCTCTACTCAAAGGAGAAACAGGCTGAGAAAGAAATTAGGGAAACAACAACCTTCACAATAGTTACAGATAATGTAAAATACCTTAGTGTGACTCTAACTAAGCAAGTAAGAGATCTGTATGACAAGAACTTCAAGTCTCTGAAGAAAGAAATTGAAGAAGATGGAAAGATCTCCCATGCTTGTGGATTGGCAGGATTAATATAGTAAAAATGGCCATCTTGCTGAAAGCAGTCTACAGATTCAGTGCAATGCCCAGTAAAACTCCAACTCAATTCTTTACAGAGTTAAAAAACAATTTGCAAATTCATGTAGAATAGCAAAAAACCTAGGATAGCAAAAATTATTCACAACAATAAAAGAACTTCTGGTGGAATCACCATCCTTGACCTCATGCTGTATTACAGAGCAATTGTGATTAAAAAAAAAAAAAAAAAGCATGGTATTGGTACAATGACAGGCACGTAGATCAATGGAATAGAATTGAAGACCCAGAAATGAACCCACACATCTATGGCCACTTGATCTTTGACAAAGGAGCTAAAACCATATTCTCAACTGATGAATACTGAATGGTTGAGAAGCACCTAAAGAAATGTTTAACATGCTTAGTCATCAGGGAAATGCAAATTAAAGCAACCCTGAGATTCCACCTCACACCAGTCAGAATGGTTAAGACCAAAAATTCAGGTGACAGTGGAAAAAAGGCAGCATTTTCAACAAATGGTGCTGGCTCAACTGGCAGTTAACCTGTAGAAGAATGTAAATCGATCCATTCTTATCTCCTTGTACAAAGCTCAAGTCCAAGTCAATCAAGGACCTTCACATAAAACCAGATACACTGAAACTAATAGAAAAGAAAATGGGGAAGAGCCTAGAGCACATGGGCACAGGAAAAATTTCCTGAACAGAACACCAACAGCTTATGCTCTAGATCAAGAACTGACAAACAGGATCTCATAAACTTGCAAAGCTTCTGTAAGGCAAAGGACACTGTCAATAGGACAAAACGACAACACACAGTTTGGGAAAAGATCTTTACCAATCTTATATCTGATAGAGGGCTAATATCCAATGTATACAAATAACTCAACAAGTTAGACTCCAGAGAACCAAATAACCTTATTAAAAAATGGGGTACAGAGCTAACAATGAATTCTCAACTGACAAATATTGAATGGCTGAGAAGCACCTAAAGAAATGTTCAAAAATCAAAACAACCCTGAGATTCCACCTCACACCAGTCAGATTGGCTAGGATAAAAAAAACTCAGGTGACAGCAGATGCTGGTGAGGTTATGGAGAAAGAGGAACAGTCCTTCATTGCTGGTGGGATTGCAAGCTGGTACAACCACTCTGGAAATCAGTTTGGTGGTTCCTCAGAAAATTGCTGTTTGTATTTTGATGCTAATTCTGCTTCCCCAAGAGGGGCTGCCTGGATGAGGAGTGAATCTCAAACTCAGGCGACATCATGTGAACCTTCTCCTCACTTTCACTTGTAAAATAAAGGCTAGTGGCCGGGCGGTGGTGGCGCACGCCTTTAATCCTAGCACTTGGGAGGCAGAGGCAGGCGGATTTCC
>NW_022196898.1:16420290-16439224 GCF_008632895.1 Mastomys coucha
AAAAAAAAAAAAAAAAAAATAAAGGCTAGAGCTGGTGATTGGCCAGAGAAAGAGAGGTGGAGCAAAAAAGGTTTGGTGAAAGGAGGAGAGAAGAGGAGAGGAGAGAGAAAGGAGAAGGCTGAAGAAGAGGAGGTGGAAGGAAAATGAAGCAGAAGCACGAGGCCTAGAGAAACCACAAGTTATAAGGGATCCCATAGCTGGGGAATATAGAAGTGTAGTGTTAGATCTGCCCAATCTAGACACACAGCTTTTACCCATATTAGTTGAGTCTTGTTTTCATTGCATGGGCTTATTTGGGTTGGAGACTGACTGCAGCATAGAAACTTTACAGAATCCATGTAAAATTGAGTTCTTTCTATGTGTGAAAAGCAATGGGAGAGCAGAGTTTTCTCCTCGTTATGCTATGCTGTGCTAGGACATGGCTCTCCCCACATTCCAATTAACTCTTTCACTGAAGCAATCACATTGAAATATGCCAAGAACTCTTCAAAAATAATCAAACTGATGAAAAATAAATGGCTTGTATGTTTTTAAATGGGATGTAAGAGAATATTTAGTTGGTATTGATAAGTCTTTTACGATAGGAAAACGCAAAGACAGTTTTAGTCAATAACCACATTAATGATAACTATACCGGCTCCTTGAGCAACTGATTGATGTATGGCAAGTTCCTCTGAACTGAAACATTTCCTCCAGGAGCCTCACGAGACTGAGAGAGTAAACAAACTCCACTTGCCTGAGAAAGCTAACACTTACAAGACCCACAAGAGCCACACTGCAAAGTTATAGCAGCAGTAAAGAACTGCTGGAGGAGAAGACTGACCTACCGGGCTGCAGAGCCCAGATTCGCAGACCGTGAGCTGCCTGCCAGAGAGCTCCAGAGACGCAGCGTTAGAGTGAGCTTTTCCATAATGGAGCTGCACTTGAGTTGCTCCCTGTTCTTATACATAACCTTGCACAGACACTCCTGTAAATAATTCCAATAGAATCTCATTGGTTCACCAAGTCGGTGTTTGGTAGAATCATTACTTTGGTCTGTTGTGGAAATGAAATAATCTGATAGAGGCTGGAGAGATGGCTTAGCAGTTTCGAGCTTTGGCTGCCCTTCTGGAGAGCTAAGTCTGATTCTCAAGTGTGCAGAGGCAAACACTTATCCCGGGGAATCTGACGCCCTCTTCTGGCCTCAGCAGCACTGTACACCAGCAGTGCATGGATGCACATGTATAGCCACACATATAAAAGTAGTTCATACAATTTGTAAAAACTAAAGAAGTAGTAAAGGATCTCGAATGCATACACATTACACGGTTTTGGCCATTTGAAACTCTAGCTCTAAAATTGCCTTTGGTTTTCTAGCTATGTGAAGTAAAATCAGAAAATTCTATTTACTATGGAATCACTAGGCTCCATGAACATTGTTTTCTGTCTCAGGATTTCATGGGACAACCAGCACTCCCTCCTCCTCCACCTTCCTTCGCAGCATTTTCCTTTCTTTTATAAATTTTTTTGTCCAGATTATATTATGTCCTGTTTGTACCAACTATTAATTTCAGCTTACCAAGAAAGCATTTACCCTGAACCGTGACTGGCATTTCATATGCTGCAAGAGAAAGTATGTCTCTGAGTTTGGTTTTTTTCCTCAGGCTCAAATTGATAAGATTAGAGCGATGCTATTTTGGACCCAGAACTCAAGCAAATGGTTACCGTTTAGGGATACTTTGAAGTGTTGCATTTGCTATGAAGATTATCAGACCAGTACCTCTATTTTGAATTTGTGGTTATTTCAATTTTTCTCTCTCTCTCATCACTAAGTGTGTTGATACATGTGCCTACATTCCCAGCTTTATCATTACCTCCACACTGTCTACTAGCAGGCCGTGGAGAAAAGTATCCATCTGGGTGGAAATGACAGTATCCATTTGGTTGGCAAGCTTGGTGGCTCAGTGTCATGGTGAAGCAACTGGTGCTGTCACACACACAGAGAGAGAAAAAAGCTGTCCTTTAGGTATTAAGCATTTTTTCCATCTCAATCCTAATAGAATCATAGGCACAATTTATTCATCAGTTCACATGATTCTTGAAGTAACATTAATTTAAAACCCTTTATGTGAAACTTTTATCAGCATCTTTGTTCAGCTCGTTAAGTATCCTCTCCTTGGTTGCAGTCAGGCGTACTCTAGTTCACTCAGTTTTTGTAATCACGCTTGTTATTTATTGTGCAGAAGTTATGACTTCCTGGCAAGCTTTATGAACACACACAGGAAGCTGGTAACCTGATACAAGATTATTAAAACATTTTTAAACTAATTACCCTAATAGCCACATGGTTTCGTGGTGTAGTCAGAAGCAAATGTGGAGAAGTGTTTAAGTGCTCTTGGAAATGAGTCTGAAGACATTTGCTGTAGGACAATTAGTTCTAGAGACAGGAGCATGTGTCAGCTGAAGAGCACGTGTGATGCAACCTCTGCTTCCAAGAACAGAAGGTTATCTCTGAGCTGTTCTAGCTGAACATGAAATGGGCTGTCCACGGCAATTCGAGGCCAATGGTCTATGTGATTCTATAATTACTTTTGCCACTTTGCCTTTGTGAAGTCATTCATTACGTGACTAGTCTTATCTTGTCATACCTCTGTGTCATTAGCAATGCTTTACTGCATTAGTGATCAAATGCAGGCTTAACGGTCAGTGATTAGAACGAGCAGATGACCACAGAGTGAGGAGGATCTGCTTTACACTGTTCAGTGAATTTCCTTTACATTATATACTGGAATCCCACAGAATGAACTTTTTTCTGAAAAGGAAGAGGCAGTACATAAAAATGTTTGTACAGGAAAATAAAAGATACTGGGTGCTTTTAAAAGTATGAGTTAATGATATTTTCCAAGTTAAATTGAGAACTTAATTCTAACTTACTTAAAAAAAAAACACAAACCTAATGAATTTTTGTTTACATAAAGAAGCAAAAAACTGAAATAAACCTCCAGGATGTGATGATCTGATGTTGTACTCCCTCCACTCTGAGCTGGACCACTTCGGGGTTTCAATATATTTTATCCAGTGAACACCATGGCTTTGCTTCCTTCCAGTGTACTCCCAGGAACATTTCACTGAGCACTGATTTCTCTGTTTGTCTAATTTTTCTGGTAAAGAGCAAAGGGAACGTGGTCTGCTGGGTTGGACTTAAGTGTTTCTCTTTGTTCCTAAAATAAGAGACAGTTTGTTTCTTTTAAAATATATATTTTTTCAATCCCATGTAATCAATTTATTTGGTACTTGCTGAGTTTAATTCAACTTCAATTAAGCATTTTCAAACTCACTTGTTTTTAATGTTATAAATTATTTCTCTATTATGGACTAAACCAAGAAACTCATAATTTGAGTAGTTTTGTGATAGTGCATAAGACTTTTTTGAAGACTTATGAAGGTGAGGCTTTTAAATGTCAAAAGAAATTATAGAAAAAAAACAACTGAAATTCAAAACTTATAATATGTTAAGAAGATAAACAAAATCATTCTATTGTGGCATTAATAAGATGCTGAAATTGCATAAGCACAAAATTTTGAGTGTTAAAACATGGGCATGTGTCAACCAGCTTAACAGCTGAGAAGTTACCCATAGCAATGCAAACCCACTCTTCAGTACTTTCAGTTTTTGTCTACATTGACATCTATGAAATCAAATGTTTTCAGGTCAGTGATAAAAAATGGAAGCATTAAATTGGGGGTAAAGAATTGAGTTAGCTCAAATTGAGTCTTGATTAACTTAAAAAGATATGTTAACCCTTATAATCTATCCCCAGCTGAGGACTGCATGTCTTGTGGCATGTCAGGGGAATTGGGAAACATTTGCAATTGATGAAGGCATTCCATTCCATTTAGAGGTGTATATCTGACCTCCCAAAAGTTGGTTTAGAATTATATTTTATAATTTTTTCTTGGAAGGAGAAATAAAAACACTTATCTCTTATACAAAAGAGACTAATCAAATAAGAAAAATGTATCTAAGCCTTTTGCCTACAAACAAGTTATTAGATTTGTTCTTTTTCTCATGTCTCACAAATGCCCATGAGGCTTACATAAGAATTTTGACCTGAATATAATCTAAAAAGGAAAAAAAATGGATTCAAATTAGTCTCTTGTTGAAAGCAAATTGTTCCAGATAGAGGCCAAAATCTTGGAGAATTTTATGCATGTGAAATCTTTTAAAAGTAAAATCATGTGTTATATTAAATTAAACATTCCATTTTGATCATTTGTTATATTGGTTAATTTACCAAAAAGTTTAAGTGTAATAAGTGTAATAAGCATTACATCATTTTTTCATAGAAGACATGATCAGAGAAAATTGAGTCCAAATAACTTGATAACAAATCAACATGGACAAAAACAACAAATAAATCATATATGTATATGTATGTATGATGTAGACCAAGACAAAATATGTAAGAGAAAAAAATTTTAGAGCACAATTGGATAACGTAAATCTTTTTGAAAGAATCAAGTTCAGCTGGCTGTCTGGAATTGGTCCATACTTGATTATCTGAGAATGTTCTTTTCTTCTTTCAACAAATTTTGCAAATGGATTACAACATTTCATCTGTCTGGTTTAATGCTGATAGATCATCTAAGCCTTGAAATCACCCATATTCTCTTTTCTAAATAGTGTTTCTTGAGTGGGTCAAAGTCTCTGGCAAAACCAGAAATCAAGTGCACTAAGGGAGAACCGCAGTTAATAACCAGTGATGGTTCACAAGAAAGAGTGGGGGCACTGAGAGAGAGCTTCAGGTGGGGATGAAGCTCTTTGCCATTTTATGTTTGGGTGTCACCTACTAATGTGTGCATGTAAGTTTAATCAGTGAGTTTTAAACTGTTGGGAGTTATCTCGCTAGGAAGTACACATACAGTTGAAGACTGCACAGGTCTTTCATTAGATTAGGGACAACTGTGATTTCACCAGATACTACTGTTCTTTCCTTAAAGCCATTTGAAGCCAGGTGTGAGTTTGTCTCTATAGATGTGACTATCATAATAGGTTGGGCATAAGCCAAAAAAAGTACAAACAGATAGCTACCTGAACCAATTAAACTAGCCAAATTAAACACACACACACACACACACACACACAACAGTAACATTCAAAGTCAATGACAAACTGTGAAGACAAAATTGATCAATGAAATAAGTGGAAAAAATTGAAGATAAAATGCTTATTTAAAATTTAAATAAAATAACCAAAAATAATCTTAAATGCAATTTTGATAAAAATGGGAACTTTTTGTTTCTTCATTCAAAATATCACCACAAAATAACCATACATATATTCCATTGTTGTTTTTGGTTTTTTTGTTTGTTTTGTTTTGTTTTGTTGGTATTTTTGAGACAGGGTTTCTCTGTATAGCCCTGGCTGTCCTGGAACTCACTCTGTAGACCAGGCTGGCCTCGAACTCAGAAATCCGCCTGCCTCTGCCTCCCAAGTGCTGGGATTAAAGGCGTGTGCCACCACTGCCCAGCCTCATACATATATTCCAAGAAGATAGAGCAGAGAATAAACAGACATAAGTTATCTATTTATCATGCCAAGTTGCACTGCAAGTTGTGAACTATGGAACAAATTTATTCAAACTTGTGTCTTGAAAGGTTTAGAGGAAAACTTCAGTGGCAGTTTGTACTTTACACATACAAAATACTGGGCTCAATCCCCAGCATCCCCCAAATTGTGCATGACAACAGTCTTGAGTTTATAATATATTCTCGATACTGAAGAGTTAAGACAAATCAAACCAAATTTTAACAAGCATGGTCTTTCCTGTGTTCTAATATTAAATGTACACAAAGCGGGGGGAAAGGGAGTTTGCATCATAGGAAAGTTATATAACTAGTTCATATTGCCAAAAAAAAAAAAAATCAAACACCATTTTGCTATGGAAAACAGGCCAATCTGCTAGCAATTCTCAAATTTTAACATGTTATAGAATCATTTGGGGAGCTCATTTGACACACAAGAATTCATACTGGAATGTCTAGTTCCAAAGGTCTAGGGTGGGGTTCAAATTTGCATTTTAGCAAGCTCTATCAAGCTAGTAGCATGGCACTCCTGCCAATCTGGAGACAGACCACTGATTTAATTCAACCACCACCAATAATAACAACAAATGTGTGGTTTGTAGCTGTAGCTCATTTTAGAAAATGGATCATACATATGAAGTGGTTGGTTCATCATGCATAAGACCTGTGAAAGCTCAAACCAAGCAAAGTCCTGCAAGGACAGAAGAGGTGGGCATAAAATCTCACCCTTAGCTGTGTTTCTTTCAGGAATTGTTAGCCACTTGGAGAGAGAGGTTCAGTTTTCTCTAAGAGTGTAGTCCCTGATAGGTCTATCACACTGCAATGAAAGGCTACACATCCAAGAATATCTGAGTGGCACAAACTGGTCTTAATGGGTGAAAAAAAAATATAGGGTTGTTAGGAGAAGCAGGAGTCAATCTAAAAAGAGGAATGAAGCAGGAAAGGTGAATATGATTAAAATAGGGGAGGGTGAATATGATTAAAATATATTGTATGAAACTGTCAAAGACCTAATAAAAACTAAAAATAAGTGAATAAACCGGGCCAAAATGAAAAAAAATTATGTCATTATGGTTTAAATTTGTCTTTTATTAATGTTTGAAAAGCTGACATATTGAGATTAAGATTTAAGTCTTCAATTGATATGATGGTATGTTAAAATCAGCTTTGGCCTGTGGAAATGCAGTATGTTTCCTAACACATGAGCTTACAATTTTCTGTGGGAAGCTGTCCACTAAATATTTTAAAATATTAAACATTTTGTAGTAATTCAAGTGGCACTTGTGCTTCCTGCATGTCTCTTGAGATTAGTATCTGTCCAGTGTTACTCAGCTCATTCCATTGTCACTAAAATCTTGAGGCAAGAGCACTGAGGTGGCGGTGAGAAGCCCAGTCTAGGATCCTTACCAAATCCTAGGACTGCCCATGGTCTCTCCTGCCTCCATCCTGAGAAGTTAGAAAAATGCATCTTGAACTGAGAAATTAGAAAAATGTGTCTTGAAAGGTTTGTTAAGCCGGGTGGTGGTGGCACACGCCTTTAATCCCAGCACTTGGGAGGTAGAGGCAGGCAGATTTCTAAGTTTGAGGCCAGCCTGGTCTACAGAGTGAGTTCCAAGACAGCCAGAGCTATACAGAGAAACTCTGTCTTGGGAAAAAAGAAAAAAAAAAAAAAAGAAAGAAAAGTTTTAAGCCATCTTTGCTGGAGTAGAAGATTCATCTGCAGGCACAAGCCAGGTGGGGCAAGCACTGGGATATTTATTTTTTTAAAAAAAAAATGTTGAAGTCAAACTTCACTAATTAATCTAAACTACCAGTAGGCATATTTGTTCTTCTGGAGCTTCCAAGACAACTGTTAGTCACACGATGGAAGTGGGCATTACATTGTAGAAGAAGAGATGATGGAAGGCTTGGGAAGACTCACCCCCACATTGGTGTTAAGATGTATTGCTATTTAATGTGTCAAATATATTTGTGGAAATTATATTGTTTATTATAACATATCTTAGAAATCTGCTTGTGGAACAGGAAAATCGTTGACAAAATTCTTACACGGGAGTTGGCTTGAAGCTACTACCAACAGAACAAGCCACTCACCAGAGGATGGCAGAACTGACCCCCCGCCTTCCTGCCAGCTGGACTCTTCTTCAGTGGTTTCACAGGGTCAAGTCAATGTTTGACCCAATCATGCTTTAATAAGTTCAGCCCCCCAATACTCAGAATTATCAGGAAGGCTATTTGTCAGGTGGATTTACATCCAGTATTTAAAGTCATGACCCTTGTCCTTAGTTGATATTGTGTCTTAAGATATTAGGTCTTGACAACTACGCATCCTCTGCATTCTACAAGCAATGTGTAAGTGGGTATATACGTATTGAGGTTGCCTACTCACTTCTTTTCTTCCTTGAAAGCAGTATGTAAGTACAATTTTCTAGGAACATTTATCACACTAATGATGTTTGCCGCTAATGAGGAAAGATTTTCAAATATTGGGAGTTTGTGGCTCTCTGCTGCTCGTGCCATCTAATGGGCAAATCTAGAGATTTGGGCCCAACTAAAAGAACTCTCCGGCTGCTTGTCTAGGTGTACACCTCCCCGCCTGTGAAATGGAAATATATCTGGGTCTCTGTGAAGACTGAATATGTTAACAGCTTGGAAAGCGGTTAGCATGGTACATCTGCATGATAAAGGTACAAAAAAGAAAGAAAGAAAGAAAGAACATTTAGCTCCTCTGCCCTTTTGTTGTGTCACTAGCAGAAGAGCGAATTTGGGACACAAGTTACTAATTTCCATAAGACAGTATTCTTGGGATCACAGAGCCTCTGGAAATGAACCCTTCCATGAGTAACAGTGCTCCAGGTTATTTTAACCATATAATTTGTTGCCACTCTTTAATTCACTTGTTTTTATTTATAAAACAAACTCTCAAGATATCCAACATATCCGAAGTTGAGTACATAAGGGAAAGATAGAATATGGAGAATTCATTTAAAATGATACTACACCTTTTAAAAGAAATTGTTTCTAGGGGCTTAGGAAGATCTGAAGGATTATGATTAAATTTCAAAATGGCTACTACATTCCTATTATGAGAAGGCCTTTTGACACAAATCTAATAGCTGCCCTTCTTTCAATCAATTTTAAATTCACACAATCTGAAAAAGATCAGACTCTTGCAAGGTAGAAGAGTTCAACACGTTGCTGTCACATTTGCAATAAAGCCTGTGCAGAGGCCTCACCACCATCAGCACCAACAATAGTGGTGATCTCCTGCTCCCTACCCCCCACCCCCGTGTGGACTTCCATGTGGGTGTTAGCTGCTTCTCCAGCACTGAGCCAAATTTTACCACAGCATTTGGACTCTTTATATTCCAAGGTTTGAATATTCTTATTTCTCATTTGATTTGGCTTTTTAATCCAGGAAACTTATACTTGGCTTATTTAATCTAAACATGCAACATTCATACATGTCATATATGCTATAATGTATCCCTTTGCCTCCAGACCTCCTTAAATACTAACAAACGTAAAAATCATTGACAAGATAATTTTGGCATGAGTCACTGTTTGCGTTAAAGGAGACTTTCAAAACATTTTACAGCGGCTTAGATGCAGCATTTGCAACTCTCTATAGCACTGCTTTCTGAGTTTCCCAAATACCCATGATTTCTTATATACCTAGGCATCAAACCTCCGTGTCTAAGACTTTTGTGGGTTTTTTTGGGGGGAGGGATAGGATGAAAGTGGAGGGAGTGTTAGGACCAGGAGATCATTGTGAATAATAAGATAAACAACCTGTGGGCTAAACTCTGTGTAAGTGTGCATACTTTAAGTAGGGTTAAAAAAACCTCCTTACTGTTGATATTTCTTTAGCTTGGCAGTAAAACAAAATCAATGCTAATTTAATAGGAACTCACAAACCAAGTTTTACTTTCATTGCCCTTTTCAAAAGAGTAAGTGCTGTAGTTATAAACAGAATTCATAATTGTTCAGTTGACATGCCTGTTGAATACCAGACAATTTTTATTTGGTCTATTCCTTTTAAATCCATTACCTTAATTTTTGCTATATTACTCCATAACAAGAGTGTTGATCAAAATGGTTGCATTAAATCTGTTTATAATTTTCTAAAGTGATTTTTAATTCCCTTTAAACACCCTTCCTCTAGGCAGAGGGAAAAAAATGCTCAGGGGTTGTTCAAAATTGGCCTTGTTTTTCTTAGATGATCTTTAATTACACTTTAAAGCAAGATTTCTTAATGGGGAATTGGAATTCTGCTCGTTAGAAAATTACAGAGGGTATTGGGAATCTGCTGTTAGCTGCAGGAACAAATAGAGAGATTAGGGAGACAAATGATCAGTAGCCTAAAAAATTACCTATGGGAGATAATTATTAGCCCAGGGAAGACCTGGCTGTGCTTGGAAAGGCGGCCTAAATTATGAGCTTATCAAACCCATTTTAGGAGCTGCTTAGGAGGGAAAAAAAGGAGGTTTATATTAGTCACCAGGAATCAGTGGAAGGGTCATGTTGGAGATTAATGAATTTACCATGGCTTCTTCTTGTGTCTCAGCAATAGCATCGTGACCTCTGCAGATGTTACAGATAAGGAAAGAGTGGCTGGGCATGCATGCAGAACCAAGGGAGGGCCACCAACTGATGAGTTTCTGTGGTCATGTGCTGCAGTGAGCAGACAATCAGGAAGCATGCAGAAGATTTGCAGGGAAGCAAAAATATTACTGTCTCTTCAGTTAAGAATAAAAGTGTTTCCAACAGGGGTGGATCACGGAGTAGTAATATCTGTGATTCTTCTGAGAGGATGAGAGCAACAGAGCTGACATGCCACCACACAAGGGCCACAGAAGCTTGTAGCAAGAGGATTATTTAAGCTGCTTTGGGCTTGGAGCCATCTTGGAGCACTATATGTCTTTCTCCTAATTGGTTTAGTCGATTCCCATGTGTGTAGCATTTTCTTGAAAGTGAGAGTAACTTTTTGGTCTTGACTGATAATCTTCACACTAGAAATGTGGTATGGTTGGGGGTCACAGACATTGTATGTCTTTCTCATACAAAGAATCTAAATCAAACAATATATGTACATATATATGCATATAGCGTTATATATATATATATATATATGTATATATATATATATATATATATATATTCATTACAGTTTTGGCATGAAAACAGATGAAGGCTATTTTGTGGGGAGGAAGGAACCAGTGGAAGGAAGAAAAAATGGTCAAGAAACAGTATTAGAGAGTTGACATGAGCAAAGTTACCTGTATGAAAATGTCACAATGTAACTCATTCTGTATATTAACTAAAACATTAGTGATGAAAATTAGAGTGCAAGTAACATTCTTGGCATGCAGCATAAGGGAACAGTATTAAACTGTGGGTAGGCGGGGCATGCACTATTCTAAGGACTAAGGTCAGGGTTGCAATTACCCGGGACTCCTGTTTTGTCTGAGACAGCCACAGAAGCAGCTCCTGCTGGAAGCTCTGACCTCCTACCTGGGCAGAGAAGAAAACTAAAGGATGGGAACCTAGCATCTCTTCCAGGTCTATCTGTCTAGTCTTGCTTTGGCTGAAGGCACAAAGATGCCATTGCCCTTAACCTTTTCTCTTGAGTCACCTTGAATTACAGAACAGCAAAATGGCACAGGTTGGACCATGTCCCAGATGAGGGCAATGATCTGTGAGAGGAAAGCTATACCCAGCTGCAGAAGCAGTCATCTCATTAGACTCAGCTTGACCCCTCAGAAAAGGAGGACCTTCTCAGATGATCTTGCAGAGTCAGAGCTGAAATAGTAACCAAGCTAGCCACTAACTGTTTAATTACCCCTTGCTCAGGCCCCTTGTCCCAATCTGCCTCTATTTGAACCCACAGCTCATGTCTGTCCACCAAAGGTAGACTTGGAGGCTCCTGAACGCCTTTGTTTTCACTTTTCCCCATGTGGCCACATTGAATACCTTTCTTTTCACCGGTCACCCTTGCTTGTCTCTTTACCTGGGGACAGATGGCCAAGTCCAGCCTGAGAAGCTGTGAGAGCCCAAGCTTTTGTTTTTGTAAACTGTTCCCAGAGTTATGATACTGCTGAGTAACGAAGAAGCTTGAGTGCATGGCTCCTCAGGAGCTTCCCCTTCACCAGGAGGCCAGGCATGCAAGAGCTTAAACACACCTGGGGAAGGAGACCAGGACTTAATGGAGTGTGAGTTGTATTACTGGGAAGACTTGGTAACAGCAGAAACAAGTAATTTAGGCAAAAAAAGGGATTGCAAAAGACTACTCTAGAAAGACAACAGCCAAAGTGTGGATCACAGACTAGGAAACCTGTTTCCAAACATAGTTCAGAACTGGCCTGACTGCTTAGGCACAACCACATGCACTGTTGACATTCTCAATGCTGGGTTCTGTGGCTGAATCCCTTAGCCTTGCCATCATTTATATCAGATTCCAGCCTCTACATCCCTGCCTCCCCATGTTGTTCACTACCACTAAGCCTAAACTTGCCAGGTTTCACCTTCCCCTGGTTCTCTGGGAGTCACATCTGGCACTGTCCACTTTCACAACTTCCACAACAGAACGTATTCTCTATTTGCCACTAAAACTTATAAAGTGAGGAATTATTCCAGTAGAAAGAAGCATCACTGATCAAAAACATAATAAATAATAATATGTGACATCTTCAAGATGTCAAGAGGTTTTCACTTTTTCCAGAATTAGGCAACTCAGCTGCTGTCACCTGAGTTTTTTTATCCTAGCCATTCTGACTGGTGTGAGGTAGAATCTCAGGATTGTTTTGATTTGCATTTCCTTGATGACTAACAATGTTGAACATTTCTTTAGGTGCTTCTCAGCCACTCTGTATTCGACAGTTGAGAATTCTTTGTTTAGCTCTGTACTTCATTTTTTAATAGGGTTATTTGGTTCTCTAGAGTCTAACTTCTTGAGTTCTTTGTATATATTGGATATTAGCCCTCTATCAGATATAGGATTGGTAAAGATCTTTTCCCAATTTGTTGGTTTTCTTTTCATCCTATTGACAGTGTCCCTTGCCTTACAAAAGCTTTGCAATTTCATGAGGTCCCATTTGTCAATTCTTGATCTTAGAGCATAAGCTATTGGTGTTCTGTTCAGGAAATTGGCCCCTGTGCAGATGCTGGTAAAGTTGTGGAGAAAGAGGAACACTCCTCCATTGCTGATGGGACTGCAAGCCAGTACAACCACTCTGGAAATCAGTTTAGCAGTTCCTCCAGAAATTGGACATAGTACTACCAGAGGACCCAGCTATACCACTCCTGGGTTGATTACATGTTCCAACATGTAATAAGGACACATGCTCCACTATGTTCATAGCAGCTTTATTTATAATAGCCAGAAACTGGAAACAACCCAGATGTCCCTCAACAGAGGAATGGATACAAAAAATATGTGGTACATCTACACAATGGAGTACTAATCAGCTATTTAAAACAATGAATTTATGAAATTCTTGGGGAAATGAACGGATCTGGAGAATATCATCTTGAGTGAGGTAACCCAATCACAAAAGAACACAAACACGGTATGCATTCTCTGACAAGTGGTTATTAGCCCATAAGATCAGAATACACAAAGTGCAAACCACAAACCACAAGAAACTCAAGAGGAAGGAAGACCAAAGTGTGGATACTTCATTCCTTCTTAAAAGGGGGAACAAAATACCTATGGAGGGAGTTGTAGAGGCTAACTATGGAGCAGAGACTGAGGAAGGACAATTCAGAGACTGTTCCACCTGGGAATCCTTCCCATATTGTTATCAAATCTACACACTATTGTGGATGTCAGCAAGTGCTGAATGACAGAAGCCTGATATAGCTGTCTCCTGAGAGGCTCTGACAGTGCCTGACAAATACAGAAGTAGAGGCTCACAGCCATCCATTGGACTGAGTACAGGATCCCCAATGAAGGAGCTAGAGAAAGGACCCAAGGAGGTTTGCAGCCCCTTAGGACGAACAACAATATGAACTAACTAGTACCCTCAGAGCTCCCAGGGACTCAACCACCAACCAAAGACTACACATGGTGGGACTAATGGCTCCAGCAGCATATGTATAGCAGAGGATGGCCAAGTTGGTCATCAATGGGAGGAAGGGCCCTTGGCCCTGTGAAGGTTCTATGCCCCAGTGCTATTTCCCAGGGAATGCTAGGTGAGCAGGGGGAGGGGGAGGGAACAGGGGTTTGTTTTAGTTTTGTTTGTTTGTTTTCTTTTGGAGGGAAACCTGGGAAAAGAGATATTGTAAATAAAGAAAACATCTAATTAAAGAAAAGAGCAATGCAGCAGAGAATCTCTCTCTCTCTCTCTCTCTCTCTCTCTCTCTCTCTCTCTCTCTCTCTCTCTCTCTTCCTTCCTTCCTTCCTTTGTTTCTTTCTTTCATCCAGTCTGTCTCTCTTCTGTCTTTGTTTTTGTTTGTTTGGTTTGGTTTTGGGGGGTTGTTTTATGTTTCTTTATTTTTTTTTTCTTTTTGTCTGTTGTTTGCTTTATCACAGACAAGACCAAGTTCAAACACCCAGGTTCATTTCAATCTGTCCTGATTTTATCAACCTCTCAGGCATTCAAACATTTTATTAAACAGTAAAGCAAGGTTGCTCACTTCATACAGATGTATTGACTATTGTTGGTACCCCGTACAATACTTAGGGTATTTTCCTCTATCTAACGTCTGCCAAGTTTGCATAGGTATCATATATCCCAAAATATTAATGAATTCTTAACTTCATTTGAAGTATACAATAATCCATACCCATTGCTGCTTTCTAGACATTTATTCTAAAATTTCCACCTTCTGTCATAATAGATTTAGGCTTAAGGGAGCATGTATACATATCAGGAGGCCATGAAATTTGACATATGTCTGTGACCCTGAAATCTTGATTTGCCCATGAAAGAAAAGGGCTCAAAAACATTTCTTACACTTCTTCCCCCTTCCTGTGGAGTTTTCATTAGTTCTACATTTTCTAGTCCTGTAAATTATAGCTCCTCTTCCATCTGTTGGCAGGAATTTTGAAAGGAAAAGGGTAATATATACTTTTCTAAGGAACAAATAAATGACATTATTTCATACCTATGTAGTCACTATTTAGTAGCCTGGCCTTGTTTTGACAGTCGAACTCAAATCTTCTCTAGTAATGTAGTATTATCTTTCAAATTATTTCCTTGGGGATTGAAGAGAAGGCTGAGAAGTTAAGAACATGTACTACTCTTACAGAAGACTACAGCTCAGTTCTTAGCACCCATGTGGGACAGCTCACACTGCCTTTAACTCCAGCTCCAGGGGCATCTGGGAGCCCCTTAGCACCTAGACTCATGTGTGCACACACAAAATTAACAAAAACAAATCTTAAAAAATTATTTTTTAATGGATAAACTTGTCCATGAAGGAAAAAAGATCATGCTTTTCCAAGAGCAGCATCCAGTCCAAAACCAGGAAAAAAAATACAGGCTAGTCCCTTCCAATGTGCACTTTACAGAATTCACTCCTACAGAAACTATTTTTCAAATGTAAAATTCAAATTAGTTGAGGAAACTAAGACAATAGTGGGTTATTTTTAAAACACAAATATTTTTAGATGTGAAAACTCTGGCTTTGAGCAAAATCTAATTGTGAGTATGGCTCTTTTATGATGACTTAGCAGAGTCTATGAATTTTGTGCATCTTTTAATGGAAAGGATCAAAGTTTTCAAAAGAATTAATAAGGGAGGGAAGAGAGAGAAAGCAAAAAAAAAAATCTGTAGAAAATGAAATGAAGTGCTCCAAGGTGAATTCTTTCTTTGCCTTCTAATACACAGTAGCTCAATTCAAAGAAAACAGAAAACTAAAATTTCCAAAGCCAACATTTCCTGTAGTCTTACTGGCCATATTTTTTTTTTTTAGATATGAGAATGGAAGCCAACAATATCCTTACCTTAAGAACTTCTTCCAATGGACTAGAGAATTCATCCTTCCATTCCTTGTTACATTTCTTGTTTTTACTCTACTGGAAATACGAAGATGCCCTCTGAGTGTTTTGAGCATATACATAAATCATTCTTCTAAATTCTTTGAACAGTTTTCCAACTAATTTCCACTGAGTTTTATTACTATGAGATTAACAATTCGGGAGAGGTTTGATGTTGTGGGTTTTTTGTGTGTTACCTTTGATTCCATATTGGGAGTTTACATGCAAAGTGGCTCGTTGGCTGAGCCTTTCTTTTTTCTCAAATGACCACTTTTTTTTTTCAGTGAAGGTGAGCACAATTGTTCATGAGAGATTGAGTTGTAAGAGGGTTGAGACCTTGTTTGCTTTTGTGGGACTGATACCGAGGGCTGCAAATTCTATCCCTAATCTTCTTTTGAGAGTCTGCTAGTGTCTTCAGGTGCAGACAGTATCCCTTATCAATACATCCCTCATTCTTCCTTTCTTCCACTGCCTTCTGCGGTGATTTTTGCCCCACTTTGATAGACTGTGGTTAACCAGAGGTCAGAGGCAGGAGATCTAAAGAAATTGGGTAGGTAATCTAAAGATCTATCAGGTCAGGAGGAGTAATTCAAACTCAACCCCTGAGGATCCCATTGTGTGGCCTGACAGCCACGTGTACCACAATCCAGAAGAGTTAGGAGGTCGATGGGGTGAGCTAGCTGAGTGATGCCTGTCTAGTGCTAGGGGTTCAGCAGACACCGATAGCCTACAGCAGGGAAAAGGGCAGAGCCTGCCTGAACGGCTTGAGAATGGCTGTCCCTGAGGAACTAAGCGAACCTGTGTAGTGGGAAGGAGCTGGGCCAAAGTCATCTAACTCTTGACCCAGAAAGGAGAGAGTTTGTTTGAAGGGTGTATTTACTTTTGACACTCTACAACTTTTGGGTGTAAACCTAAGAAGAAAACACTGCAAACACCTAATGTTCCATGTGGATAGAGGAAAGAAATGGAGACACAAAGTAGCCAATTGTATGCTCAGGCTTCCCAACGGGTGCATATGCTAAATCCAGAACACAGAATGGAGTTTTTCTTATTGCTTCCTGCTTTGTAGCTCCCAAATAGAGGAGGCTGGGACAGGCATAAACCACCCACCATCCAGATGCAGGAACACATCTGGCTTTAAGGAGAGATTTATGGGGAAAAC
The DNA here is from genome assembly GCF_008632895.1 of Mastomys coucha. Taxonomy (NCBI): domain Eukaryota; kingdom Metazoa; phylum Chordata; class Mammalia; order Rodentia; family Muridae; genus Mastomys; species Mastomys coucha. The sequence goes on from NW_022196898.1 coordinate 16,437,000, forward strand.
ACCTAGGTGACAGGATTTCCCTCAGATCCTTAGTCTTTCCAAGCCTGAGAACCCAGCAGAACCAGTGAATTTCTGACGCCATCTTTCGCCAACTCATACCTTAAATCATGTGCTAGCCTTTTTCAGTTTGCACCAATTAGTTACGACAAATCTCCAAACCTGGAAAAATTTAATGAGTTGGAACAAAAAAAAAATCTATGCAAACCTTAAATTTATGGTTTGCAAGATTTTTTTTTAAATCCCCTCCACAAATGTAAAATTACTCATTATCTTATGGAACAGGAAACATATCAATTGTAATTTGATTTGCTCACAAAATCATTAGGTTTCATTAGAGTTCAAATAAACCACTCAGAGTATTAATTGAATTTACATGTAAATGTATTATATTTTCATATAAATGAAATATTATACTGCCAAACTAAATGGTTTAACTGGTTTTAATATTTGAATTTTTGAGAAGCAGGCAAACTCTTGGGAATAAATGAAACAATGTATATTAGTAAAACAGAGCTTATTATATTTGGAGGCAGAGTCCTCCAGCTTAGGACAGAAGAGACCATGGCTTCCTCAGAAACATCTCAGAAGGGATGAGTTCTGTTTAAGAGCAGATGAGTATAGCTTCAGTGACACGTGCTGTTGGTACCATCAGCATCCAGAATCCAGAAACTTCTTCATGAAGGCAGGTTTTTGGAATGAGCAGTTTCCTATGAATCCTTTATCAACTTCCCAAAGTACAAATTTCCCTGATGTGGCAAGCTTCTCTTGTCTAATCTCCAACATGGATAATTCTCCCCCAGAACAGAACTGCATGGGTGTGCATGGCAGGAAATGTCCACTCCACAGACATCCAGCATGGTGACTCCATTTCGTCCCCTTAGCCTCTCTCACCAGTTCCAGCTGATTCTCCTGAAGCCCTGAATGCTACCATCACAGGGGCTCTTCAGTTCCTTTTACTTAAGCCTTACTTGAAGTTGCCTTTTGACTCTCAACATAGGTGTCTAAAAGCAGTTAAGTAATCATGGTTGGAAATGCCATCATCATGGAGAGCCTCCCACTCCCGCCTCCTGCCATTTTATTCATCCATTTAACAATGTGTTTTGCTGCTCTGGTTGAAGGCAAAGGAAAATTTAAGACATTATCCCTGATCTACAGGAACTCTCAGTCTAAGCCAAGAGTCTGTGTCCAAATTAAATGAGGTTACTACACCATGCCCAGCCCCACATACTGAACACAGACCTCGAGATTAACTCTACCAGAGGGATTAATTTTACTTCCTATAAGGAGGAGCCCCACCACTGGCTTCTGAAAGCTCAGGAATAGCCTTTCCATTCGAGAATCAGAGCACAGGTGCCCCTGAGACAATGACTTATTTTAAATGCATGGCACTGCTGGCTAATTTTACATTAGGTACCAATAAAGCTTTGGAAATATAAACACAGTCAACCTCAAAATATCTAAGAGAATTTTATACTTCTGGATGCAAAGAAAGGCTACAGATCAACTTTAGACATCATTTCTACAGTATTGCACTGTTCTGTCAGGATTGTCTCCATACCTCTGCAGACTACTGCTCTAATATCTCATCTGCAAAGATTTTAAGCCTATATGTTAACATCCCTGCTTCATACCTGACAAATGACCCAGAAACATAGTTACAAAAGTTGCTGCATGATAAATTGAGTCCTGCAGTCACCATGTAAGTCAAAAAAACCTTGACCATTGGTAGGGTACTTTGAGTTTATGAAAGGACATTGTTCTACCACAGTTAACTTTCATTTTTGCCTGAGGAGAACTTTCCATGTAACCTTGAACATTCAACAACAAAAGTTCCTGGTATCTGCTATTCTGTAGTCTTTAGAGATAGTTATGGTTGAACCATGGAATCCTGGTTTCTCCTTTGAAATGATGAAAAAAGGGCAAATCCTATGCTTTCAACCTCCTCCATCTCTTCCTCATGTTCCCTGCAAGGTTGCAGCCAGTGATCCCTCAGTCTTCTTTGATAACTGCCTACTCCGTTCTCTAGCCACTGACCTTTTCTACCTCCAACTAAATCTTATCTCCTTTGGCTGCTCCAGCCTTAGGTCAGTGACTCTGCCTCCTAAAGCCCCCTGTGTTACTTAGTTTTGCCAGTGCTATGACAAGATGTCTGGGAAGAAAAACAACGCTAAGGAAGAATTTGCTTTTGTTTTTTTTTAAGTTGCTGTTGTTAGTGGTGGTGGTGG
>NW_022196898.1:16442125-16455877 GCF_008632895.1 Mastomys coucha
TGGTGGTGGTGGTGGTGGTGGTGGTGGTTTGAGTCATGGTTTCAGAGGTTTAACACATGCCTCTCGAGTCTGGCCTGAGGACAGAAAGGAGCAACATTGGTCCAACCTCATTGAGGCCAGTGAGAGAGCAGGGGTGTGGAGGATGGGGAATGAATATGAATCAGTAACAAGATATTACCAAGGACCCAAACACAGCAATATACTTCCTCTATGGAGGCATTAGATTCTCCATCTTTTCAACTCTAATGCATACCAGCACCCCTCCCTCCAGGAGCTTCCAGGCTTGCAGCTGGGGCTGAGCCATTAGTTGTCTTTACTCTGAAGCTTCTGACGTCTTAGATTGAATACCTCTGGATTCTCTTCTATCCAGTATCCAGACAGCCATTTTATAGATAGCTCAGTCTCCAAATTTTTCATAACTGTGTGTCTGTTCTCTTTGTCCTGTTTCTTCTAGAGCAGAGGTTCTTAAACTTTACCCCCTATGGCTCCATTTTGACTGAAAAATTTTTAGATGACTCTTAATATGTATGTGTGTACAATAAATACACAAATAAAGCATTTACTTCTTAATTTGCATAGTACATACAAAATTATTATGTATTAAAGGTTAAAGCAAATGTACATATTTATATGTATGCCTTTGTTTATTTTTACATAAAGAATTATATCTGAAGGAATATTTTATATTACAGATCACAGAATATCTTTAGTGTTATCCAGAGTTGATCAATGTCTTAGTTAGAGTTTTACTGCTGTGAAGAGACACCAAGGCAACTCTTATAAGGATAACTTGTAATTGGAGCAGGATTACATGTTGAGAGGTTCAGTTTATTATCATCAAATCAGAAGTACGGTAGCATCCAAGCAGGCATGGTGCAGGAAGAGCTGAGAGTTCTACATCTTCATCTGAAGTCTGCGAAGGAACATTGACTTCCAGGCACCTAGGACTAGGGTCTTAAACCATGCCCACAGTGACATACCTACTCCAATAAGGCCACGCCTCCTAATATTGCCACTCCCTGGGCCTAGCATATACAAACCATCACAAGCAATATATTGTTTCACTGAGATACATAGTAAAAATGGAGGAAAACTATTAATACTTAAATGCTGGGGTATAATTGTAGGAAAATATTTTAAAAGTCTCAGTTAAATATCTAAGTCTCTAAACTATTTTTTAAGAGCAAAAATGTTTGACTGCTGATTAAAAACATCATAGTTCATATCATATTAGAGCCTCTGGCCTAAAATGTTTCAGATTGTTCATTGGCATTGCCTGGTTTGCCAATGGCTTCAGTGAAGTCACATGATACAACACAGAAAAAAAAATGTTTCCAGAAGCACCTCAGAGTCATTATGTGTTTAATTGTGAAATGGTTTTTGTTTTAATTTTTATTAATTTTTAATAAATGTTTTAATTATTTGTTTCCTTCACCCAGCTCCTCCCAGATTCTACCAACCTCCATAACTACCCAGCCAACTTTAGGTTCTCCCTCTGCCCTCTCTCTCTCACTCTCAAAACCAACAAATAAAAAAGGAATGAAATACAAAATGAAAATTAAAGTAAATAGTCAAAAGACCAGTAGATCAATAGCATTCTTTCATGTACATTTAGAAACCTCTTAATATTACCAAAATTTTCATGACTCCCACATTAAGTAATATGACCTACATATGGCCCATACTATAAGAAGCAGAATTCTAGAGAAGTTTAACTAATATATGGTGCCTAGAACTGAAGAAAATATGCCATAAAAGCTCAATATTTGATATGGCTCTATGTGCTGACATAGTCTATTATCCCTCTTAGCCAAGCTTTTTTTCCCCTTAGTTCTATATGCTCCATCAAACAGGTCTTGAAGTTCTACTCTGTACTCATGTGTTTGGTAGGCACGTGAACTAGTACAACCCCACACTCCTGGAAAGAAGTCAGAAAATGACTTTATGGTTATAAGCAGGCATCAGAGCTAGAATATACACTTGTTATCCAAAGCACATACTTGAAACCTTTTCATCTAATGGACCAACCAAGCAAAAGTATCCAGGACAATTTGCTACTTAGCTGAGCCTAGACACTGAGGCTGAGTTTGTAAAAATGAACAAGCAGGTAAGACATTAGGAGCAACAATGGTGGGAACAGTAATGGTGAATTTCTTTAATCAAAGCACTTGGCAAGATGAAGTAGTTTGTGATTTAATGGCTACCCTAGGCTATATACTGAGACCTTACATATTTCTTTTTTAAACTGGGATGAGGGGTAAAGAAGGAAGGGGGAGAGGAGAAAGAAAGAGAAATGGAAATGAAATAGAAAGGGAAAGAATATAAACTGCTTCTCCAATAGCTTCCCTGCCCATCACTCCGTGTACTTTCATTATGCTTGATCTAGATATACATAGGTCAGTCCTCATTTTTCAACAACCAAGTACATTCTCATTAACAGAGGCTACTTCATAGTGCAATACGAGATGATGGTCAATCTGACAGTGGGTCCTAGGATCAAAGCCCCCAACCTGGGCTTCCTGTCCCACATGAACAGTCTACTGTCTTCTAACCATCTGTGTTCTCAGAACTTAGTTCTGTGCCTATCTGGGGAAAGTGGTTCCTCCAGTGCTTCCTGGTGATGAGATGATGGACTAAAAGCAGCCTCCATATGATGGGCTAAAAAGTAAAAGTTAGGATAAAAGAAATAGATCCTATTCCAAAGAGAATAACAAAGGAGGTGCTTCAGAAATTCACAAAGTTAGTTAATAAGGTACCTGAGACAAATAGAGAAAAAGAAGTGTTACAAGGAAAAAGGGCAAACCCAAACCAGCTTAAGTAACATGACTAACCTATGAGAGGAGGGGAAGTAGATACCTCATTTATAAAGTAAACCATCTGAGCCTGGTAAAGACTGGGAGTCCTAACTATAGGACAAGAGCATCATGCTCAAAATCCTCAAACCCAACTGCAGTCGTTGGTAAGATTCTCCCAGAGGGCAGTCTAACAACAGACACAAACCCTGTTTATCATTCTGTATAACTTGGAGATCTGTAACAACCAAAGAGTTTGATAAGTTAATAAAAAGCTTTCCAACAAGAATTAGCTGGCAAATTCTACTAAATTTAAGAAGACTTAACTCCAATAATGCTCCTTGAAATGTTTCATAAATTAGAGAGTAAATACTGACAAACTTTTAGGGAGCTACCATTACCCTGATACCAAATCAGAAAAGGATGTAACAAGTTAAAAAAAAAAAAAGACAAACAGACAGACAGACAAGGCCATTTTCAATAAAAATCTTCCATGCTGGATCAAGAACAAGTAAAGATTATATACTATAACCAAGTTGGCTCCTATCCAAGGATGCAAGTTTGGTTCAACAAAAGCAAATCAATGAGTATAATTTAGCACATAAATAAAGATTAAAAACTATACAGTCATTTCAATCAATGCAGAAAGGCCTTCAACAACTGTTTGTGACAAAAGTCCTAAGAAAAGAAGGGTTACAACAAACACAGACCAGCACAATGAAGGCTCTATGGGACAAATCTATAGTCAACGTTCCACCAAATAGAAAAAAAAATAAAAATATTTCTTCTTTTAAATAAAATCCAGAGCAAGAAAACTCTGTCCACTTTCATTTGATACAGTGCTCTAAACTTCTGCTGAAGCAATAAGACAAGAGGCATGAATAAAAATGAGAAAATAGGAAAGTAATCCTGTTTGACAAGATCCTAAAGATGCCTCCAGAAAACCTCCAAACACAATAAGCACTTTCAGTAAAATAGTGGGATACACAATCAATATACAAAAATTCAGTAGATTTTTCTAAATATCAAAAGTTAGCCTTCTAATAAAGAGATCTGGAGGTGGGTGTATTCCATTCACAATTACTTTAAAAATACTTGGGAATATAACTATCCAGGGAGGTAAAAGATCTCAACAATGAAAACTTCAAGACATCAAAAAAACCTGAAAAGACTCTAGAAAAATCAAGAGACCCCTATGCACTTGAGTCTACAGAAATGATAATGTAGAAATGGCTATACTACCTAAGTGATATATAGGTCTGATGAATGTCCATCAAAATTCCAATGACATTCTTCACAGAATTATAAAAACTATTAAAATTTGCCATCTCAGTTGGGTCCACCTGGGATGCTGACTACAGAGTAGGGTCCACCCAGGATATAGCCTGCAGAGTGGGGTCTGCCTGTGGCACATCCCCCCAGAGTAGCATAACTTGACCTCCATTGTCTGGTCCACAGGTTTCCCCCATGCACACACCCCTTCCTCACAAGTTCTGATGCCATCAGGATGATCCAGCCAACACCAGGAAAAAACAAATGCCTATAGAACAGTACAAGAACAAAATCAACAAGATGCAGGGCAATATGGCACCACCAGAGCCCAGTTATCCTGCTACATCAAAACCTGTATATCTTAAAGAAGCTGAAGCAAAATAAGGATCTTAAATCCAATCTTATAAAGACAATAGAGGCCTTTAAAGAGGACATGAATAAATCCCTTAAGGAAATACAGGAAAATACACTCAAACAGGTAGAAACATTTAAAAAGAAAGCAAATAAATATAAAGAAATAAAGGAAAATACAATCAAACAGGTGAAGGATAAAGGAAATTGTCCAAGATCTGAAAAAGAAATAGAAGCAGTAAAGGAAACACAAACTGAGGAAATCATGGAGTTGGGAAACCTACAAAAGAGAACAAGAACTACAGATGTAAGCATAACCAACAGAATATGGGAGATGGAAGAGAGAATCTCAGGTGTAAAAGATATGATAAAAGAAATCAATATATCAGTCAAAGAAAATGCAAAAATCTAAAAAGTTCATGACACAAAACATCTAGGAAATTTGGGACATTATGAAAAGATCAACCCTAAGAATAATAGGAGTAGAAGAAGAAAAATATTCCCAGCTTGAAGTCCTAGAAAACATCTTCAACAAAATTATAGAAGAAAACTTCCCTACCTAAAAATAAACATGCCTATAAAGGTACAAGAAGTTTACAAAAAAAAAAAAAATACACAGATTGGACCACAAAAGAAAATCCTCTCACCACATAATAATTAAAACACCAAATATACAGAACATAGAATTATAAAAGCAGCAAGAGAAAGATGCCAAGTAACATATAAAGACAGACCTATTAGAATTACAATTGATTTCTAGAAGGGCTTGGTCAGAGGTCTTGCAGACCCTAAGAGAGTCTACAGATGCCAGCCCAAATTACTATGCCCAGCAAAACTTTCAATCACCATGGATGGTGAAACCAAGACAGTTCTTGACAAAACCAAATTTAAACAATACCTTTCCACCAACCCAGCCTTACAGAGGATAGTAGAAGGAAAACTCCAATCCATTGAAGCTAACTAGAAAACCAACAGAAGAGAAACACACACACACACACAAAATCACCACCAACATCAAAATAATAGGAAGTAACAATCATTACTCATTAAAATCTCTCAACATCAATGTACTCAATTCTCCAGTTAAAATACAAAACAAAACAAAACAAAACCCAGAAGCTAACAGAAAAGATTGTAAATAGAATCCATCATTCAGCTGTATAAAGGAAACACATCCCAGCATAAAGATAGTAACTGTCTCAGTATAAAGGGCTGGAAAAAGGTTTTTCAAGCCAAAGGACCCAGGAAACATGCTGGAGTAGCCATTATAATATCTAATAAAATAGACTTTCAACCAAAAGCAACCAAAAGAGAATGGGAAAGACTTTTCATGCTAATCAGGAGGGAATCCACCAAAAGGAAATCTCAATTCTGAAAACTATGCCTCAAATGCAAGAGCATCCACATGTGTAAAAGAAACACTTCTAAAGCTTGAATCAGACATCAAACACCACACATTAATAGTGGGAGACTTCACCACCTCACTCTCACTAATAGGTCGAGACAGAAACTAAACAGAGAAATAATGAAGCCAACTAAGGTTATGATTCAAATGGAACTAACAGATATCTACAGAACACTTCATGCAAACACAAAAGAATTTGTCTTTTTCTCAGCACCTCACAGAACTTTCTGCAAAACTGACCATATAATTGGTCACAAAGCAAGCCTCAACAGATACATAGATTGAAGTAACTTCGTGCATCTGATCAGATCATCATGAATTAAAGCTGGACTTTAACAACAACAGAAACAACAGAAAGCCTGCATATTCATGGAAACTGAACAACTCTCTACTCAAGGATCTCTGGGAGATGGAAGAAATAAAGAAAGAAATTAAAGAATTTCTAAAATTCAATCAAAACAAGGGCATAAGATAACCATAGTGTTATAGAACACTGTGAAAGCAGTGCTAAGAGGAGAGCTCATACACTAATTGCCCTCATAAAGAAATTGGAGAGTTCTTATTAAGCCAGTGAGTTAAAAGTACATCTGAAGGCTCTAGGGAAAAAAAAGAAGCAAACACACCAAGGAGGAGTAGATGGCAGGAAGTAATCAAACTTGGGCTGAAATCAATCAATTAGAAACAAAGAATCAACAAAACCAAGAGCTGATTCTTGGAGAAAATCAAAAAGATAGGCAAATTCTTAGCCAGACTAACTAAAATGTAGAGAAACAGTATTCAAATTAACAAAATCAGAAATTAAAAGGAACACATAACAAAGGACACTGAGAAAATTAAAAAAAGAAAAAAACCATTGGATCTTTCTTCAAAAGCCTAAACCTCTAGAAAATTGGAATATCTAAATGAAATGGGTGAATTTTTTAGACAGATACCAGTTACCAAAGATAAATCAAGATCAGATAACCATTAAGGAAATAGAAGCAGTCCTTAAAAATTCTCAACCAAAAAAAGCCATGGGCCAGATGGTTTTAGTGCAGAATTCTACCCGGCTTTCAAAGAACAGGTAATGCCGATACTTTTCAAACCATTCTACAAAAAAGAAACAGAAGGAATATTGCCAAACTCATTTTATGATGCCACAGTCACCATGATACCTATATTACACAAAGACTCAACAAAGAAAATTTCAGACCAATTTCCCTTATAAAAATTGATGCAAAAATACTCAATAAAAAACTCAAAAACTGAATCCAAGAACACATCAAAGACATCATCCACGATGATCAAGTGTGTTTCATTGGAAAGATGCAGGGGTGGTTCAACATACAAAAATACATAGAAACTGGAAATGACCTAGATGTTCCTCAACTGAAGAATGGATAAAGAAAATGTGATTCATGTTCACAACAGAATACTACTCAGTCATTAAAAACAAGGACATCAGGCCAGGCAGTGGTGGCACATGCCTTTAATCCCAGCACTTAGGAAGCAGAGGCAGGCAGATTTCTGAGTTTGAGGCCAGCCTGGTCTACAGAGTGAGTTCCAGGACAGCCAGAGCTACACAAAGAAACCCTGTCTCGGAAACAAAACAAAACAAAACAAAACAAAAAAACAGTGACATCATGAATTTGCCAGGCAAATGGATGGAACGAGAAAATATTATGCTGAGTGAGGCAACCCAGACTCAAAAAGACATGCATGGTATGTAGTCATGTATAAGTGGATATTAGCCATAAAATGTGGGATAATCATGCTATAATCCATAGACCTAAAGAAGCCAAATAACAAGGAGGGTTAAGGGGAGGATGGTTGATTTTTTCTCAAAGGAGAAACAAAATAGATAATGAAGGTTGATGGATGGAGGGAACTGGGTTGAAGTGGGGTTGGGGAGGGGAGCAGGATAAGGACTGTGAGATCATACATAGGGGGAGCAGAGGAGAGAAGGAAGATGAGGGCAATCTTTAGGACAAGCCAGAGACCCAGGTTGTAGGGAGCCCCCAGAGGGTCTATGAGGGTGCCTTTAGCTGAGATTCATAGCAGTGTAGTATATGGACCTTGAAATGGTCAGTTTGTGTAGCCAGGCAGGACTCCCAGTGGAGGGATAAGGACTCCAGTCTTCCCACAAAAACTTCAACCCAAACTGTGTCCTGTGTACAAGATGTGCAGGAACAAAGAAAGAGCAGAGATGGGATGAAAGGACAACCAATGACTGTCCCAAACTGAGACCCATCCCACAGCCAAAACTCAATCTCCGACACTATTAATGATACTCTGCTCTGCTTAGAGACAGGAACCTAGGGTAACTGTCCTCTGAGAGGCTCCATTCAGCAGCCAATGGAAAGAGATACAGAGATACCCCCAACCATCCGATTGAGCTAGAGGAGTCTTAGAGAAGAGTTGGGAGAAGGTTTGAGGGACTTGAAGAGGACAAGGACTTCACAGGAAGGCCAACAGAGTAATTAACCTAGACCCTTGGAGACTCCCAGAGACTAAATCACCAACCAAAGAACAATGGGCTGAATCTAGGCCCACTGTACATGTATAGCAGATGGGCACCTTGGTCTTTATGCAGGTCCCTCCAAAACTGGGACTGTCCTGTTGCCTGCCTGCCTGTGTATCCCACATCCCTAAATGAACTGCCATGTTTGGCCTCAGTAGGAAAGGATGTGTCTAGTCCTACAGCAAATTAATGTGTGTGTCTGTTTGGGAGGCTGTTTAGTGAGGGAGATGACATCCACGAGGGGGAGGGGGTCTAACACTTCTCAAAACAGAAGGGGAAGGTGGAAAGGGGGAGGACTTTGGTGAAGGTCTAATGGGAGGAGAGGAGGGGCTGATATTGGGTTGTAAAGTGAATAAATAAATAATTTTTTAAAACTCTAAAATTCATGAAAAAGCATAAAAGATCCCAAATAACCAAAGCAACTCTGAGCAGTTCAGGCAATCCCAAATACACCAAAATTTGTAATCTTAAAGTACCTTCTAGACCCATCATCATAAACAGCACAGAACTGGAACAAAATCAGACATGCAAAGCAATGGAATTGAAAAGATGACACGGAGTGAAGCCAATACAACTCTAGCCACCTAATATTTGACAAAGGTCTTCAAAGCAGACACCTCTTTAAAGCCTGTGCAACAAACGGAACTAGGGAAAGTGGATATGCATATGTACAAGGATGAAATTAAAACCACATCTCTGGCCCAAAATGGATCAAAGAACTTACTGTAAAACCTGAGACTCTGAACCTACTAGAGGAAAACACAGGCAAAACACTTCCAGATACAGACAGCCAAAGACTTTCTAAAGAGGATTCCAGTGGTACAGGAAGTCTTCCAAAGAAACAAATGTGCTGCATGAAACTAAAAAGCTTCTGCATTGCAAAGGAAACAATCACCAGAGTGAAGACACAGCTTACAGGAAAGGAAAAAAAAACATTGCCAACTATATATCAGACTAAGGATTAATATCTAGAATCCATAAAAACTAAAGAAATAAAATACCATGAAAAGTCATCCAATCAATAAAATAGGCAAATGAATTAAACCAAGAGTGCTCAAAGGAAGAAATGACTAATAAATATTTGAAAAAGTATTCAACATCCTAAGTCACTGGGGAAATGTAAATTAAAACTAAACTGAGTGGCCTAAGAGTGGGCTCAGAGATTAAGAGTACTCCACACTTTTCCAGGGGACTCCATTAGGAGTCTTGCACCCATACTGCACAGCTCACAACTGCCTTTAATTAAAGTTTCAAATTGAGACACTATCTCAACTCAGTCATAGCAGCTATTATCAAGAGAACAAACAACTGTAGGCAAGTGTACTGGCTGGTTTTGTGTGTCAACTTGACACAGGCTGGAGTTATCACAGAGAAAGGAGCTTCAGTTGGGGAAGTGCTTCCATGAGATCCACCTGTGAGACGTTTTCTCAGTTGGTGATCAAGAGAGGAGGGTCCATTGTGAGTGGTGCCATCCCTTGACTGGTAGTCTTGAGTTCTATAAGAGACCAAGCTGAGAAAACCAGGGGAAGCAAGCCAGTAAGTAGCATCCCTCCATAGCCTCTACATCAGCTCCTGCTTCCTAACCTGCTTGAGTTCCAGTCCTGACTTCCTTTAGTGATGAACAGTAATGTGGGAAGTGTAAGCTGAATAAACCCTTTCCTCCCCAACTTATTTCTTGGTCATGATGTTTGTGTAAGAATAGAGACCCTGACCAAGAAAGCAAGGATATGGAAAAAGAGAACATGGCTGGTGGGATGTAAACTGGCTAGCCCTATGGAAGTCAATATGGAGGTGTCTCAGAAACCAAACAATAACAATAAATTCACTGGATGATCCAAATATAACACAACACATCACAGAGAGACGTGTACAGCCATATTCCTGCAGTGTTCAAAAAAGCCAAGATGTTGAACCAGCCTGGAAGTCCATCAACAACCTTTTTTTTTTTTAAATAGTGGTATATATGCATAAGGGAATCCTATTCTGTAGTGGTGGTCCTGATGTTAAGGTCCTGTTCCCCTGTTTGGTTCTTGATCTGTCAGTAAAGAATGTTATTCACCCATCCCCTCTGACTCCTACATTCTTTTCTCTGCTCTTTTATGGAGGTTCCCTGAGCTCTGAGGGGAAAGACCTACCTGATGGAGACCTCCAATTTACACCCCCTCTGTATAACGTCTGATGTTTGCATCTTTCCCATCTGCTGCCAGAGGAAGCTTCACCGATGATGATAGGACAAGGTACCACATTCTATGCATATAGAAGAATGTCATTAGGAATCAGTTCATTGTTTTGTTTTGTTTTAAGACCAGTCATGATTCATTTTCCTCTAGGTCTCTGGGCTATCTAGTCTCTATTTCTTTGCCATCCAAGCAGTGTTGGGCATGGGCTCCCTTTTATAGAGTAGGCCTCAACTTAAATCAGACATTGTTTGGCCTCTCTTACAAGTTCTGTACTAGTCCTGCTAGCACCAAGGAGACTAGAATGAAGGGGTGATGGCTTCATGTAGGCAGCAGCTCTTCCTCTCCAAATTCAGTGAGCTGTGTGGATATTGTCCTTGGATATGGGGCCCTGCTGTCAGTTTGCCGAGAGCAACCCTCTGTCCTAGCATCAGACTGGATTGTTTGGGAATCTCCACTGGACCCCCTTGGCCAACAACTCAACTGAATGCAACTCACTCCTGGCACTGGGAGCCTTACCTAGCTGTAAGGGATGGCCAAGTCTGTGTCCTGCATTACTAGGGTCCCTCGTAGATTTCAGGAAGTTTCCACTGCACTATATTTTCACACTGTTTTCCAAATGACCTGTAATTCCAACCATCTCTTCCTACACCCTCTCCCTCCTTACCATCTCACCCTAAGCTTGACCTCTCCTGCTCCTGTCCTTACCTTCTCCGAGTCCACAAACAAAATATATTCAATACCCATTTCCCAGGGAAATATAAATGCTTCCCAGTCAGAGCCCTCCTCTTTATCTAACCTCTCCAAGTCTATGACTGTGGTTTTATTATTATTTACTTAATAGCTAACATCTACTTACAAGAGAATACATACCATAGTTGTCGAGTGGGTCTAAGTTACTTCACTCAAGATGACATTTTTTTCTAGTTCCATCCATTTGCCTGCAAACTTCATGATGTCATTTTTTTTCACAGTTAAGTAGTATTCCATTGTGTAAGTGTACCACATTGTCTTTATCCATTCTTTGGTGGACAGATATCTAGGTTGTTTCCAATTTCTGGCTATTATGATAAAGGCTACAATGAACATAGTTGTCCTTGTGGTAGGATAGAAAGTCCTTTGGGTTTATGAAAATGAATGGTATATATGGATCTTGAGGTAGATTAATTTCCAATTCTATGAAGAGCTGCCATATTGATTTCCATAGTGGCTATACAAGCTTGCACTCCTACCAGCAACAGAGGAGTGTTCCTCTTCATTTACATCCTCACTAGAATGAACTATCTCTTGTGTTTTTTATCTTAGTCATTCTGACAGGTTAGGATGGAATCTCAGAGTTGTTTTGATTTGCATTTATCTGGTGATTAAGGATTTTGATCATTTCTTTAAATGTATCTCAGTCATTTGAGATTTCTCTGTTGAGAATTTTCTCTAGATCTGAATCCCATTTTGTAATTGGATTATTCAGTTTGTTAATGTCTAGTTTCTTGGGTTCTTTATATGTTTTGGATATCAGTCTTCTGTCAGATGAGGAGTTGGTAAAGTGCTTCTGCAGATGTGGAGTCTATAGGCTGCCACTTTGTCATATTAAAGGTGTCCTTTGCCTTACAGAAGCTTTTAGTTTTATGGTCCCTTTTACTAATTGTAGATCTTAGTGCCTAAGCCATTGGTATTCTGTTCAGGAAGTTGTCTATTATGTCAAAGCATTTAAGGTTATTCCCTACTTTCTCTTCTATCAGGTTCAGTATATCTGACTTTATGTTGAAGTCTTTGATCCAACTGGACTTGAGTTTTGTGCAAGGTGATAGACAGAGATCTATTTGCATTCTTCTACATGCTGGCTACATCAAGTTAGATCAGCACCATTTGTTGAAGATGCCTTTTTCCCTCCATTTGTATGATTCTGGCTTATTTATAAAAAAAAAAAATCAGGTTATCCTCAGTGTACGTATTCCAACTGAGTCTTCAGTTCCATTTATCAACTTGTCTATTTTTATGAACAATACCATGTGATTTTTATTTCTATAGCTTTATAGAAGAGATTGAAATCAGGGAAGGTGGTACCTCCAGAAGTTCTTTCATTATACAGGATTATTTTAGCTATCTTGTGTTTTTCTATTTTTCCATATGATATTGAGTACTGTTCGTTCAAGGTCTGTAAAGAATTGTGTTGGAATTTAGATTGGGATTATGTTCAATCTATAGATTGCTTTTGGTAAAAGAGCCATTTTTTTACTATGTCAATCTTTCTGATCCATGAGCATGGGAGATCTTTCTATCTTCTGATATCTTTTCCAATTTCTTTCTTCAAAGACTTGAAATTATTGCCATATAGGTCTTTCATTTATTTTGTTACCCCATGATATTTTACATTTTTTAGGCTATTGTAAAGGGTGTTGTTTCCATGATTTTTTCAGCCCATTTGTCATTTGAATATAGGAGGGCTACTGAGTTTTTTTAGTTAATCTTATATCTAGCCACTGTGCTGAAGGCGTTTATCAGCTTTAGGAGATCCCTGGTAGAGTTTTTGGGGTTGCTTATGTATATTTTCATATCAACTGCAAATTACTGATAGTTTGACTTCTTCCTATCCGATTTGTATTCTCTTGATCTCCTTAGTTGTCTTATTCCTCTAGCTGAAACTTAAGTACTATACAGAATAGGCATGGAAAGAGTGGACAACCTCTTCTTATTCCTGATTTTAGTAGAATTGCTTTGAATTTCCCTCTATTTAATTTAATGTTGCCTATTAGCTTGCTATAAATTACCTTTATTGTGTTTAGGTATGTCCCTTGTATCCCTGATGTCTCCAAAGCCTGTATCATGAAGGGGTGTTGGATTTTGTCAACAGATTTCCAGCATCTAATAAAAAGATCGTGTGGGATATTATCTTTCAGTTTGTTTATTTTGTGGATTACATTTACTGATTTTTATATGTTCAACTATCCCTGCATCTCTGGGACGAATCTTGCTTGACAGTGGTGGATGGTATTTTTGATGTGTTCTTGGATTAGGTTTGTGAGTATTTTATTGAGTATTTGCACCAATGTTCATGAAGGAAATTGGTATGAAAATCTCTTTCCTTGTTGAACCTTTGTGTGGTTTGAGTATCAGGGAGACTGTGGCCTCATAAAATGAATTTGGCAATGTTCTTTATGTTTCTACTTTGTAGAATTAATTTGAGAAAGGTTGGTATTAGCTTTTCTTTGAAAGTCTGGTAGAATTCTGGCCTGAATCATCTAGCTCTGGACTTTG
>NW_022196898.1:16455887-16489524 GCF_008632895.1 Mastomys coucha
TTTCGTTGGGAGACTTTTAATAGTATAACCCTTATTTCCTTAGATGTTATAAGTCTATTTGAATTATTTATCTTATCTTGATTTAACTTTGGTAAGTCGTGTCTAACAAGTAAATTGCCCATTTCAGTTAGATTTTCCAGTTGTTTTGAGTACCAGTTTTTGAAATAAGACCAAATAATTCTTTGAATACCCTCAGTGTCTGTTGTTATATTCCCCCTTTCTATTTCTGATTTTGTTAATTTGGATACTTTAATTAGTTTGAGTAAGGGTTTGCCTATCTTGTTGATTTTTCTCTAACTCTTTGTTTCCTTGATTCTTTGTACTGCTCTCTTTGCTTCTATTTTATTGATTTTAGTCCTGAGCTTGATTATTTCCTGCTGTTTACTCCTCTTGAGTGTGTTTGCTTCTTTTTCTTCAGGTGCGATGTTATGTGGCTAATATGAATTTTTGGGTTTTCTGTTATTTCTGCTGTTGTTGAAATCCAGCATTAATCTTTGGTGGTCAGATAAGATTTAGGAGGGTATTTCAATTTTCTTGTATTTGTTAAGAGTTGGTTTGTTTCTTAGTATCAGTTACAATTTTGGAAAATAATTCAGTAAATAATTGTGGAAAAAAAATTTATGAGGTCCTAAGAAGAAGATATATTCTTTTCTGTTTCAGTGAAACATGCTGTACATATCTGTTAGGTCCATTTGAGTTGTGTTAGCTCCATCGTTTCTCTGTTTAGTTTTTGTCTGGATGATCTGTCCGTTGGTGAGCATGGGGTATTGATGTCTCCCACTATTAGTGTATGGGGATCAATAAGTGCTTTAAGCTTTAGTGATGCTTCTTTTACAAACATGGATGTTCTTGCATTTTAAGCATAGATGCTCAGAACTGAAACTCAAATCTTGGTGGATGTTTCCTTTGATGAGTATAAAGTGTCTTTCCCTTACTCCTTTGATTAATTTTGGTTGGAAGTGTATTTTGTTAGCATTAGAATGACTACACCAGCTTTCTTCTTGGGACTGTTTGCTTAGAAAATCTTTTTCCAACCCTTGACTCTGAGGTAAAGTCTATCTTTGTTGTTGAGGTGTGTATTTTTATATATGGCAGAAGGATGGCTCCTGTTTTGGCATCCATTCTGTTAGTCTGTGTTTTTTGGGGGGAAAGTGAATCTGTTGATATTGAGCAATATTAATGATCAGTGATTATTAATCCCTGTTATTTTTGATGTTTTTGTGGTAGTGCTAATGTATGTGTGTGTGTTTCCACTTGGTTTTGCTTGTGTGAGATTATTTATTTTCTGTGTTTTCATTTGTGTAGTAAGCCTCCTTGGGATGGAGTTTTCCTTATAGTATGTTCTGAAGGGTTGGATTTGTAGATAGATACTGTTTAAATTTGATTTGGTCATGGAATATCTTGTTTTCTACATCTATGGTTATTGAAAATGTTGTGGGATATGGGAGTCTTGGCTGGCATCTGTGGTATCTTAGGGTTTTTTGTTTTGTTTTTGGATTTTTTTGGTGAATTAATGAGTTTTATTGAGGTTATTTAAGAAGTATGAATGAAGGATTACATATACATGCAGAAATGACTCAAAGAAAGCCCATCCCAGAATAGGTGACAGCTCACCAAGCTGAGAATATGGATTATACTGCGTAGCCTGAACATGTTAGAGAGCATCCTTTCTAAGTAATTTTTAAGATAAATGTCCTGCCCCTTCTGGCTTTTAGAATCTCTCTTGGTAAGTCAGGTATAATTCTAGTAGACCTGCCTTTATGTTTTACTTGGTCTTTTAATACTCCCTCAGAGCTTGGAGCTTTTAATATTCTTTCTTTATTCTGTATGTTTAGTGTTTTAATTACTATGTGACAGTGGGACTTTCTTTTCTGGTCCCAACTATTTGGTATCTTTTAAGCTTCTTGTATCTTTATTGGTATGTCTTTCTTAAAGTTAGGAATTTTTTTCTGTGATTTTGTAAAAAATATCTTCTTGGTCTTTGAGCTAGGGTTCTTCTCCTTCTTCTATTCCTATTATCCTTAAGGTTGCTTTTCATATTGTCCCAGATTTCCTGGACATTTGTGTCCATTTTTTGGTTTTGTATTGTTCTTTAGATTTAATATTTTCTTCAATGGATGCATCCATTTCTTCTGTCATGTCTTCAATGCCCGAGATTCTCTCTTCCATCTCTTATATTCTATTTGTGAATCTTGCCTCTGCTTTCTGCTCAAATTCCTAGATTTTTCATGTCTTAATTCCTTCAGTTTTTTCTTTATTGTTTTTTTTAAATTTTCAAGTCCTGACCAGTTTTACTCATTTTCGTCAACTACTTTTCCCCTCATTTTCTTTAATGGATTCATTCATTTCCTCTTTAAGAACTTCTATCATCTTCATACAGTTGGTTTTAAGTTCTTTTTCTTGTGTTTCAGCTATGTTGAAGTATTCTGGGCCTGCTGTGGTAAGAAATCTAAACTTTAGTGGAGACATATTGTCCTAGGTGTTATTGATTGTGTTCTTAAGCTGGCATCTAGGCATCTGGGTTTGGGGGTAATTATAGGACTGGGTGCTGATTTCTGGGTTTTGTTTTTGTTCAGTAGGTGTTTTGTTTTTGACTTCTGTTTCCTCTGCATTGTCAGAGAGTATGATAGATATGTGTGTTGACTGTTCTGCTCACATGTTCACAGGGAATGCCTGTTGGTGTTGGAGGCTGGGATGTAGTTAGGGGAAGGAGGTCAGGAGGAGATGGTCTTTGGTATCCACAGAAAGCACCAATGTAGTGCTGGGGAAGTAGGGTAGCTAGTGTTCTGTTGCAGAACTGGAGAAGAGTACAAGTGGTTTGTTCTGCTGGAGAAGCAGAGAGAATGGAGTAGGTCTATGGCAGGCTACCTGGCCTTCTCTCTATTGAGTTCTATCCTCAAAGAGAGGTAAACACTTAACCTATAGTTAAAATTATTCACAATTTCATTCTCTATTCCATCTCAACTAATTAATATGACCAGCCTTGCCACACTTACACGACACTCAGTAGTTTTCGCGGTGTTGTCTCAAAGCTCCTTTATATTGTCTCCTTTGGCCTGTCCCAAGACTGATATGGCATCATTTCTCTTTGGAAGGCAAAACCAAAATTCTGAGTACCAGATTGCTTCAAAATTTATCCTACACCCTTTTTACTCACCATTACATGTCACCATTCTTGAAATCCCCATTACTTACTGAAGTGCAGCATCTGTGGTTTTATTTGTGAGACTCACACCCTGCTCAAATGGGAGCTTCTAATGATAGGGAAATGTTTCCTAGTGCTGCACCAGGCATTGAAAAGACACAGAATTAAAACCTTGGGAATAAAGGTGCATGGCACATAGTTGTCATTAGGTGAGTCAGAACCTTGACCTCTTAAAATTCATCACAACTGCCTTTCTGATGAGCTGTCTGTAATCTGAACTCATGACCACATAGACAAAGCTCTCCTGATATTAGCCTTGATGAGCCTCTTCCCCTCCCCATTGCTTCCTATTTCCAGCTGTCTTAGTTAGGATTTCTATTGCTGCAATGAAACATCATGACCAAAAAGCAAGCTGGGGAAGGAAAGGATGTATTTGGCTTACACATCTAGACCATAGTCCATCACTGGAGGAAGTTAAGACTGGATCTCAAGCAGAGCTGGAACCTGGAGGTGGGAGCTGCTGCAGAGGTCATGGAAAGGAGCTACTCACTGGCTTGTTTCACATGTGTTGCTCAGCCTGTATTTTTTTTATAGAGTCTAAGACTTCCATCTCAGGGATAACACCACCCACAATGAGCTGGGCTCTCCCCTCTTGATCACTAGTTGAGAAAATGCCCTATAGCTACATCTCATGGAGGCATTTTTTTTTTTCATCTGAGGCTCCTTCCTCTCTGATGACTCTAGCTTTTATCACTCACATAACCTTCTTTGTTAGATTCAGGTTTGTTCAGCTTAGTCCTGCCTTGGGCCTTTTTACCTAATACTTCCTTTAGCTGGGATATTTGTCTGTTCCTTCACATGGTCAGCTCATTGCCACCATTTTTGTCTTAGCACAAATGTTAGCAGCTAAAGGAAACCTTCTCTAACCACATAAACCTATTCTCCATTCATTTTCTCAAGTGCATTCTTCCTGGAATGTAACATAATGTCACCTTAATAATTATTTTGTATATATGTATGGACCTGTCTCCTACACTGAAATTTCCTTTAGTGGGATAATAGGTACTGCATGTATAGATTAAAACAGTTCAAATGAATTGCTAGCTGAATGAATGATTAACAAGCCTCAGTTTCCTGATCTACAAAATCAAGGAATTGGCATACATGGGGTCTAAGGTCCTTCCTAACCTAGGATTCTCAATGAAGCAAGGCCCTTGATTTTTTCCAATGTTTGCTGGGGTCCTTTATGAGGATTCCTTCATTAAGTCATATTTTCTTCTATTCTTGGCTTTAGTTCTCACACCAAGGAGATCCCCAGGAGTAGAGAAATAATATTGAGAAGAGTGGAAGGTCAAGCAATATCTTTCAGGTAAAGAACAGCTTGTGTATATTGCAGGGCAACTTCCTTTGCCACCAGTACCTCCCGTAGCCTGCATTCCTCTAAGTCACAACACTGTCACCTTGGGTTCACAACAGGTCTCCTGGCTTCCCTTCACCTAAATAAAGTCAGCCCGAAGATGTTCATGTTTCTGAGTTTTCCCCAAGTTGTATAATATATTGATTAAAAAACTAGTGCTTATTTTTAATGAGCAACAATGACACACACAAAATCAGAGCCATGGATCTGTTCATTGCTGTGACAATAACATTTGAAGTAGTGTGTTTTCTTATCTTTCTCTTGGTGTTGGGCATCAAAATACTGATGAGTTAAAATTATTCACGGGAAGAATTTATCATGTGGCTACTTTCAAGTGAGCAAAAGGGTATATTGTAATGAAGATGAAAACTGGTCACTCTAAGTGTCTCAGCCAGCATGAGCATGCAGCTGTAACTCATGGCCATACCAAATGACTGGTGATAGGTGACCTTTACCTGGGCTTGCTGTGAAAACTTCAATGTAGCTTTAGGTACTTATTTGTCAAGAACCTCTGGAAAATACACTTTCAGTTTGCTCAGGAGATACTGGATATGTACCCATCATTTAGTGATTTCAAACTTTCAATATTTTTGACATTGATTGTGTCTTACATAATGAAGACAAACTGAACACCTTCCCTCCCCAGAAAAAATAACCTGACTGGGTTCAATGTCTTTATTGTTAACAATTTGGAAAGGTCAGGAGATTGAGAAAATCTACTTAATGGTTTTGTCTTTTTCTGTTCTGAAAAAACACTGCAGCATCTCATGCTTCACTTTTTTTTATTAGATATTTTTTTTATTTACATGTACATTTCTCCATTCCCAGTTTCCCCTCCAAAAAACAAAGAAACAAACAAAAACAACAAAAACAAACCCTTGTTGCCTCTCCCCTCCCCATGCCTCCCACCCCACCCTCTCCCACTTATTGGTCCTAGCATTCCCCTACACTGGGGCACAGAACCTTCACAGGGCCGAGGTCCTCTCCTCCTATTGATGATCAAATTTGCAATCCTCTACTATACACATACTGCCAGAACAATCAGACCCCTCCATGTGCAGTCCTTGGTTGGTAGTCGAGACCCTAGGAGCTCTGAGGGTACTAGTTAGTTCATGTTGTTGTTCATCCTAAGGGGCTGCAAACCCCTCAGCTCCATTGGTCCTTTCTCTAACTCCTTCACTGGGGGCCCTGTACTCAGTTCAATGGATGGCTGTGAGCCTCTATATCTGTATTAGTCAGATACTGTCAGAGCCTCTCAGGAGATAGCTATATTTAGGCTGGCTTGCCCTTCCTTCAGTCTCTGCTCCATAGTTAATCTCTGCAACTCCTTCTGTGGGTATTTGGTTCCCCCTTTTAAGAAGGAATGAAATGTCCACCTTTTGGTCTTCCTTCTTGAGTTCCTTGTGGTTTGTGGGTTGTTCTTCCTGTATTTCAAACTTCTGGGCTAATAACCACTTATCAGAGAGTGCATACCATGTTTGTTCTTTTGTGATTGGGCTACCTCACTCAGGATGATATTCTCTGAGTGATTTTAGTTAATTGTATCAACTTCTGGTCTGTGTGTTTGGTTTGGTTTGGTTTAGTTTGGCTTTGGTTTTTTTGTTTGTTTGTTTGTTTTGTTTTGTTTGCTACAAAGATGCCAATTAGAATCAGCTTTTGCCTCTACATAGCTATATGGAATAATCAGATTATTATAGTTAATATTTCAAAAACAACAACAACAAATTAAAATAAAAGAAAGCTTCGAGGAAGGCAGATGCCCCAGTGTAGGGGAATGCCTGGGCAGGGAGGCGAGAGTGGGTGGGTGGGTAGGGGAACACCCTCATAGAAGCAGGGAGAGGGGGGATGAGATAGGGGTTTCTCAAGGGGAAACTGGGAAAGGGGATAACATTTTAAATGTAAATAAATAAAATATCCAATAATAAAAAATAGAAAAAGGACACACACACACACAGAGAAAGAGAGAGAGAGAGAGAGAGAGAGAGAGAGAGAGAGAGTTTATTGTGGCTACCTTAAGCACAGGGTTTAGATCAGAGCTCCAGAAGATTCCTTCTTTACATCAGAGCTCCAGAAGAAGCAGCAAGGCTGGTATACTGAGGAGCGAGTGTGGCCACAGGTAAAGGTTTCTAGGCCCATCGTCTTGGAAACACTGCTTTAGCATAAGCTTAAGTCTCAGTCATTTGATTACAAAGATGAGAGAAATGGATCTCATGCCCCGAGAACAGCACCAACTAAACTAATAACCTAGAATTTCAAAGGCAAAATATTCTGAAGTCAAAAGATTCAAGATAATGGAATATTTACAGAAAAACTGTGAAAATCTGTCTTGCAAGGGTGAATTTTATAACAGAGAGCTACCTCAATTTTGCAGATGGATCTGATGACCATAGCTGGTATAATAAAGCATGTTGCCGTTAAATCTTTTCTCTCTTTAAAGGGCTAGACTGAAATAAAAAAAAAATAGCTGTCAAGTTGCCTTTAAAGCTAAAATGTAAATATTGTAATTAGTTTGGTTCTGGGCCATTTTATTTTGCATGCAAACTTCTCTCCTCATAGACAAATAATTTATGAAAATAAGGAATTTTTTACAGTATAACTCAGATATTATTGATCATTTAATAGCGCGAACCATTGCTGCTCACTGTTAGAGATAGTTTAAGATATCTTTTGACATTTCTTATTGTTTTTTCATTCATATTATCTAAATACATAATTAAAGGCTTAGCTTATTTTCACCTTCTTAGGGGGAGAGTAATATCCTTGATGGCTACATTCACTGTTTTTATTCTACTTGTTTAAAACTACATCTGGAGGATGGAACTATAATTCAGTCATCCAAACACTTCCTGCTTTTTTTTTTTTTTTTTAAACATCAACTTGCCACATCTTGCAATCACCTGGGAAGACAATCTCAATTGAGGGATTGTCTAGAACAGGTTAGCCTGTGAGCAAGTCTGAGGGCTGGTCTTGATTGTCATTTGAGGTAGAAAGACCAGCCCTGCATGCAGGCAGTACCATTTCATAGGCTCCATGCTGAACTATGTGTGAGTGAAGAAAGTGGCTGAGCAGAAACAACCGCAAGCAAGGGTGAGTTTATTCTCTGATTGCTCTTGACTACAGATGGGATGGGACTGGACTAGCTGCTTCAATGGTTTACCCTTCGTAAATGAGCAGACATGCACTCCCAGGGCAAATGTAAGCTAGGATAGGGACACAAAAGCCCATGTCCCCTTTTGACCCTCCTCCTCTTAGTAATAAACAGGTATAAGCCAAATAAAAGTCCTTCTTATATGTTTTTTTTTTTAATTAACATGGGATTTGTCACAGCAACAGAAAAGAAGCTCAGATGCTGCAAGCAAGAGTACCCAAGTTCAAATCCCAGGTCCCACAGGAAAAGCCAGGAAGTGCCTGTGCTGTGATCCCAGCACTGTAGGGCCCTAAGGTTTGCTGAACAGCCAGCAAGGCTTATTGGTAAGCTCCAGGTTCAGTGAGAGACTCTGTCTCAAGAAAACAGTGACACTTTACCCTCTTCCCCGCTTCTGTGTTTACATCCCTCTTCTTCATGAGTCCACATTTCCCACACCACTGATTAGATCACGGTGCCCCCTATTCTACCACTTACTACTCACAGCCAAGTGAAGGTGAGGGAGGTGGAAACAGAAGTAGGAGGGGGAGGGGTGAAATTATAATAAGGATGTCTTAAAAAAAAAAAGAATCATACTATTGAATATTTACCAAAAAAATCTAGTACATGTGACTCCATATACCAATATAAATGTAGAGTTTTAATAAACCTTTATCATTTAGGCTCCCCCCACCAAGAACCAAAAACCCCAGTCCTGGATATGAGATGCCCTCTTTTGAGCTGTTGGCCAGGACTGTCCTAGAGACTCCCAAAGTATACAGGCAATCACTATTGCCCCTGGTTATTCCACAGAAGTGGGAGTCCCTGCCTGATAAAGATACCATGCACTCAGAAACAAGGCCTAGAGCCTCAGGAGCTGAAACTGGCTTGATGCCCCCTCCCTGAGGACTAGTTTTCTTGGTACCAAAAGGAGCCATACACGTTTCCAAAGGAAGGAAGAAACCAACAATTCTACCCAGCTCTTATACCTGTGAATCATATCAATGACGAGAATGATGCAATTACCCTAAAGGTCCGGGATACCTTGGTGGTAATCAAGAGAACTCTAATTGTATTTAAGACCCACTAGATAAGAGGGAGACCATACCTGGTACTGGAAACCTAGTTAACTACTCAGAGCTACTGAAGTCATGGATATCCTCTATAACCACTAATCTATTAAACCAGGATAATACCTAGCAACAACCTATAAACATTTGTCTTTATACGCACATATAAGTGTAGTCTTCAGTCCTCATCAAGAAAACTTCTCTTCACAACAGATGGAGAACACATCTGAAACCACAGTTAATCAAAATGCAGAGTTGTGGAGTCCAGTCCCAGTACTTACATCTACAGGGCACTCTCACACCCTAAGGTTCTGGGAATATTTCAGAAGAAAAGGCAAAAAAGATTGTGAAAAGGAGACTATCAAAGCAGTTGCTGTGGTCTTGTAGTAATAGCAGAAAATTATAAAAATTCACCAACATGACTATCCAAACTTGAGCTGAACAAGGATGACACCAACGAACTTGCCAAACTGGAAGGAAAAACCCATGAAGCCTCGATTCTACACCAGGAACTAGAGGCCACTGAGGAAGTGGGAAAGGTGCCGTTCCCCAAGGAGAAGCCTGTCAATTAATTGTTCAGTGCTGAATGGCCAGCCCTGAAATTATACATACAGATAGCATTATATAGGGTATATTTAAGGTTATATTTAAGAATGTATATGCATGTGTATGTGTGTGTATGTGTATGTGTATACACATATAGATATATATACATATGCATGTCCACATACAAATACACATAGATGCATTTAATAACAATTAGTAGAGAAAAAAGAGGCCATGAATTTGAAAGGGATTGAGAAGAAGTATATAGAAGAGTTTGGAGGCAGGAAAGAGAAAGAAGAAATGAAAATTATAATTCCCCCCACCCTTAAAAAAAAAAAAGGTAAGCAGGAATGGTACCACATAATCTTAATGTCAACACACAGGATGAGGATCTCTGAGTCCAAGCCCAGCTGATATATATAACAACTTCCAGGCCAGCCAGGGTTATATAGTGAGACCCTGTTTCAAAACAACAAACACAGTGACAGTACCTGAGGAAAGATATCTGAGATTGTCCTCTGGTATCAATGCATGCACACACTCACACACACACACACACACACATTCTTAAATATAACCTGTTCAGTCTATATAATACTATCTGTATGTATGATGTCAGAGATGACTATTTAACACTGAACAACTAATTGACGTGCTTTTCCTTGGGTGAGGACACATATAATACATGCATACACATAAAAATGCACACACATGTACAAACATATACATAACTAAAATTAGATGTGTACTCCCAAGTTGGGCAACAAAGACACATATATCTTCCTTCTCCATTGTTGCTAATTCAACTCAAGGAAAACCTCTCTTTGCTAACAGTATGGGGGGAGGGAGGGGGAGGGGGGGAACCAGTTCTTTAATGTAGTTAACATATCAAGTAGATACTAAACAAACACAGACAACTATTACTTGATGATTATAGCTGGATAATGCTTACAAAGGTATATCAGAACAAAAAAGGGTAAGTTTGCAATTATAAAGGAAAAACACAAAAAGGATTTTAAAAATAGTATCTATTTTCCCTTTCTGTGCCTTAAGCTCACAGAGGACAATCGCCACTCTATCTTTTCCTCCCACTTCCTCCTGCCAAGACTACTGGCCAAGTGGTACAGTGAGAAAAGCTTCCTCAAAGCTAGATGGCCAGCTGAGCCACAGGAGGTGCTCACCATTTTCTGGAGCAGCTTCTAGGTTTGGGCTCTTGGGTCCATTTAGGCTCACACATTCAGGATGTGCTCCAGCTGGACCAATAAAAAGCCATCTTTTAGAGTGAACTGTATATGTCTGCAAAGATTTATACCATGCAACCCTAAAGCTACCATTCACGTCAAAGCCTGTGTTAAATGGAGCTGCTGAGCACCACTTAGTGCACCACCATACATAATGATGTATACGACACATCTGTGTGTGGCGGCCCTGTTCTGGGCTTGTTCCACAGCACCAAAGACATGCGAACAAGAATTTCCCTACTGTCCCCACTGCACTTCCTAAGTCCTTCCTGGAACGTGACAACTTCTACTCCCTTTCAGAGAAGGAAATTCTGTGTTTATTGACAACAGCTATCCATTTTCATTTTCATTCAATGCTCAAAAAGCAAATTAAGCCTACCAATTTAATACCATAAATGCATTGACAGAGACAATGTGAGTTTTAATGTTGAAAAGATTTTCCTGTGTATTCAACTTTGAGCAAGTTCTGAATGACTCACAGAGCCTCTTCTTCTGTGAGATGGAAGGCATATATTACTCCCAGGTCTTCCTGGATGGGCCAAAATGAAGGAGCCCAGCATTGTACTCAGTACTAGCACTGGTTTCATAAGAATCTTCATCATTACTACCATCAGCAGCAGGAGCAACAGCAGCAACTTCAACAGCAGCAGATCTCTCCACATCATTACATTGTGTTTCACAGTCTGTCCTAACTTTTTCCCATCACAATATGCTACTACCACTGAACTGTTCCAAGACTTGTTCCTGGCCTTTTTTTTTTTTTTTTCAGGAAGCCACTGTTTCTATGACACACAAGCTTGATATCGATTCTTTGCTTGGACACAGAGGGCCTATGTCATTTTGTTGTAGAACATTCAAGAAAACTGAATCCTCAGTAAGACATCAGCACTGAAGTTGATCTTGCAAGTTGGACACCGGGCAGAATGTGAAATCTTCCTTTCCGGCCAACTCACCCTAGGAGTTCGCAGTTAGTAAATAAAGGGCCTCAGCGTTGGCTTTTCCTTAAGTCTATATCAATGGGCTCTTTCTCTGGATGAGCATTAATGTCCCTGGATAGAATCACATTCTCAACCTTACTTTGGGGGCATGCAACATCTCTGTCTCACCTGCAGATAGCCTCAAATGATGAAGAAGGTGAGGGATCGGGCAATTTTATGCACATGTGTTTTTCCTATAAAGTGGCATATGTTTTTCAAGTTGATGTTGGCCAGGTTAAATCGATCAGGTCTTTGCTTACTGGGAGTAAAAGCAATATCTGGACTATCTCAAGTGGAGGGGCAATCAGACAGGTGATGGCCCTGTGCTGGAAGAATACTAACCAGGTGGATATTTCTAGATGGATGACAGGGTGCACGGATGTATTTTTTTCTGAGAGAATGAGATTATGGTAAAGAAGATAGCTGGATACGCATGCTCATTTTGTATCCAGAAATGAGATACCAGTGTTATTCAAATAAGGGTGGAAAATCTATCACTCCCGAGACAAGTCCTGGAATGATTGCAGCTCTCGGTGCTAAAATGAAGTGTCAGGCACCATCATCCTGCCTCCTTGCCCTGATTCTTGATGATCAGAAAGAAGCCAGAGCTCTTGAGCTGTGCATCATGCAGATGAGGTCAAATTGGATGCTCGAAAGCCGTTTCTCCCCAGCTAAACATAGTAGGCTTTTCCTCTGGGAAGTCTGGGTAAACAAGCTGAACCACTCACCCTAGCACTTTGCATATCCTCATTTGCTTACTTGCCTTTGCTTCCTGCCTTCTCCAGAGCCCTTCTGAACCGCTCTAGGCATATGCTCCACACCTTCTGTGCTCTCTGGGTATTTTGTCCCTTCCCTAGGTTGAGTGATTCTATAGTCAGGCCCTCTGTTACTCATCTTTCTTCACACATTCTGCATCTCTCTAGTGAATAAAACATTTCTTCTAAATTTTCTTTTGAAAAATGATCAGAACTCAGCTCAACATACATAGGATTTGGGACTGGCTACCTTGTACAGATCCAGGGAGCTGTATTTTTTTTTTCAATTATTTATTTACTTTAAATTTTATTTATTTTTATTCTGTGTATAGGAATGTTTTTCCTGTATCTATGGATATACATCATATGTGTACCAAGTGCCCGAGGAGACAAGAAGGATCCTCTAAAACTGGAGTTATAGACAGTTATGAGCTGCCATGATGGAGCTGGGAACTGAATTTGGATCATCTACAAGAGCAGCAAGCACTCTTAACCACTAAGCCATCTCTCCAGGAGCTGTATTTTTATTGCCAATGGTGTAAATGATGCCTTGAATTTATGCAATGCAATTACCCTCAGAGCACACCAGCTTTGAAATTCTACAGTTCAGAGTAATGTTCCTGCTAGCTGGGCATCTATATACCTTCTGACTATTCATTTGCAGCTATAATCACTGATGCTGTTTTGTATATTTTTCATGCTGCCTTTATATCTGTCAGTATTATGATGTTTGAAATGAGTAACAGTATGGAAGAAAAGACAGAGAATCAAACACAAAGGGCATATTTTTTTTGGAAGACAGACCATGTATGTGCCAGAAAATATCCAGGCTCCTTTTCTGCCAAGCTGGGTCTTTAGGCCACACTGAGGGGACCTACTTTCACTCTGAATGAAGGATCTTTATGGGCCACAGCTGTACCTCATCCATAATGTATGAGCCTAAAGAGGAGGCAGGCACCTAAACCCAGAAGGTGCTGCAAGAAATAATGAAAATTCATATGATCATATCATATTGCTCTGATATGATCTCTTCCTTCCAACTTAATCAGTTCATTGTAGGAGGACACTCTGACATTACCTCTTTAGAACCAGGGGCACTGGGAAAGCACGAGGCCAAAAGAATGCAGTTACGTTCAGGCCAACTGAGGGAAACAGAGTATTCATTGTGAATTAGGAATTTAAAGAGTGGGTGCTTTTTGAATCCAAGGGAAAAGTGTTAAACAGGAACACTCCAAGATCCAGAGAAGAAAGAAGCTTGCCTGGATCACACAGCACAGCCAGGAAGATGACAGCCCAGGCCTCTGGTTTCTCAAGTCTAGGTGTTTCCCACACTTTCCAGCATAGCACAATTACCTTGTGAAGAGTTCAAAATGACTGAATGCACTGCACTTTTCCCAGGGCCAAGGAAACCAGGAGAGCCACGTTTGCCTTTTGAACTTCAGATGTTGAGAAATAACTGCATTTATCCTCATTGATTTATTTGTTTGCATGTATGTATGTATGTATGTATGTATGTATGCATGTATGTATGTGTGTATGTAATAGTTTGGATATGAAATATCCCCCCTAATGCTCATGCATTAAGTAGTTGCCTCCCAATCCATGTAGCTTCTGGAAGAAGGTAGAACCTTTGAACAGTGGGGTATAGTGAAAGAAGGTAGGTCATTAGGGACATGCCTTTGAGGGAAATACTGAGGCCACAGCCCTTCCCCTTTACCTCCTTGTGGTCTGCCATTATGTATCTACTGCCTGAGGCTCAAAGCAACAAGTCCAATTCACCATTGGCTGGAATCTCTAATGCCATAAGAGAAAATAAGCCTTTGATTCTTTTAAAAGTATCATCTCAGGTATTCGATTATAACTAATACATTGTTCTATATTATCAGATCCCAATATTTCAGAAATGAGCCATTAAAATCAGATTGTCAGATCAAGAGTCATATGGTGTATTTCCATACATGGACAGATAGTAATTATTTCAGGCTTTGTAGGTCAGATGTCAAAATCAAGAATGTTATTCAGACAACTTATCTCATGATTCATAGTACAACTCTTTTCAGATTTTTTAAATCTAACTTTGCAAGCAGTGTAGAAATAGGAAGGCTAGATTTAGGGGCTATAATATGCCAATATTTGGTTTAAATACCCGAATCTTAAGCAATACAGCAGACCTGCATTCTACTAAAAATACTATTGCTTTGCAAGGAAATAAAATGTCAACAGATGTTTTCTGAAAATTGAAACACTTCCTCCTAGTAGTAGGAAGTCTGCTCTTAAGATTCAGGAAATAAAAAACAAACAAACAAACAAACTTAAGAGGCTCTGAAAAACTATGAAACATGCAAGATTCAAGATGCCCCGGCCTGCAGTTACATATCGATAGAGAAAAGGAGACTGATGGAGCTGCCCGTGAGTTGGGCAGGGAGCTACAAGGATGCAGCTGTCATGAGTCACTCCTGCTGAGGCGAGCTTTTCAAGGATGCAGCTGCCTTTCAGTCACTGTGTTCCTGTAATCTCTCACCCGTGGCCCAGTAAGCTCTCAGTTCACAAGCCAGACTCCGTGGCAGTGTGTCTTTGTTCTGTCACAAGTGTCTTAACTGAGGTGAATACAGGTTTGTTCATACACATCCCTAAAGTACCAAAACAGAACTATTGTTTCTGAAGAGAGGAAAGTGCCCCCCCCCCAAAAAAAACTTAGTTCTGTGTGCTTTGGGGCTGCAACAAGATACCACCATATTGAGGGGTTAAATTTTCAAAGTTTAACCACATGGCTCCAATCCCCTATCCATGCATGCATTATTGCCACAAATTACAGAATCAAGATATTCTGGGGAGAGGCCGTGGAGATATTCAGGGCCAACAAATGTGTTCCAGCCGAGCCTTTTTCTCATCCTCCAATCATTTCAAAACTCTCCACCACAAAATCATCAGTAAATTGCTTTTTCTCTTTGAAAAATAAATAGTAACAAAACTTTCAGTCGAGGGCAACTGCTATCCATTCTACCAAGTAGACAGAACTATGGGTATTCCTATTATTCACAAGGGTGTAGGACTTCTTTTGTTAAGCTTAAGAGGGAGGGGTAAACATAGACCTACCTTATACCACTAAGGAAATGGCAATGTTGTATTGTTTATCAGGACTCTGAGACCTCTGAGATGCACTTTTTGCCAGTGGCCAATGTATACTATGCTATATTCACATGCCAAGTAAAATAGAACCTTCTAAAGCTAGGACCTATCTACATTCCTCTGTTCAGTTACTTATCTTAAACCGTTTGACACTATAAAACGTGCAGATTATTCTCAAACTTTAAAGCCTAAGAAACATTTTTCAAATTGGAAACAATTAGGCCTCTAAACTAACACAAACACCCAACCCCATTTCTTTGCCTTTCATGGATTTTACACCTGATGTGGTTTCGATGAGTAATGTTAACCATAGGCTCACACATTTGAGCATTTGGTCCCGTTAGACATGCTGCTTGGGAATGGGACAAGTATGTCACTAGGGATGAGCTTTGAGAATGTATTGCTTTGCTCCACTTCCAGTGTGTTTGCTCAGGCACATTCAGTTGTGTGTATTCTCTCTCTCTCTCTCTCTCTCTCTCTCTCTCTCTCTCTCTCTCTTCCCCCCTTCATGTTTGAGGTTTAAGATGTGATCTCTCTGCCTCTTGCTCCCATGCCTGCCATTTGCTGCTATGCCCCTCTGCCATGACAGATTATTAGCCCTCTGGAACTACAAGCCAGAGTAAATGCTTTCTTCCATAAATTGCTTTTGATCACAGCAACAGAAAGGTCATTAACATTGTACATTAATCATTTAGTCCTAGCTTTTCTTCTACCATACTATTGTGGCACACCATGTGTGTTTTCAAGCCTTAATCTATCTATTCCACTCTATTTCCATGAATCAAAGGTGTTTGGAGCTTAAACTCGGGAATTGTAAAGTATAGCCTTTTCCTGTGGCCCAGCATCTATCCTACTCAATCTGAAAGCTTTCTTACTTCAACCTTAGAGTAAATTATGAACAGTTAGAAGAGGTTTAAAAAGCATGCATCAAGTCCTACAGGAAAGAAGTTCTAACTCATCATTGAGTGTCGGGAATGGCTTCCATAAAAAGATGAATTGTCTACCATTCTTTTCTCCAAATTCAAAGAGACCGTGAAGTCAAGGATACAAGCTGGATAGGAAGGTACACATTATAGGGTGACTCAGGGTGACTATGGTCAGCTATCTTACACAAAGAGGAGTGTGATATTTCAGAGATCAAATACATTCCCATTTCTGGATAAAGGGAATGTTTTCTTTAGAGGCCTCCTGGAACTCTCAATATTACTCATTGCCACTACTATATGAAGCAAAGTCTCCAGTATTGACATCAGGCCACAGTGGTTATCTGTGGGCTTGCTGATCCTCCTCTATCCATTCATGTCAGTTCAGGCTACTCATGCCTTTGGGCCAATGATAGATCACAGACTGGGAAGTCTCTTATCTCCCTTCCTGACTTGGCCAGTATCTCTGTGCTTCTAACAGCAGCTGCTGCAAGACTCCAGGAAGACATTAGGATACTTCAGGATGTGCAGTCCTCACTGGGGCACCAGGTATGTTGAGTAGTTTTCTGTCAACTTGACATGAGCTACAGTTATCTGAAAGGAGGGCATCTCAATTGAGAAAATGCTTCCAGAAGATCTGACTATAGGCCAAGTTTTAAATTAGAGACTAATGGGAAAGCATCTAACCCATTATAGGTGGTGCCATCTCTGGACGGCTGCTCCTGGATTCTTTAAGAAGGTGGATTAACAAGCCATGGGGGGCAAGCCCATAAGCAGCACTCCTCCATGGCTCCTGCCTCTAGGTCCTTGCCCTGCTCGAGTCAAGTCCTGACTTCCTTCAGTGATTGACTATGATGTGGAGGTATAAGCCAAACAAACCTTTTCCTCCCCAACTTGCTTTTTGGTCATGGTGTTTCATCTCAGATCCATAAACTAAGACACCAGGTGATAGAACAAAGTAAGCAGGATACTTCTTCCAGCTCCAAATAAAAGAATTTAATTATATTCTTAGCTGAAGAAATATACCAAATATAAGAGGAACCTTTAGCACATGTGAAGTTGCTACTGTTCTGGTCTGGCTGGCCCCAAGATATGAGAGAAATTTGTTTCTACTCTTCATCCTCATCCTTGCTATTCTGGCTGAGCCATGGTCTTCAACACCAGGCACTGCACTAGATTCTGCA
Organism: Mastomys coucha; assembly: GCF_008632895.1. NCBI lineage: Eukaryota > Metazoa > Chordata > Mammalia > Rodentia > Muridae > Mastomys > Mastomys coucha. The sequence goes on from NW_022196898.1 coordinate 16,473,399, forward strand.
GGCAAGGAAGAACCTAAGGGAGAGGAGTCTTACTCCTAAGGAATTTACAGATCAAGTGTGAGACAACAAGATCACTATCACAAATGATCATGATACTGTCAAAATACACAACAGTAGGATGCTTACAGCATAGCAGACACCCAACACTGCCTGAGGTGTTACTGTTGCATACCACATGTCCCAACCTCTTCCTTGGGAAGTAGTTTCAGTTCTTACCATAATTCCTTCAGTACTTCTTCCCTGATTGACAATATCTCCACTAAGATGGATATTAAGATGGATATCTAGAAGGCAGTCCAACATTGCTCTTCTCCTGGGACCCAACACAGTGACTGACATTGGGACTCTCTATGTGGGAATGAATGAATGAATGAATGAATGAAGACAAATACCAGGGACAAAATAGGGTTGAACCAAGGGCTTGAAGGGTAAGTTGAACAGATCATCAAATGGAAATAAGAAATGTGACCCCTGTCCAGAGCACACAAGGCTCTGGCACACTCCTACCATGGTAGGAAGTTCAATGGCAAATGTGGCTGGGTTGGGCAGGAAATAAGATATAGGAGATCATGGAGAGATTTTAGGTCAGATCAGCACACAAAGTGCCTGGCATACCAGGACATTTTCCTGGAGGCAAAGGGGAGTTGGCTGGTTTCTGTAAATAAGATGTAACAGAGTTAACCAGCTTCATTTTTTCCTTAGTGATAACCAACAACAGGGTAGAAAATGAATTGAAGGTTTCCTGGAACTGGGCCAAACACTCCGAGGCCTTCTCCCACTGTTTCAGCCTAACCCTTGTTGTCTCTTTAATATTTTACAGTTTCTGGCAGATTTGTGATTGTTTTTGTTATCGTGAAGTTTATCTCTCTCTGACACCTGGGGAGGTGTCACATCGCCTTGCCTCTAGAGCCTCAGCACATCCTGAAATGAAGAATAAGCAGGAGGAGCGGCCGGGGCCTGGCCTCTTCACTGGAGGCCTTTGTGCAGCCTCTGCACAACACCTTGTGAAGACACACACCAACCCATCAATGCTTGCAACAGGATCGACACAAGCGTGTTGCTCCTGGCACAAGCACAACCACCTGGACCCATCCCAACTTCTACACAGGCCAGCAAGCCAAGCCCACTCATTTCCCACAGAACTGCAGACAGCCCCTTTCACAGAAGTCCATCCAGCTCTCACAGCACCTCAACGGGGGATCTGGGCTCCTGCCATCTTTGGGGCTCCTCAGCGTTTGGGAGGTTACTGTTATAGGGGGCCCCCGCTCAGCGTTTTTGATCATCAGCTGCTCATCTGCTTACATCAACACCTTCTTCAAGCTGGTCCTGCGACGAGTCCACAACCTCTGCCTTCTGTTCAGCCCGGGAGAGCTCTTTAGAGAAGAGCGGTGACAACATTTCCCTTGAAAGAGGAGCCAAGAAGAAAGGGGTCCAGAACAGCAAGAAAACAGACAAAGGTGAGCTGGCCAAGATCTTTAAAAGAGCCACTGGCTCTGAGCATAACCCTCTAGGCTTCAAGATTAAAACCATTGTTGTCTAATAAATGGATTTATGTGTGGATTTAAGGTTAAAAGACAGTAAGTCTTCTACCCAGTAGGGACTAAACAAAGTTTTTCTCTGGCAAGTGTCTGCTTATAAAAACACATAGTGGCAGGCAGGGTTAGGGTTAGGCTTAGGTGAGCCTAAGACCTCAGCCCCGTGGTATATTGCACTGGGAGCAGGGCTGGGGGCTCTCCATTCCTGGACCGCTTGCACAGGACCTACCTTTTCTGCTGTCTCTTTCCAATGCTTCTGTGAACCTGTAATTCCATCCTTTTACCGGCCTGGGCTTCAACTGTTTCTATCGATTTACAAAGCTCCGTCAGACATCAACGGCCCCACTTGCACTTAAAAAAAAAAATCCACCCTCTTTATTGGAAAAAAAAACTCTTAAGAATGAGAGAATGGGAGTCCAGAAATGATTCACAGGCTACTGGAACTAAGGGGATTTTTGTGGCTACCTTAATCCAAATCAAACTGTGGGTAGGCAACATAAATATCTTTGCAGCTCTTTACAAACAAAAAATTCAACTGCATCTTGAATGTTTACAAAGCCAGTGGCATAGGCAACTCAGGCTTTTTTTTTTTTCTTTAGCTTTATTTGGCCTGTTTTCTTCTACTAATGAAAATCAGGCATTGGGTGTAATGCTGTTTTGTGTTTATAATAAAGCCTCATTAACTCAAATGCAACTAATTTATAACTTGTGATAATTTGGCCACAACAGAGCTGAATTTCCTATGTGCAATATACGATTTTACTAAGCAAATTAATAGCTTAAATCAAATTTTAGAAAGCTTCTTTAACTTCCCCAGACAAATTATCTTTAAGGGCATTATTAGTAGGTATTCACAAATAGAAAGAAAAGGAAAATTAAGATTCATTTCTAGATACAGCTCCCTGGTCCCTTACCTAAAACCCTTAGATGCACATAAGTTCCACAGAGTTTTTTCAGGCTCAGGAAGAGAATGAAGCATAAAGGTCATCTATTTTACTCCACCAGAGTTGAAGTAATACCCCAAATCACAATACTGACACTATGAAACAAAACCTGTGCGTAGCCTTACACTATGGTAAGTCTGACTGTGCTAGCAAAGAAATCCACATGGTTTGGGCCTTTCCAACAAATGAATTGTGGAATAGCTTCCTTTTTCCAGTGTTCTAAGGTGTCACACTGTGGTTGTTGGCCTATGATGCTGTGAGAAATTATCTCTTCAGAAAAGAAGCAAGCCTCTGGCTAACAGATGTGGGTTGGCTGTTCACAGAACGGTGTTGATAATGGTAAAATTGTGATAGTTGTGGTAACTGGAATCTTCATGGTCTCAGGCCAGTGCCTCTCAGACGGCCAGGCAGTGGCCATTTATCCATCACTGAAAACTTGGATGTGAAAGAAGCTTTCTTAATAATCCTTCAATGTTCAGCAAAAATGAAGAATTATATCCAGACATTTGACTGCCACCAGTGGCTGAAAATCCAGGTTCCACAGCCTAAAATAGACCCTACATTCCACAAACATTTGTCACAAATGGGTAGCCACAAGCCACCTCTACTATTTTTGTTTGTTTGTTTGGTTGGTTTGGTTTTTCAAGACAGGGTTTCTCTGTGTAACCCTGGCTGTCCTGGAATTTACTCTGTAGTCCAGGCTGGCCTCGAACTCAGAAATCCGCCTGCCTCTGCCTCCCAAGTGCTGGGATGAAAGGCGTGTGCCACCACTGCCCTGCTCCACCTCTACTTTCTAGTCCAGGACTGTCCATGTCTGAGGACTCACTGTCAGTGTCGTTCTGGGGCACTGCTGGCCAAGTCCTTACAAGCAACAGTGGATAATGAAAGGAAGTTGAACTCAGTCATCCAGCACTCCTCAGAGATGTGTTTTCCTTAATTAAATATTGAGTCAGTTTTGAGAACTGGGCATGGTAATGCATGTCTTTAATCCTAGCTCTTGGGAGACAGAGGCAGGTGGATCTCTGTGAGTTCGAGGCCAGCCTGGTCTATGCTCTACTAAGTGAGTTCCAGGACAGCCAGACAGTCCGCCAGCCAGGGCTATACAGAGTAGAGTAACTCTATCTTGAAACTCCTCACACCAGAAGAGTCAATTTGGGGACAAGAGAAATTTGCGAAGGATTCCCTCCACTCACTGCTGGGCACGGCTGGGGCTTCCACTGACTGATAGCTCTCTGCACATGCTGTTGTACTAATGGTCCTATGTACACCAGCAGGCTTACCAAATGCAGTAGAACTAAGCTAAGCACAAAGAACCATGAACTCACTAATAATTCTTTCTCTTGACCAGTTTCTTACTGACTATGAGAAGCAAGCGTGTGGAAATTGCTGGCTGTATACTGTTTATCTGTTTATCCATTCTTTTTGAGTCCAATTTTATGTTCCAGACACGCTAGTAAGATATTATTTCATGTGAATTTTTAATGTCTTTTTTTTTTTAAGTTTTGCAGAGATTTTTCAATAACCTGCTCTTGGTAAGTGAGTTTCTCCCTTTCAGGTATGTCCTTGTCAAAGACCATTCTTTTAAAAACCTTTGGAAAATATTTACTTTATTACTTTTTTCTTTGCCAGCAATATAGTTGTAACCTTAAAATAATTTGTTTAATGTCAGTTTTAAAGGATCAGAGATTGCACTCGAAACGTTCATAAAAACAGGAATTTGGAGACCATTTCCCCTTATGGTCCATGTGTGCAGATCAGCTCTAACTCACCAGTGGAGATGTGGGTCATTATTTCTGAATTTGCACATTAAAAATAACATCTATCCATAAGGGAATATCTTTAAACCACAAATGCCAGAAATAACAATTGTATTAAACTGCATTTCATGAATACATAATAAAGTTCAATTTACCGTTATTTATCATGTTACTTAAATTAAATCTATAATGGAAAAGAGATTTAGTTCTGTTTTGAAAATAAAAAAATTCCTTCATGCCAATTGCTCGGGATTTATACTAGCTCTAATGCATCTATTTTTTTGTTTTTGTTTTTTTGTTTTTTTTTTCTTTTGGTTAATTACTATTGCCTTTCTATTTTGGGGGCTCTAGGGAACAATTCACATCCTTTCATGTATTTTTAAAGCTTAAGGAAACATATATACATATAATGAATTAAGATTACTGTAACTTCAGCTGTGTTTAGTTGAAGAATCTGAGGGTTTTGGTTTTTTTTTAATGGCATCATGACTCAGACTCTCATCTCCTCACAAACCCTCAGGCCTGTGTTTGCATGCTTCAGTGATGCTTTGACAGTTGCCTGAAAATGCCAGAAAAATCAGTATGAAGACACACTGAGGTATTTTCAGGCCTCTGTATTCACAATCATATGTGGACAATTGAGGAAGTCAGCCCAAGAATCCAAGACAAACACACCTTCTAGGAGTGGAAGAAAGCAGGAGACTTGCTTGAATTACTACGTTATTATGTATTCTTTAGTAAACAGAAAAGAATTCCCTGTTTTGTGCTTTATTGGGTGCCATAATATTGTTGATGTGTGTTTTCCCAACAGCTCTAACATGGCCGTGTATCTCCATTTTAGTAAACGTGTCCATTATTTGTTAAATCATCTCACTATGACACCCGGTAAGTGTCTTAGGCAACTTCTGTCAAGTTGTTCCTCCTGCTATCAAGTAGTCAATGCATTGGTCAGCTTTTCATTACTATGATAAAGCACTTGAGACAGACTAGCTTTATTAAAAAAGAAAGAAAGAAAAGAAAAAAAGAAGAGAAGAGAAGAGAAAAGAAGAGAAAAGAAAAGGTCTGCTTAGCTCACATTTCGAAATATTCAAGGACAAGATGTTGGCATTAGTTCAGGTTTGGTCAAGACCTAACAGTGATAGTGTCCCAATGTTGGGAATGAATTTAAGAGTAAGAAAATATTTGTAAAGGCAGAGAACAAGGACATATATACCAAATAATGAGGCTTTTTATCACAACATGTTCTCCCAAGGATGACCTTAATCCTTTCTAATGACAACCCCTCAGTGATCTTAAAACCCTTCAATTAGGTCTCATCTACCTCTTAAATGTTCCAATGCTACCTCCCAACTGTTATCCAGGAGGCTCCACCTCCAAACCCCTGAAGCCATGGGAAACACTGGAATCACACCCAATTATATAGTGAATAAGATAAGAGCTATGCATTCTATCCTAGACATCTCTCCAGCCTTGCCCTTCTGGACTAGCCACACTATACAAATGGGTCAATTCTGGTTCACTAGGTCTCTCCTCGGGGCTGGGGCCTTTCAATCCTAGCTTAACTACTAAGTGCCAAGTTATCCCCATTTTAGTCCATTTTACTGTTGGTCTATGTTCTCCTTCTTAAAAGGAATAAATGCTGAAAGCCCTTCGCCAAGTAGATCAAGAGCACACTTGATCACAGCCTGTCGGGCCCTCTGTGATCTTGCTTTTGCATCAGCTTTATTCCCTATCAAATACTCAAAAGGAGGCCTTGAGAAAGACTATCTTCTTGGTCAAACTCAAGGTACACCTTTTTGATTCCTCTTCTCACTTATGTTCCGAGTTGGTTAACCAGAACCCCTTCCTCTGTGGCTGATCACCCCCCATGACTGATCCAGTCTGGATGGCTCTCAGTGGAGCTCTGTGAAGCTGTTTTCACCACTATACCATTTAGTCTTAGTGTTTTCTCTTAGTAATTTTCCATCTTACCCCAGGTTTTTGGCTGTAAATATTCACTTTTCCTCACATTGAGAAGTGGGTCCAGTCTGTGTCCTACACTGCAGTCTCTCATTGCAATGGTCCTCATACCTACCATTACGGTCTTGAAGGAAGGCACTTCATCATCTTGAATAACTATCATAAATGATTTTTTTCCCCAATAGCATCAACCTAAGAGATCCTGGCCTTGGTGCAGCCCTTCCCAACTACTCTCTATGTGCTTACCCACAGTAAATTGACCAGTACTCAATTCAAGTACAATGCGTCCTGAAGTCCTTCCTTGCTTTCTCTTGTAACATATAAAAACAAACTCTCTTTATTGCACCCACTCCCCGCATAGACATCTAATCTGATATTTGTATCTGATATACAAATCCATAGTATGATGTAACAGAGCAAGACCGTGCAGAAGTTCCTCCATCTTGTATTCTTGCTGAGCCTACTTGAAGTTTAACAAGAACCTGATCTCCTTGATGGATAATACCATGGAAAATTACCCAACTCTGCTGTAGGAACCTGAGGTCGAGATGTCCTAACTTGCCTTCGCTTCTGTTAAACTGACTGCTTGTGCGAGGCTCCCCTCCAACTGCAGATGAGATTCCAGGATGTGGTTTTTGTCTTTAAAAGGCCCTTGCTGTAAATGCTCAAGGCTACATTTAGGTCCTGAATGCCTAAATGTAGTGCCAGACAGTTGGAATGAAGACTTCCAATTGGCTCCAAACTCTGTCTGAGTAGTTCTCTCTAGTGGATCCCCATAACAATTAGACTAATTGCATGTCTTCCCTTTCTTGGACAGAAGCCTTTGCAGGCAGGGATTGTATCTTATCTATTCATCCACTATAGTACAGGGAACTGTATGAAGCATATCATATGTTTCCTAAAGTTGAAAAGAAACTGACATTTTTTTTCGTGATTACAAGGACCCCTCATGTTAAGGGAAGGATTTTGTGTGTGTCTGAGAAAGCTATTGGGAAATAGCTCCCATAACCTCTGAACCATGTTTCTAATGAATAGCATATCTAAAGCGTCAAGTCAAATACACTTCTTTTGGTGGCACATAATGGCCACCTTTTTGCTCTGGCATTATCTTGGAAATGCACAGTTACTATTTAGTGCTTATCAGGTGGCAGGTTTATCACCAGAGCAGGGCTCAAAAAAAAATTCTTGAGGAAATAGCTTCCCAGCAGCCAGCTTGTCCAAACTCTCTTAAATGCCAAATGAGGCTGACGGACGCAATGCTTCCAGTGACACCTGCTTCTTCAAATGAATGCTGCAGCAGCCATTGCCACTGACAGGCATCTGGAATGTCCCACAGAGGACAGAGCAAATGCATGAGACTACCAGAGTTCCCTTAACAGGTTGGGCCGTTAAGGCACAGAGCACAGAGAAAACTCACACAAGCTCTGTTGTAATCAGGTTGAGATGAGAAACACAAGCTTAGATGATGGCACCTATAATTTAAAAAAAAAAAAAAAAACAGACTTAAAATACTTATTCTGCATACAGAAGTATATGTAGAGCAATAATTGAGACAAATGCTTTACTTGGGGATTATGGGCATTATCACCATGAACAAAAACTGCCCTTGAAAAGCCATGGTTCTCTTCACAAGCTCTGTGCCATGTGAATAAGGAAAGAAAGCACCAGGGAACTCAGATTCAGGCTGAACTGTGTCCTAAACCAGAGAACAACAACAGCCTAACCCAAGGGCTTGCACCGCACAGTACACACTTCACCAAAGGTGGAGAAAATCAATTACTTCATAAATGCTTGGTCAGATTAGTTTTAAAATCATCATAACGAAATTGAATTTTTCATCCAATTAAACAAGTAAAATTCAGGGTTATTAAATGAAACTTTCCTTAGCACAGATAAATCTCAAGTTTGCAACATATAATCTACAGGGTAGTGAAGGGTTCAAATCACTGTGCTGGCGTCTTCCATAGCCATAAAGGTGGCACAATAAACGTTGAATGCTCTATCTGTGAATACCAGCGAGCTTACAGTAAGCAGTGTATTTTGTTCTTTGAAATAAGAACTCAACAAGTTACTTTCTCACCTCAAAGGTGAAACTCAATGGCAGGCTTCTAGATAGCTCTGACATGAGCTTGTGTATCTCGAAAGTAGAGAAATGCCACTATAATCATGTTTAATCTTTTAAAGCTGGGATTGAGAAGTGGCATTTGGACAGGATTTAAACTTGGCTTTGGCCATGACAGAGATTAAACTGACTCTGATTCTACCTTACCTTAATTTTTTTCTCATTAGTTAGATGTCACATAGGAAATGAAATTATTATAAACATATTTAACTTGTTTAAATAACTTTAAAAACATAACTTACAATCAGTGGATTTCAAAACTCAATAAGTCCTCACACTTATTAGTTACAGAGTATAGTTGCATTTAACCTAATAAATGTAAAAAAACATGGCTTTAAGGAATATACTTCTTGGCAAGAATTAAATTGGCCTGGCTAATTTACATTGTTTTACATTTAGAGAAACTTGTATACTGACTCATGATTACAGTATATAAACCATTCCCTTGAAATGGTCTGAATTAAACTCCATGCTATTTATATAAACAGCACATATACATTGCATGCAGTGCAGTCTACTAGATGGGAAATTTTTTATTTTTTTATGTTTTTATTTTTGGTAAATCAGTACATTCAGCCTGTAAGTTAAACCTTAGGTAATAGAAGAAAAAAAAGTTCAGTATTTCATTATGTTCTGAAAAGGTTAGGAACTAACTGTTTCTATATATTTAAAACACCAAAAGGAGTTGGTAGTGTCTAAAATCAATACAAAACAATATGGTTTTCAAGTGTAAGTTTCTAACACTTATGTAATAAAATTAAAGAAGAATAGATTAAATGATATCGCTGGATGGACTTATAGGTGAATGTGTGAGCTGGGCTCTGGGCTTTCTGAGCCTTGAAAGGTAGCCAGTGATGACATTCAAACTGAAGGGTGATGGCCAGGACCGCAGTGAGAATTTCACCTGTCACTCAAGGACTATATTGGTACTTACTAATCATTTCCCACTGACGCAAGAAAGATCTATATTATTAGCTCAGAATAAAAATTTTAAAATCCAGGCTACATTTGTTAGAATCTGACAAAGAAAAGTTGTGAAGAGCAACTGACCTGCGCAGGGTCTGTTACCACAGCTCCAAAAGAAGATTCGCTAACCTTGAGGCAAGCTATTTGCAGTAAAATGGTGATCTGACGTTAGGTCTTCTTATATGTACAAAATACTAGAGAGAGCTTTTTCATCATTTTTTATTTAACAAGCCTATATTATGGGAGTTTTTAGTATACAAGTTATTTGATTATTAATACACTCTACTACTCAAATCTCCTTTCTACGGCAGACACTGCTGTCACTGATAGGTTTGCTTCATAGCATATCCAAAAATAAATGGTCAAAACAAAGCATTTTGTTTTATTGCCAGCTTTGTTCTCCTTACTCATCTTTTATCTGAGGAAATGGTACAATCATCTACTCATCTTCTTAACCCAAAACAAAGATTTAGGATCATCTAGGGCCTCTTTCATCTCATTTACACTAAAGCAATCCACTGAATCTCCCAGATCCAAAATGCAGCCCATGCCTGCTCAACTCCCCACTTCCAATCTGGACACTACTTTGGTGTCCTCCTTGCTGCCCCCACCTGCCCACTTGTTATACTGCTGTTCTTTCTCCATAATGCAAAGCGAACCTGGTGAAAGTACATCGGGCAAAGTTCCTCCACTCAAAATCCTCCAGTGACTCTGTTTCACTAAAACTCTAAAGCCTCTCATGACTGCTCCATGGCCACTTTCAATTCCTGTTACAGACTATGTATGGTCATTCTCATTTCTTGAATGGGATGTCTCTTTGCTGTACACAGCCCTGGATCTCCACATGTCTATCTCCTTCATATCACCGCCTGGATTGCTCTATCCAAAGAAAAGGCTGAGCACTGCGTTCATGACTTCTCAGTCATTACGATCTGTTCACACTTCATTGCACTATTTTGTCATTACAATGTATGAAGCAGCAGGAAACTGACCTTGACAGATTCAATCATAGACAAAATCCCAGAGCTAGATAGTACCTAAAACAAAATAGTCACTCAATAAATACCAGTAAAATGAATCATTCTTATGGGATTTTATAGCTCCCCATTTCAGATCATGGTATGTTAGACGCAGAAATATAAGTAGGACAAAACCAGATACCTGATCCCATCAAAAGGATTTTGAGCCTTGCCTAACTGTAAACATCCAGTACATCAAGTCTGCTGGAGGTTTTAATAACTACACTAGCCTCTTCAGGAGTATGTTCCTATTTTTCCTATTTTTAAACTCTATTATCACTAAAACAAAAACTATACTTGTTTAGTAAGAGAATAAAATAGATCTTCTAGATACCTTGATGACTTCACTTTCTGTTTCAGAGCCAGAACAATTCTACCATGGTTACATAAAAGTAAGAAAATAAAAAGTCATAATTTCTTTCATTGAATAAGGAAATGAGAATTTTTTCTTTCTGTTTGTATCTAACATGTTGGGTTAGATACAGTTTTAGTATGTAGCCCTACCTGACCCTGAGCTCCTAAATCTCCTATCTAGCTCCTAAGTGTGGGGATCATATGTCAGTCTCCATTTACATATCACACACACACACACACACACACACACACACACACACACACATGAACGCACACATGCATGAGTACATGTACACAGGCACACATGTACACATGCACACTTATGCATGTGTGCACACACATCAGCTCTATATTGCAAGCACTCTTACTATCTTCATTTTCAACAAAAGAAAACTAAAACTTACTAAGCATATCAGGATTCACACACTTGTACTACACTTCCTCATTAGGATTAAGGGAGACCAGATGGTGCTAGAGATGAAAATAAAACTCCTGTCCCAAAGTCCATAATGGAACAAATATTTGATACCAGGTAGCTTCACAGCATTTATTTCTGTAAGTATGATAGGGAGATTCAGAGGATGTTGGACTCTACCAGGAACAGGCCCTGGGCCTTTGATGCTAAGCTTATTAAGAAGAATTTATCAGAGCTGAAGTCAGTCTATCATCCTGGGGTCAGGAATTCAGGGGTCAAGATTCAGGAAGAAACTGAAGCGGCACACAGGAAGTCAAGTGAGCAATGTAAGATGAGAATTACATTGTCAAATGAACACCAGGTGTGTTGGAGAGCAGGCAAGATAAATAAAAGCAAGGTCAGGACAACAGACAGCAGAGTGCAGGTGCTAAAGGAGATAACAGGCTGATGCTGGTGCATCAGAAGAGGGGGTGGGGGGATGGGGAAACTAGAGAAGGAAAGGGGCCACTGCAAGCCTCCATTCTCCAGGTGGCACAGAGCAACCCCTGCAGTCTCTCCCGATCTCACATGCCAGCCCTGAGTGCTCAGAACTTTTACATCTCCATGAGTTCTGATAAACTCCATTTTATAGATGAAGAAAATAATCTCTCTGTGTAAAATGCTAGCCACTTTGCAAACCCCACCTATAACCAGGGATGGACACTGAACTTATAGTCCGGTGTTTTCTCAGGAAAAAAAAAAGATGCCTGAAAGAATGATCCTAATATATGCTCTATGACTTTGCTTTCTTATCTTGCTCTCATATTGAAGAGCCAGCATTAAGAAAAAAAAAATGAAACAGAAAAGCCAATGGTAGGGTGATGTTATCAGTTGCGTCTGAATCCCGATGATCAATGGCTGAGGTGACTTTTTCCTCTCATCAGCAATGTCTCAGCTATGTCTGGCTGCTCCCGAGGGGAGAGAATGACTTTCAGTAAAGCTTTGGAAGAGCCAGGAACATGCCATAAGCACCCGATATTTTAAGCAAGCAATCAGATTCATGAGCCTCAAGTCTTTATGCCGCACAATCTCAGAGCATGTCAGGCACCTAGACGTACATATGATTTACTACAAGAATGAGTAATAGCTTTCTTCTAAACATCACTACTCTGATATTGTCAGAAGACAATTAAGAGTCATTGGACACGATCAGTGTTAGAATCTTAGTTCATTACGCACACCCATCCCATTGTGCACAATGCTAGGACCTGAGGAAAGCCATTAAATTGGTAGAGAGCTGGTTGGACCAAAGGGGAAGAAGGCATAGAAAACTCTTCTTAGGAAATTATTTCCCAGCAACAGTAAAGAAGGAAATGTCACCAAAAAATACACCAAAGTCTAAGTCATGCCAGGATTCTGAATTTTATAATTTCCATTGGCTTCTTCTGATTGATAGGTGCTTCTAGTTTAGAGTGCCATCTATAAAGTACTAGAAATTATCAACTTGTAGGCCATAAGAAAAGAAAAAAATGTTCCTGGTGTGCAATCTGCTACTTTATTATATGGTGAAAAATGTCTACATATTCAGGATTATGAATGTCACTAATACGCCTAAATACAGCACGTGTCACTCATTAATATTCATATTGCTGAAACAAAGCATCTCATACTGTAGCTACTCATGAATCTGGCAGAAATGAGAGGAAGAAAAGGGAAAGGGGAGAGATAAAGAAAGAGCTTAGGGAGACACTGAACACAAGAGGGGACTCCATTCATTCAGTCTAACATCTGCTCAGCCTGAAGTGGAACCACCTGTTAGTTTATTAAATTGTAGAATTAATTTACGTGGAAATAAGAGAGGAGGGGGAAAGGCTCTAATTCATACTCCCCACTTTTAAAAATCCTCTATTTATTCCTGTCTGGTTTTAAAAAGGCTTTTCATGAGCAGTAATCGATGCCATGAATACCTAGCCCCATTCTATAATTAATTGAAGCAATGAAATGCTTCCCATGACTATTACATAGGCACACTGCCTGTAATGTTTTTGTTGGCCTTTTTTTTTTGTCCTCCTTGAAGGAAAGAGCACTGGCTATGTTACAGAGGGAAATTCCATGAGGGTTTTAGCAATACCAGCAAAGAGTTTACCGAAGACACACAGCACTATTTGTCCACATTTGATGGTGGAGGGGGTGGTACTCTAATGTCCTCAAGAAGGGAAGATGAGAATAATACAGCTGTAGCTAAAGGATCAGAAGAAACCCAGTTCTGAGTAACGCAGAAGTCCCCATTAACCTCTCTGCCTCCGCTAATGAAAGACATACCATATTGCTTCCTCCAATAGTCTCAAATCTCAGGATCTCAAATTTGCTGAATTAAAGTGGTGGATATTATATCTACAGTTGATTTCCTCCTAAGTTTGCCAAGAATGTCAGATGGTCATCAGAAGCACGAATAGGAAGAAGAAGATTAGAATGGGTATACAAGTTTTTCTATGGATGTTCTAACTATTTTCCCATACTTCTTACTCTGTCATAACATGTGGACTAGTTATTCAAGTTGGCCATAATTTCCTGGGACACTGTATGACAGCCTCCCCCAGGGGTTGATTCACAACATAATCATCTACAATTGTCTTTTTAAGATGTGGGAAGATTTCTTCCATTGTATTTGAGTGTTTATTTAAACAACTAATGCCCTTTCAGAAGATTCCTGTCTTGGAATCTAGATGTTATCTTCTTCACACGATGCTTTTTACATGATTAAGGTCCATGAGCTTCCTTGGGCAAAAACGACAAGAGATTATTTGAGGTCACGTCCTTCGTTTCTTGAAAAATATTACCAAAAAAAAAAAAAAAGGGAACTTTCCATAAAGCTTTTGTAAAATGCAGTAGGGACGCCGGCACTCCCTGGAGACTTATCCAATTACACAGACAGTGTGGTCTCACCCTAAGAGAGAAGAGCATTCAAAATTGGGCTTTTCTGATCATGGCAGAGAGTGTAAAAGGGAGAAATCTAAGAAATTCAATTATCTCTCTAGGTGTCACTCAGCGTTGGGATTAGGATAATTGGCTACAAATAACATGAGCACGGTTTAGATACAACCTCTGTGGGTTTCATTATGAAGCACTGTCACCACTGAGGAGCTAACATCCAGGCTTGCCATGTGGATTAGTGAGGCTGACAGCTGCAAAAAAATGTTACTTTGCTAATCACGAGTTTTCCTCATTTTCGTGGTCTTCTTTACATCTTTTAATTATGTCCTTATTGTAACATTTTAAGCATGCATTGCTCTTTCAGGATAAAGTGATCATTTAAAACCCAGGGCAAGGCTTGATGACCAACCAGCGAAGTGCTGCATAGCATAACATTTTCATGCTCCTTAAATTTAATGGAGGCCTACAGCTGCAGAGATTATGAGTGCGGATGCTTAATGTAGTGGAGACCTCCAGCTTGCAGAGATGCATCCTCACGGCCCATGCTGGCTTTGCTGACACGGGGATTTCCCTTGACCACACTTTCTAGCTGTGGATGAGGGAACCCGGGGATTTTTCTTCTTTATTGATTACAAATAGTAGACAATCAATAAAATTTGTTGATTTTATCCTAATTAAGCCTTTCCACAAACTGAAATATGTTGATGGAATGTTTGACTAGTACTAGGAAGGATGAGGGTTTTTAACCATGCCCACTCGGATGGGCAAACCCAGATGTATTTTGAAGTCATTCAGTGTTCCGAAGGGTTTCTCAAATGTTTTGAGTTTAACCAAACCCTGAACACATTGGGCCAAGTACTATTTTCCTTTAAGTTTCAAACCCATGTGAATTTTAAGGGAAATTAAATCCACATGTTTCTGATTCATTTTTACTTAAATCATTAAAATGCTGTTTTGGATGAGCCATTGACTTCCAAGAGGGTCCTCTTCTCAAACTCCTTTACGCCTTTTTTGGTGTGGGGTCAAAAACAGGAAGTTGTACTTGGAAGACGAAAAATTAATTATGACATCAAACACTGCAAATCCAAATCCAAGCATCCCAACACTCCTGCCATCCCTGACAGATTCATTTTCTTAATTCCGTATTGGAAAATACTTATATTTTTGTTTTTCTCGAATAATCTCAAGAAGAGATCTCACCTATAAACAGTGCGGCACATAGAATCCAGATTTGGAGGTTTATTGATTTTTGCAAAAAGGCTAAGGGAATCATTCCCCAGCTCTGCTCAGTTTGGACTGTTATATCTATAAAAAGTCTCCCTGTTTCATCCATTCACAGCTAGGCTGAGCACAGGGTCTTGACAGTAAGTACCATGCAGAACTTGATGTGAAGAGACTAGTCACCATGTCACGGGCTCTGCCCTGCCTGTTTCTTATTTCTCAGTCCCCATTGAGGCCCTTCTCTAGAATCTGTCGATCTTACATCGTTTCACACACATATGCACCACACACACCTAAAACTCCAAGTTTTACAAGTCCTCCTCATTCCCTAAGGATAAAAAAGGAAAGAGCCAGAAGGGGTGGGAAGGAAGAAGAAAAGTGAAGAGGAGGTAGACTGTGAAAGCCTTGTTTTTTTTCCTTTATTTTTTATTAGATGTTTTCTTTATTTACATGTCGTACAATATCTCCTTTTCCAGGTTCCCCTCCAAAAAATAAAATAAAATAAAATAAAATAACAAAAACAAACCCCTGTTCCCTCCCTCCCCCTGCTCACCAACCCACCCTCTTCTGCTTACTTGCCCTGGCATTCCCCTACACTGGGGCATACAACCTTCACAGGGCCAAGGGCCTCTCCTCCCATTGATGACCAACTTGGCCATCCTCTGCTATACATATGCTGCCAGAGCCATTAATCCCACCATGTGTACTCCTTGGTTGGTGGTTTAGTCCCTGGGAGCTCTGAGGATACTAGTTAGTTCATATTGTTGTTCATCCTAAGGGGCTGCAAACCCTTCAGCTCCTTGGGTCCTTTCTCTAGCTCCTTCACTGGGGACTCTGTACTCAGTCCAATGGGTGGCTGTGAGCCTCTACTTCTGTATTTGTCAGGCACTGTCAGAGCCTCTCAGGAGACAGCTATATCAG
>NW_022196898.1:16489615-16500664 GCF_008632895.1 Mastomys coucha
CCACAATAGTGTCTGGATTTGATGATTGAATATGGGAAGGATTCCCAGGTGGAGCAGTCTCTGGATTTCCCTTCCTTCAGTCTCTGCTCCATAGTTAGACTCTACAACTCCTTCCATGGATATTTTGTTTCCTCTTTTAAGAAGGAACGAAATATCCACATTTTGGTCTTCCTTCTTCTTGAGCTTCTTGTGGTTTGTGGATTGAACTCAAGAAGTTAGACTCCAGACAACCAAATAACCCTATTTAAAAATGGAGTACAGAGCTAAACAAAGAATTCTCAACTGACAAATACCAAATGGCTGAGAAGCACCTAAAGGAATGTTCAACATCCTTAGTCATCAGGGAAATGCAAATCAAAACAACCCTGAGATTCGACCTCACACCAATCAGAATGGCTAGGATAAAAAACTCAGATGACAGCAGATGCTGGTGAGGTTGTGGAGAAAGAGGAACACTCCTTCATTGCTGGTGGGATTGCAAGCTGGTACAACCACTCTGGAAATCAGTTTGGCGGTTTCTCCAGAAATTGGACATAGTACTATCAGAGAACCCAGCTACACCACTCCTGGGCATATATCCAGAAGATGCTCCAACATGTAATAAGGACACATGCTCCACTATGTTCATAGCAGCCTTATTTATAATAGCCAGAAACTGGAAACAACCCAGATGCCCCTCAACAGAGGAATGGATACAGAAATTGTGGTACATCTACACAATGGAGTACTACTTGGCTATTAAAAACAATAAAGTTATGAAATTCTTAGGGAAATGGATGGATCTGGAGAATATTATCCTGAGTGAGGTAACCCAAATCACAAAAGAACACACATGGTATGCAGTATCTGATAAATGGATATTAGCCCAGAAGATCAGAAGCCTTGTTTTTTCTGTCTTCATGCAACATATTTTTCCTTCTAGCCCCACATTTCTTTTTTTTTTAATTAGATATTTTCTTTATTTACATGTCATATGATTTCTCCTTTCCCAGTTTCCCCTCAAAAAAAAAACATCCAAAATACAACAAGAACAAACCCCTGTTCCCTCTCCCTTCCCCCTGCTTGCCACCCTACCCTCTCCTGCTTACTTGCCCTGGCATTCCCCTACACTGGGGCATACAACCTTCACAGTGCCAAGGGACTCTCCTCCCATTGATGACCAACTTGGCCATCCTCTGCTATACACATGCTGCCAGAGCCATCAGTCCCACCATGTGTACTCCTTGGTTGATGGTTTAGTCCCTGGGAACTCTGAGGGTACTAGTTAGTTCATATTGTTGTTCATCCTAAGGGACTGCAAATCCTTCAGCTCCTTGGGTCCTTTCTCTAGATCCTTCATTGGGGACCCTGTACTCAGTCCAATGGATGGCTGTGAACCTCTACTTCTGTATTAGTCGAGTACTGTCAGAGCCTCTCAGGAGACAGCTATATCACTAACACCACATTTCTAAAGCTCATGGATCATTCTCCTCAACATACTGCCCCCTTAACTTTTTGCAAGTAATAATCCTCATTTTCAGTGTTGGCATGAATGATTATGGGTCAACCTGTGAAGATATCTTGAACACAATTAGGTAAAGGTTGCAGAAACCTCATCAGAGTGGGGATGAATACCAAGGTTCGTGCTTGAAGCACCTTGTCATATATCCAATAAGTAATCACCACTGGACAATTGGCATGAAAATACACCTCCCTTTTCCCCCATCCCTCCCATATCTATCACTCAGTACTTCTGCACCTTACAATTAATCAAAGTTACCTCTTCTGTTCTCCCTCAGACTCCAGATTAGTCATTCTGCAACACCTGACTACTGAGTTAGCTCCTCTATGTAGAATCTTCCATGGCTTCCCTCTACCAACAGATGACTGTTAACTCTTTAATTTGCTATGTTAGGCACAACTAAACATTATTCAATATTTAGTTTGGTATTAACATAAAATTTTATGAGTTTTCTATTATGTATTCCAAAAACATCTACCACCATTCATCCATTCTCATTCAGAAAGCATTCCAGGATTAATCTTTTGGACTGGAGAGATGGTTTACTGGTGATGAGCATTGCCTGCTCTTCCAAAGGTCCTAGTTCAATTCCCAGCAACCACAAGGTGGCTCACAGCATCTGTAATGGAATCTGATGCCCTCCTCTGGTGTGTCTGAAGACAGCAACAGTGTATTCGCACATATAAAATTTAAAACAAATTTAAAAATCTAATGAGTTAGAAAGCACAATAAATGACACATTATTAAAAAAATTAATCTTTCTCAGTCAAAGTTGTCTCCTTTCTTTTATTGCCCATTGCCCACTTTTCCCTTTTATAATAATTTACATCCTCTTAATGGTATAGAGTTTATTCCATGGTAATGACTTGCATCTATAACTATACTTTAAATCTCTTTAAGTGGGCACTCCTTTAAGTGTCCATGTATTATACATTTTCTCTTCTGTATTCCAAAACACCATTCATCCATTCTCATCCAGAAAGCCTTCCAAGATTAATCTTTTGGCCTGGAGAGATGGCTTAGTGGTTATGAGCACTGCTTGTTCTTCCATGATTTTCCATGATAAAATGGGTGGGGGGTTACTAACTAGTTAGTAACCACATGACTAACTAGTTGGACCACTGGTAATATTAAAAAGTGGGTATCATCTCTAAAGAGAATCGCTCCTAATTATGACTAAATGCTTTAGTGGCTGCTGTAGAGCCCCGGCACTATACATCTTAACAGCACATTTCAGTACAATGATGTAGTGCGTAGATGAAAAGAAAAGCTACTTCAAACACACCATAACTTTTTATGCTGATGCTTACAAGTGATTTCCCTATACTGGAGACATGCAGGTACATAGAATATCAAAGGACAGAGGAGAGTTACAAGATAAAAGACTATCCACGTCATTGGCAATGATACATGTCTAATAACTTCATAGCCATCAATAGCAAGGAATTTACTTTATCCCAATTCTGCACCAATCTCTCTGTACATGTCATCTTGCCTAGTCTTCACAAAACCCTGAAATGTGGTTTTAATGCACCATTTTATCATGGAATAAAGATGAAAGTTCAGAGAGGCTGAATTCAAAGACACAGACTCTCTGAATGGGTGTGTCCAACAGCCTTCTGACATTGCAACAGGGCATTGTCTGGTACAAAGTTCATGTTGAAAATGGAACAAGGTCCTCTAAAACTGAGCAAAGCTGATATGAGCTCAGAGAGACTGAAGAAGCATGCACAGGGTCTACAAGGGTCTGTACAAGTCCTCTCTCTTGTGTATACTATGGCTTTCAGTTGAATACTTTTATGGAACTCCTGAATGTGTGTATGGGTAGGTCTCTGATTCTTGCCTCTCCTTTTGAGGATCTTTTTCTCTTGGCCTGGCTTGTCCAACCTCAATATGTTAGTTTTTGTTTTATCTTACTTTATTTTACTTTGTTATGTTTTGTTGTTTTCTTTTAGGATCCTGTTCTTTTCTAATGAGAGACATAAGGGGGGTCATTCTGGATGAGAGAGGAGGTGAGAGGAACTGGAAGGTATAAAGAGAGAAGACACTATATTCACATTATATTGCATTAGAAAAGAATCTATGTTTAATAAAAGGAAGAAAAAACAAAACTACATAATCAAGACACACACAAATAACAAAATGTATTTCATATGGTTTTATTTAAGCTAACAGTTTTTGAAGCCTTATTCATAGTTATCTTTGGCCTAGGAAGCCCATGGACCAAAGGTTGGACTTGCCCAGAGTAAACAGGTTAGGGCAAAATCCCAGCACCCTTAGCTGAGCTATGATCCTGAACACCTGTATTTCACTTTATATGACTCAGATTATATTCACCAAAGAGTAAACCTTTTTCCTTTTTAAACTTATTCCATAAACTGCCAAGATACAAATGTGTGTGTGTGTGTCTGTGTGTGTGTGTGTGTGTGTGTGTGTGTGTGTGTGTATTTCAAATTAAGCTTATATCAAGAAATCTATGGGCTGCAATGCTACTGGGTGCCATGTAGATGTAAGTAGTCTGTGCTTCCACCTGAGTATGTATTATAAACAGAACTAAAATGGAACTACTGTATCTGGGGCTGACAATGCCACTACTATGCCATCACACTGTGACAAATAAAAAGCCCAGTCCCAGGAGGTGTTACTTATTTTGAAGTTGTTTATTGGTGGGATTCCATAGATTGCCAAACATTACAGGCTCTTGCTACTGATGTTGTTATTCTTGGCTACCCTCAAGAACTTGTCGGTAAGACCCTGTTGCTGAACACATCATATACTTGACCATAAACAATGGAGAAATGAAACTGCTACAGTTCTAGATGTTTCATCTGTACTGGCTTGCTTTTATAGTGCTGGAAGTTACTGTGCCTGCACCTGGGGTAGAAAAGAAAGCATGAACCTTACCCGTCTATGAAACTTGTAAACTACAATAATAACCTGCCTGGCAAGACATGTCCACTGGTGTAACATTGACATGAACATATGGGAGTGGCCAACCTTTCTTTTTTATTATTAGATTCAACTCTTATGCCACAACAACCAAAAACATGCCTGGCACTGTTATTAGGCAAGAGCCTGTGACTAAACAGGTCAATAAGCCCTAGGGGAGAACCTACTGCTACTATTCTGAAAAAGGAAAATAGTATTAAACTAACTCTTAATAACTTGTTGGTATGCCTACAGGTTAACACATTGGTCAATCATCTTTATAGAAGCTTCTTCTTGTAGTAGATTGTGGTTAATACAAAGATCTACAACTTGTCATCTTGCAAAGAACGAGAAACCGGAAATTCCCAGCCCTAAGTAGGACATCTACATCACACTCTCTTCCCCACTCCTTCCAGATCTCATGGGTCATTACAGAAAGGGGAGCAGAGTTTAAGACAGAGAAGCAGTGAGTGATTACAAAGAAGCAGCATGTTCTGAACAGACCAGGGAAACCGCACACATTAACTCACAGTGGATGTGACAGCACCCATAAGAGCTGTGCAAGCTCAAAACAGAACGCATCCCAGCATGGAAAGGGGAGGCAGGCACAGATCTCATCCATAGATAAGGGGCTAATGGGAATTAATAGATGGTGAGAAAAGGAAAGTCAGTAGTTTTTTAAGAGTGCAGCCTCTGGTCAATCAACTATACTGTCCATTTGAAGGTCACACTGGAAGACTCTATGGATGGCACAAACTGGACTAATGAGTTTTTGTCTACATGGCACCCAGCAGCATCACAGCCCACAGACATAGGTATGGCTTCAGGCAGCAGAACAGACCACAGACAACTGCATGACCTTTGTTACCTTTGTTGGTAACACAGACCATGGATATCAACATGGATCCTGGTCACAACACAATCCATGGACCTCATGGTCTCTGGTGTCAATATGGGCCATAGATATCAGCACATAAACATGCTTCCACCAGGGACCACACCTGGTTCTATGGTCCTACTGAAGCTGGGGGCCTTGTGATGTCTGTGGCCCATGCTCCAGTGACTATATGAACAACCCAAATTGGACATTATTATTATTATTATTATTATTATTATTATTATTATTATTATTATTATTATCTTTTATTGAAGGGGAGACCACAAAGTTATATGGAGGCAGACTTAGGGAAAGGGGGTAGTAAAGCTGATCAGGGTACATTATGTGAAATCCCCAAGTAATCAACAAAATATTATATATATATATATATATATATATATACATATATATATGTAAATCTAACATTTTATGATGTCTTAAAACTGACCCCCTACAAACATTTCAACTCACTAAATGAAAATAGAGTTCTAATTTGGCCCTCATTTGAGAAAGAGGAAATTATATACGGTGCAATGAAATGTGTTCTAGACAAACGGTTTGGAGAAACGAAACTCCATGTCATGGTATCTGCACAAACCATCACATAGCCAGACTGGTAGTCTCCCTGGGCCTCTCTTTCCTTTTCTGTGGAATGAGTTAGCTGATATATTTCAGAATTAAAACTCTGTGAGTCAACTAATATTCACAAATTCACAATAATCAGGGATCTCAGTTTCTATATCTATTCCAAACTCTCTGGAGCATTAAAGCTAAAATTCAAGCCCTTGGCACTTGAAGAGCATCTGCTTTTCTTGCAGAGGACCCGGGCTTGGTTGCCAGTACCCACATAATAGTTCATAATAATCTACAACATCAGTTCCAAGGACTGGAATGCTCTCATTTGACTCTGCAGACACCAGGTCTACATGTGGTACATGTACATACATGCAGATTAAAGCACATATATGTAAAGAATAAAACTAAATCTTTTAAAGTAATAAATTAATTAATCAATTAAATTCAAGCCTGAGGTTAAATTCCCATTTCCGGTGTAGCCATACTGTCTAATCATGAGCCTTTTGTACACTAAGTGCGTAAGTAGAATATGGGTATTTAGATAACACAGGCAAACAGTGATCTATGCTCACTTAGAAAGGAAGAAACAGTAATAAAAATGTCCTCTTCCCAGAATAAGTAATAATTGACAAATAGATACAATTGAGCCTTTCCTTTCCAGGTGATCCAACTTGTCTAACGCCCCTCAAATAGTGTCATTCTAGGTCTGCTTCTCCCCTCTGCATGCACCAAGCTGGACGGAAGCGAGTGGATTTTCGCCGGGATGGGTGGGCTAGGCAGGGTCTTGGTCAGTGGGAGTGTGGGAGAAACAGCTTTCTCGGAGACAGTTTTTAGTGAATCGGCTCTCAGTACTGGGAGCTAAAAAGGGATACATAAACCTTGGGAGTAGGTAGGGATTTTCAGGGTGAGTGAACATCGTTGGCTGGGCCAAGAGGCTGGGCATGGTTCAGTTGTATGACAAGGAATTCCAGATGCTAGTTGGATATGTCCTTATAAGGAGAGAGGAACTTTAACCTGTAACCTGGACACCAGGTTAGGTGACTTCCTCAAGGGTGGCAGAGGTGGGAGTCACAGGGCTATGTGTATCAGGACAGGCAGGCCCAGGAGAAGGCTGAAGTCACCTAAACTCCTGCCAGTTTCTGGACGAGATTTTCGGGATTTGGACATGTCTCAACCTCACTCTTGCTCCAGACTAGCTCCTCCAGGTTGCATGGCTTCTCAGTCCCATTAAATAGAGGTTGCAAATGGTTGGTGAGGAGTGAGAGGGTTTCACACCCAAAAATCATTCCAGACTTTTGCATGCACTGTCTACATAGGAATGTACATACCTTTCTGCCACATCAGCAGTTATGGGAACAATAACTGTTCTTAGTCAAGATCTGCTCCTCCTCCACAATATTTTAAATCAAATTCTCACCTATCACATTCATTCAAAGCATGAAATTGGTTTATGCTGCTACAGACATGAAAAAGTGTATCTCTAAGGAAATTAACTGTAAATAATCAGTATTAGTAAGAAAGAGAATTAGGGTAGCTAGATGCAAGAGCAACAGTTAGAAATTGTTCCTATATTTTAGAAAGTACAGTAGAGCCCAACATACCATTGTCACTAGCAAGCAATTGTATTCCAGAAAGTACCCAGGCATAAATGTTCAAGCTATTAAAAAAAAAAGCAACATAGTGAAAATTAAGACTTTATTAAATGATCTGAGAAAGTATTTTATTAGTTGGAGAAGCTAAACTGGTTCCCAAATATAATAAACCAATATCTTAAAGGGATAAATTATACCCTTAAATTAATTTTTATATTTAACGCAATCCCAGTATAAACTAATGATAAAATTTTATGGACTTTGCTAAGCATATCCCAAACATATTAAGGACATATGCTTGCTATGACTGTTTGAGAGAGAACAAACAGACAAATTTTCTCTATCAACTAAAATTGCATTGAAGAGGTTATGGTGAATAAAATGACAGTGATATTGATGCAAATATCACAAAATGGTTCAGGAGAACAGGATGAAGAGTTTTGAAAAGATCCACAGTCCAGAAGGATTCATGTGCTGTGAGCAGTCTTTCATTAAGCACAAAGGAAATGTGCACACTGAGGTGTTGCACATTTGTTTTTACTTAAGAATTTAAAGGTGCAAAAAAAAGTTTCTAAAGTCTTGTAACAAAAGAAGACTTCCAAAACAAGACAGAAAAGATTTACAAACCATAGAATGTTATTAGAAATTCTCTACGTAAAATCTAATTTCTCTATGTAAAAAAGATGTATAATTAAAGGATACTCAAGATTCATGAAGATACTGTTATGTAAGAGGCAAACCACAACCTGGAAAAATTCTTGTCCAGACTGTGTAAAGATCCTCAAAGATCCACTTTTAAAAACAAACAATCCAATAGAAAAAAAAGTTGTCAGGAAAGTTCAACCATGTGGCTTACATACCTAAGACCTTTCATGTGAATGAATATCCAAATCTCCAATAATAAGAGAGGGCCAAGGTAAAACCATAGTGAAGTCAATACACACTGACCACAAAGGCTGAGCAAACAAGAACAAGCAATACCATGTGCTGCTAAGGAAGGACCTGCGTAGCTAAGACACTCATGCTATCCTGGTGACACAACCTTGCCAAAACAGTGTTCTCTCTTGAGATCAAGCGTGTACTTTCTTCCTAGTTTAATCCTATCAAATACATAAATTGTTATACATTACTTATCACCATATCATTCATTGCATCATCTTAAAACTGGAAACAGTCTAGGCAACTATAAAAAATCAAATGAAATCTAACAATATTTGTAAGTTCTTCTACTCACTTGTTTAATTTTATGATGGGCTCCAGGCCATGTTCTGGCACCTAACTCTCATTACATAGGCAATATTTGGACAGTGAATGGAGAAGAACATGATATGGATTATGACCCTCTACAAAGTGCCTTTCTCAGGCGACCCTGGAGGAGAAGCTTAACAATCTGGCTATCAAGGAAGCTGAAGAGGAGTAGGGGACTTGGGCTATCCAGAAGCATTCTGAAAAAACTTATATTCCTATATCAATGTCTGCTCTCGCTCTCTCTCTCACTCTCTGTGCACATGCGTGCATGCATGCGTGTGAGTATGTGTGTGTGTGCATGTGCATGTGTGTATCCATCTGTGATCATGTATATATGAGTACATATATATTTGAGGATATGCATGTGGATTTGTGTGGAGGCTAGAAGCCAACCTCAGGTGTCATTCCTCTGGTGCCATCCACCTTGTTTATTGAAACAGGGTTTTCATGAGCCTGGAACTTACCCAGTAGGCTAGGCCAACCAGCCCCAGGGAATCTGCCTGTCTCTGCATCCCCAGGGCTGTTTAATGTTTCCTAGGGCTTTCTTTTATGAGGCTCTTGGGAATTGACCATGGGTCCTCATGCTACCAAATGAGTTATCTCCGGCCCTTCTCTCTACTTTCTTTACTGATTATTTGTCTTTTGTATTAAAAGTCCAACAAAGCTATGAACTCAACTAATAGTGCAATTTGGGAAGCACAGAGGATATTAAGTTGATGTTGAGCTGAATGATTCTTGGGTTAACAAGACATAAAAGACTCTCTTGGCCTAAGCCTAGTAAGTCTTCTGGTTTCCTTCCAATATCCTCAGTCAAAACCTCGGGGATTTGAACATGTTATTCCTCTTCTTGAAGCTACATGGGTCCTTTTCAGCCTTGAATTACTCAGGCCCCCCATCACTGCCTCATGGCAACAACAAACAGTTCTCCTGGCCTCAATTCCAACAAGCACTCAATCCCAATAAGCACTTCATTCTACATCCCTACAAACAATGGTTCAGGAATTCTACAGAATGACTCTTTTGCAGTCTTCATCAGGTAGTGCTAGACTCGAGCCTCTGAATTCCAGAGGGAGCCATGTTGCTTTCATCTTCATCCAACCTGAGTTACCAGTTCCAGATCTTTCTTCCTTCCTCAAAGATCTCACTTTTGACTAGGCTCCCACCCACTTTTTTGGTTAATTATCACAAGTCTTGGATTTTTTTGTTCCAGTCAATAAAAATTGATTTTTTTATACATCTACAACTCAAGCTAACTTAAGCAAAAAGAACTTTGAAGTCATCTGGTAGCTTACCATATCTGAGGAACACTGGGAATTTTCATAAAAATGAGGAGACTTCAGACAGTCAGAAACAGGCTGAGGTCCAAGCACAGGCATGGACTGGTGAGGCACAGCCGTGGGCTGGTGAGGCACAGGCATGAGCTGGTGAGGCACAGCCGTGGGCTGGTGAAGCACAGGCATGGGCTGGTGAGGCACAGCCGTGGGCTGGTGAGGCACAGCCGTGGGCTGGTGAGGCACAGGCATGAGCTGGTGAGGCACAGCCGTGGGCACTAGCTCAGCTCCTGAGGACAATTGTGTCCCTGTGATTTACATTGTTTCTTCCAGCTCCAGTGACTTAAGACAAAAGCAACAAATTGACCAAGGTAGGGTGTTGTTTTAACTTTTAAAAAGTCAAAAATGCCTATTAAATATCTCAGAAACATAAGTGAACTTTTTGAATAGTCACTTGAGAAGATGGTTTCTAAAAATAGCTAATATAATTCATAAAATATTTTGCATTCTCTAAAATGCAAATTATAATATTACATAATTGCTCACATAAAAAGGGAAATATTAGAAGATTAATAACATTCTATGTTTTGAATTGAAGAAGAGGCACATTCTATAATATGCATAAATTAGGTAGTATGTTTGAAGGGTAATTTTTTTTTTTGTTTTTTTGGTTTCTCTGTGTAGCCCTCCCTGGCTGTCCTGGAACTCACTCTGTAGACCAGGCTGGCCTCGAACTCAGAAATCCACCTGCCTCTGCCTCCCAAGTGCTGGGATTAAAGGTATGCCCCACTACTGCCCGGCTTGAAGGGTAAATTTTTAATATCTGTCATAATGTGTACGTCTTTCCCATAAAACTTGGACTTTTTGAGACAATTCAGAGAAATGTTCACGTGTCCACAAAAAATAGATATGCAGATGTTGTTCACTTAGAACATTAGCTGTAGTTCTATAAATTGGAAACAACCTAAAGATCTCAGAGTAAAAGATGGGCTAACTAGATGATGACACATTCCTATACTTGATGTTGAAAAAGAGCTCTCTCTCTCTCTCTCTCTC
>NW_022196898.1:16500738-16502566 GCF_008632895.1 Mastomys coucha
TATATATATATATATAATATACATAATATATATGATGGATCTGGGACTGGAAAGAGGATGGCTCAGCCATTATGAGCACTTGTTGCTCTTGTGGAGGACTCAGGCTCTGTTCCCAGCACATACACTAGACAACTCAACCACCTGCAGTTTTAGTTGCAGGAAATCTGACAATGTCTTCTACCCTGTGTTAGGGGCTGTATGCATGTAGTACACATATACATAAATAAAAATAAATAAAATGTTTTAAATGAAATTAGTGAATCCATATACTGCTTAGAAATCTCTTAGGTTCCCCCTCAGTGCAGGACTAAAGCATCCACCCCCTGATCTACCTTCCTTCTACCCTCCATATGGTCTGTAGGTTGTGTTATATGCATTGTGAGCTTTTGGGTTAGTATCCACTTATCAGTGAGCACATACCATGTGTGTTCTTTTGTGTCTGGGTTAACTCACTCAGGATGATATTTTCTAGTTCCATCCATTTGCCTGTGAATTTCATGAAATCATGGTTTTTAATTGTTGCATAGTACTCCATTGTGTAAACCACATTTTCTGTATCCATTCTTCTATTGAGGGACATTTGGGTTGTTTCAGCTTCTGGCTACTATAAATAAAGACGCTATGAACATAGTGGAGTATGTGTCCTTGTTATATGTTGGGGCATCTTTTGGGCATATGCCCAGGAGTGGTATAGCTGGGTCCTCAGATAATACTATATCCAATTTTCCGAGGAATCACCAAACTGATTTTCAGTGTGGTTGTACCAGCTTGCAATTCCACCAATAATGGAGGAGTGTTCCTCTTTCTCCGCAGTCTCACCAGCATCTGCTGTCACCTGAATTTTTGAGCTTAGCCATTCTGACTGGTGTGAGGTGGAATCTCAGGGTTGTTTTAATTTGCATTTCCCTGAAGACTAAGGATATTTATTGGACATTTCTTTAAGGGTTTCTCAGCCATTCAAGATTTCTCGGTTGAGTGGGAGATGGAAGGAGAGGGAGACAAGGGAGGGAGAAAGGAGGAGAAAAAATAAGGGTGGCAGTATCAGAATCTGGAGGAGACATGAGAGAGGTACAGAGGGTCTGGAAATAGAATAAAAGTAGGTAGCAGGGTGGATGAGTAACTGGGGATAACCACTGGAGGGTCCCAGACACCAGAGAAACATGAGGCTCCCAAGACTTAGTGGAATTGACGTTAGCCATAATGCACAGAGAAGGGGGCGATAGAACCTGTGGAGACCACCTCCAGTCGATAGGCACAGCCCTTGGTCAAGGTATTGAGCCACACACCCACCTCAAAGGTTTTTTTAAACCCAGAAATGTTCCTGTCCAAAGGAAGAACAGGGACAAGAAATGGAGCAGAGACTGAAGGAAGAGCCAACTGGGGAACGACCCTACCTGAGGATACATTGAAAGACTGGGAGTCTTAGAAATTTGGGGAAAAGCATGTTAACGAAAAGTAATGTACTGGTAGAGATATGACAAGCCAGAAATATAAAACAGCCAGTTCCAGGAACTCAGAGCCTCAGGGCTCTGGTTCCCGATACCTTCCACTCCTGAATTATCCACAATGAGGGCGGAACTAAGAATGAAGGTCTAGTGATTTATGAGACTCTCCACCCCGTCGACCAGTAGATGAAGATTACATTCTTAGAATGAATATGTTTCCCTCTCTAACTGAATAGCTTGGGTTGGGTCCCTCTGAAATTTTCCACTGTTTTTATGTTCTGTTTCCTTGGTAATCCTCTCCCCGTACCCAGCTTATAGTTTTTCCTTAAATGCCCTTCACTTCTTGTGTTGGGGGGTCGAACTCTGGCCAGCATGGTCACAAG
>NW_022196898.1:16502816-16515373 GCF_008632895.1 Mastomys coucha
TTCGGTCTCTCGTGAATCATTGGGTGGTCGCGTCATCCCGAGACTTGAGTAAGGATCTCCCCAGTTCTTGGGGTCTTTCAACATTATGTCTGCAGACACCAAACCCAACACTGTTGCCGTGGTCAAGAGGCACTTGCAGAGAGGAACCAAGTGTGGCAGTTCTTGGGGAGGTCCAGCCAGCAACTGACCAATGCATAGGCAGATCCTTGAAGCCAACCATCAGCCTGAACTGAGAGAGCCTAGTAGGGGAGCTAGCAGAAGGACTGGAGGAACGGAGGGATTTTGCAACCCTGTTGAAAGAACATAGGCTGACCTGACCACCCAGTTCTCCCAGAGACTAGCCTACCAATCAAGAAGTATACCTAGAGGGATCCATGGCTCCAGATATATATGAAGCAGAAGATGGCCTTGCCTGACAGCAGCAAGAGAAAAGACCCTTGGTCCTGGGTATGTTTGATGCCCCAGAGTAGGGAGGTGCTGGAGCAGTGGGGGCAGGAGAGTGTGGGTAGGTAGAGGGGCACTCTCATACAGGTAAAGGAAGGGGGAGGGCAGATGTAGGATGGAGGTGTGGGAGAGGGATAACAAGGAAGTAAGATATCATTTGAGATGTAAATGAATGGAATGATTAATAAATATTAGAAAAAAGAAATCTTTTTAGGTATAATCTTAAGAAAAAGAGGCAAGTTCAATTCAAACACTCATTCCATATAAAATCAATCAATCAATCAATAAAGCCTTTACAATGCATTTAACCAAATCAGGGATACAAAGAAGATGCTGGACACACTCTTCTAAGAGTTGCTGCATCTGGAGGCATAAAGGTTGGAACCAGGAGCTGCCATGTTTTATTCTACAAACTTACACATTGTGTGATGTTGCAACCAATCTGTGGCCATCTTTCATTCTATATGAGGGAGTGGGCTGTGAAGCTGAACCAGGATAGAGATGTACATGTGGCAGGGCATTCCTTCCCTGGAACTACTGTGGAAGGATCCAAAGAAGGAGTGTGTGTATAGTAAGGCCAAGTGTGTTTCTGCACCACCAGGGCTCGATGCTGTGTTTGTTACTTGTCCTCTCAGTGTTTTGCCATCTCTCAGCAAAATCAGAACAATGATATTCTATGGAGTGGATGTGGACATTAAACAAAATAGTTAAACTTTTCAGCATTTCCACGAAGCCATTGTATGTGAGTACTGAATGATCTTTCTTTTTCCAGAAAATGAAAAATAAACAAAGTGTCACCCTTTGTGAGACCTTCAATTCACCCTAAGGCAGGCAGTATTATACCAAAGGCCCCCACTTCTCAAATACAGGAACTAAGTCTCCAGAAGGAAGAACGTTTGCTCTGTGTCCTAAGCGTGACCTCTGGAGAGGGGACTCCCACCTTTTACCCCAACTGCCCCCACCAATCATCTCTCCTACCCCCCCTTTTTCTAATCAGACCCTAATGTGTGCTGCTTCAAAGAGGACTTTTAGCAGAAGGGAAACCTGGACAGTTTGTTTCACAGAAAACCATGCATGGCTTTAGGTCCAGCCCTTAGAAGCCTCTTGTTTAAAATAGAAAATGCTTTAAGCTTCCAAACCTGATCAATAGCAGTGAAGATGGGGCGCTGATCTCGTTCACCGAGAAATTTACAACCAAACAGGGCTTTGGAGCCGAGATTCTCCAGCAAGGAAAATGATGTGGTTAAAGGCATGGGGAGGGGGGAAGTGGGCGATAACATCCTTGGGATCTCTCTGAGCTCCATTACATTATCCAAAAGAAATATAATAGGATTTGAGACCCAATTATTACTTCCTGCATCTAACCCCCTTCATTTAACATATCATTAGTATTTTAGACAAGTCCCTTGGGGCTCTCACACTTTTGTAGGTGAGTCAGACAGCAAGAGCCATGGCAGCCATCCAAGGAAACTGATCCCCCCTTTAATGCTCTTTTCGGGTTACCTACTATAATGCAATTATCATGTACTGAAGCAATTTTCGGGAAAATGGCTTGACAAGAAGAACTCTGTCATTTTGTAAACAAGAACAAACGTTGTAATTGGATCTTAATTACACAATGTTCTGAGAGGTTATTTTTATTTCTTTGTTTGTTAATGCAATTATTTAGCTTCCCTATTTTAGCCGTGACCTTGCAGGAAGAGGGTATTTTCCAGTCAGCATAATGCTTTATCTTTGAAAGCTACAATCAATAAGGATAATTAATGATGCCGGCTGCAATGATGGCCTCAGCAATCATTATCCCACATTAATCCCTGCAGTCAGGCTAGGGTCAAGGCCATCTAAATCATTCACCCAGGGGTGGAGAAATTCAAATAATTTACCAATTTAAATCCTTGCAAACAAATCCCACTTTATTCACGAAGCAGTCTGAATGCTGCTTGGGTCGGTTCTGTATATTCTCCCTGGGTCTCTTCTTGGGAAAAAAAAAAAAAAAAGACAGAATACATTCGTTATGCAGTATTAGCACTGCAGTGTTGCTCTGTTTGTGTTTTGATAAATTAATGTAAAACCATGCAGCACATGAAATGCTGCTGAGCCTGGAGCTACGCAGCACATTTAGCATTTCACACACTGCCCCTGGTTTTGAAAGAGAAAAGCAAGAGGAAGAGAGAGGAGAAAATACTGACACAAGGAAAATAAAAGAGGACGGAGGTCAGGAATGCTGGTGGCTGCAGGCTGCTAGAGACCTGGAAATGTCCACAGAGAGGCTGGAAATCTCGGAGAAGGAGCGGCAGGCTTATTCAGCGATATTCAGGAGGTTTCTGGGTTCAAATGGAGCCTGGATCACAACCCCTGTGAAGATATAGTTCTCCCTCATTTTTGCCTTTTTGTTTTCCCCTCTGTCTGTCCTAACACATATACATTAGATAGCTTGATGTATGCTTTTAATTGTCTGCTATGGATCACGCCCTGTTATAAAGAATTCCACTGGGCTTCCAACTATTTTTCAGTAATTTCATTTTAATTAGTGTTTTGTTATAAATTATATCCCTAGTCTGCATACACTGAAAAGGATATCAAAATTATCTGTATGTGTGTGTGTGTGTGTGTGCGTGTGTGTGTGTGTGTGTGTATGTGTGTATGAGAGAGAGGGGAGGAGCAGGAAGAGAGAGGAACAGACAGGCAGAGACAAAGAGAGAGACAGCGAGATGTTCCCACTACTGGATTAGTAAAGAGAAGTTTGAACCTACTGGGTTTCAGTGAATACATTTTGATACAACACAGTCAAGTCACATGTTGAGGGAAGTAATAGCAGCTAAAATGAACTCTCATGATGGCACGTAAGGATTAGGATGCTCGTCGACCTTTAGCGGAGCTGGAGAGCCACTAAGAGATAGCTGCCTGAATCAGAGTCAAAAATGTGTACAACACAAAGCCGGAGACCCCTCTCTACCCTCACCATGAGACGTTCTATACAAAGACTGTGTTGAAAGCAGCCGAGAATTTATTACCCGTTGCGTTTTCATTATGAACAGCGACTGCTAAAGTGAAGCACTTAACATTTCTGAGCACAGTTATTATAGTCTGTAAAAGGAATTCTTTCTAATGAGATTGTATTGCTATTTCACAATTACCATGAAACAAATAGATCCTTGTTTCATCATGGCAAACGAAAATCAGATATCCTTTGGGTCTTGAGATATGCCCGATTGTAAGGGGAAAGTGAAATAAAGTTGAACTAAAAAGTTAACTGCATATTTGAATTTGAAAAAGCACATGTAATCCCAGGTTGAGCTATGGAGTGGTGTCTTCCCTCCCTGAACTCCAGCTATCTAATCCTGCCATATGTCTCACGATTGCTACATTTTTTAACTTCCTTGGTATGGAGGATTGAACTCATGACTTTGAGCATGCACTTAGCATTGAGCTATGTAATTATCCTCTAGGAATGTGATAAAGTATTCCATCTTTATAGACACTGGCCCCTTAATCTTCTCGTTATTCTCACTGACCATGTAAGCTTATATTCCTCCAGTTGGAATTTTTATTCAGCATCTGCAGTCAGGGATGACTACATGCAATCCCAGTACAAAACTTGACTTCAAATTTTTCAAAAACCTATCTCAAATTTATGACCCAGAGTCCTGAAGTCAACCATAGGCTCCTCCCATGAGCCAAGCACACTAACCCAAAGTAAATTAGTGCCCCCACCATTGTGGTTTGTTAATTTTGCTCTGGATATCTAGTAGTTGGATATAGAAGTGGGCAAGAGGTTCACCTGAGTCACCCACCCAAAGTAACATGGAGCTGCCAGGCTGAAAAGGTGACCCGCTATTACATCTCATCTGAGATGGCATAGGCAAATACCGAATTCCAACCTATTCACATCCAGGCCCTTACCAGAAGCTGAGCATGACAATGGCTGTCTGCTACCTCAGCAATGTGACCTGGTTACCACCATTGGCAGAAAGTAAAAACAGTATCAAGGCAGAGAAAGAAATGAACAAAATTTAGGTGAAGCCAAAGCACCAAATACAGAAGAAGTCAGAAGCCCTCCCTAGAAGTTAAGAGATAGCTTCATTAACCTGAGTTTGGACCTCCAACCCCAACCTGATGTGATGGCACCTATCTAAAACCCCACTATTTGGAAGGCAGGGAAAAGAAGCTCCCCAGAAATCACTGGTTACCTGGCCTATCCTAATCAATGAGCTTCAGGTTTAGAAAGACCTTCTATTTCCCTGAGAGAGAGAGAGAGAGAGAGAGAGAGAGAGAGAGAGAGAGAGAGAAGAAGGAGGAGAAGGAGGACTTAGTTACATAGTATAGGGACATCAAGCCAGATGTGAGCTAGAAGCTTTCTCTCTACCAACTACCATTTGTAGTCCTGGACAACGCTATGCCAACTGCTGGGTGAGGAAAAGCACCAATGTTTTTATTCAGCTGTGAAGAGTTCATGAACAAGATGAAACTTCCAGAGAAGACATGCCCACTTGCACAGTAGTGGAACTACTATTATGGAGGTAACCAACTGTTCTCTGATTGGATTTGAGCTCTAGTTCATAGGAGGCAATACATGGAATTCCATCCATACCAGTAGAAGTTCTAAGCCCTAGAGGAAAATTGAACACTATTCTTTTGCTAAATTAACAGAATCCAGAACTGCCCTCTAAATATTAGACAAGTGCTACTCTCAGCTTAAATCAGAGAAGTCTCTCCAGTGGTAAGTGAAGAAAATCATGACTATTCAAGGTGCTGAGAACAAGTGTTCAGCCCTAAATAAACTATTTATAATAGCTTATATTTTATAAGTAGTATATGTTATTATTGTCTGCAGCTTGGAGATCTGTGGATCATTCAACAGAAAAGACAGAAATACTGTAAGAGTGAGAAGATGAAGAGAAAGGCTATGAAACTCCATCTTCTAGGCACGACTTGGTAATTGCAAATCAGTACAGCAGCTGCTTGTACTGGGTCTGCATAACAATGGGCCCATCAACAGTTAGGTGTGGGTAGAGGAGCAATGCAGGTGGTATCCCTCACTGCTGAACCATTAGCTGCTAATAGAGTCAAGGAGAGGGGAAGTCATTACCTCTATTTGTGTATCCACTGATGACCTGACCAGTCTCCAGTGAATAGTTCCAATCCAATTGCCACACAGATGCCCTTGAGTAAACTAAATGGGTCACAAAAACCAAACCAAAGGTCATGAATCCTGGAAAGAGACTGGCAGAGAAAGAATGTATGGTAAGAGAATAATAAGAATGCATGGTGTGTGTGTGTGTGTATGTGTGTGTGTGTGAAATTATCAAAGAACAAACTTAATTTTTAAAAAATATTATTAAAAATAAAGTGAAGAGCAAGCAAAGAAAATACATGACATCAACCTGAGGTCTCTACATCCAAAGGCATATGTGTACCTTCACATACATGTATATGCATCCAAGTGAAAATATCACACACATATGCACACACACACACACACACACACACACACCCTACAGAGATAATGAATTATTGTGAGCTCAAGCTCAAAGCACCTTGGTCCTATTGGACCGCACTCATATAAACTTTTGAAATAAATACAAATTCAAATATAAAATTTTAAGCATTTCAAAATAGCTATAGAACACTAAACTCTGAGCACAGGACTCTTCTGAGTTCTGGGCACTATTCATTTGTACTGGTCATCTGTACATGTAATAATCCTTATTTTTTAATCAAGAAAAGACCCAAAGAAGATTAAATCCCAAATGTTTATCCTGTGGAAGCTCATTATCTAGAGACACAGATATATCTACACAGGTAGTTAGACAGTAAAGAAGATAAGTAGTCACAACACAATGAAAATTTTTTTCCTTGAACACCTACTTCATAGCAGAGCATGATGCTACACATCCTACATTGATTAATATCGCAATGACTTAGGAGGTAGTATTCTTTTTGTCCTCATATTATACATGATGCCATTGAGGCTATAGAAGTCAAGAAACTTCACGGCTATTGTGATGGTTTGAATGAGAGTGGCCTCTATAGGTTCGTTCATTTAAATACGTGGCTCTCAGTTGGTGGAACTGTTTTGGTAGAATTCACAACTGCAGCCTTGTTGGAGGAGGCTTGTCACTGGGGGGTGGGCTTTCAGGTTTCAAAAGCCTACAGCATTCCCAGTTAGCTCCCTCTGCCTTATGCTTGTGGATCAAGATGTGAATCACGCCTGCCTGCCTGCTGCAAGGTTCTCCACCATGATGGACATGGGCTCTTAACCCTTTGAAACCATAAGTCCCATGTCAATCACTTTGTTTTATAAGTTGACTTGGTCATGGTGCCTTATCACAGCAATAGAAAAGCAACTAAACCAATTGCTTAACTAAATCAAGTCAGATCTAGGACTCAAGTACCAAAGAGAAGGGTTTTTTTGTTTTTTGTTCTTGTTTTTGTTTTTTTGAGACAGGATTTCTCTGTGTAGCCCTGGCTGTCCTGGAACTCACTCTGTAGACCAGGCTGGCCTCGAACTCAGAAATCCACCTGCCTCTGCCTCCCAAGTGCTGAGATTAAAGGCATGCGCCACCACTGCCCCGGCTCGAAGAGAAGTTCTTAAATTTTGTACCCCACTGCTTTTGAAATTTGTGCAAAATCCTTAACAAAGAGTTCAGAGGCCACATCACTTCCCCCACAAGAGTTAAGAAATGCTGTACAACAGGGATGAATTTGAGAACTGTGTTTTGAAAACCAGGCTCGAATTTGCCTATCCAAAAAAAAAAAGAGGAATTATTGGAAGACCCTGGGAAATTCAGGATGTTCTCATGAATAAAGCAAGAAATAAATGATAGAGGCCCAAGGGAATGAAGCTACAGAGGCAGGAAGAAACTCTGCAAGAAATATGTCCTGGTAAAGCTTTGAGTTTCATTCTGTAGACAGTGGGCATCCAACAGTGGCATTAAGATGGATGGTGACATGATCCAATTACTAATCCCTCTAGAAAGCAGCCAAATTTATATGGAAAACAACACTGAAATAACAACCATCCTTTTGAAAACCGTCCTCAACGTATGCCAAGGATTTTGCAAAGGCTCTTCGACAGCAAAGTAATTCATCCAAAACAGCTGCCAACTGCGAGCAGATGAGTCTGAAGAAGGAATGAAGACCTATTAGTCAATGGAAAGGGGCTGTAAAGAATAGACCTCAGGTGATCAGAAATGTAGGTCCATTCTCATTTCCAGCAGAGGAAAAGGACCATAGGCTAAGCCCTCTCTTGGAAGCCACTGTTGTGCCTGAGCCAGTGTTTGAGAAGGACCAGTATAAGTGGAGTCTCAAAGGTTATTTCATTTGCAACGGATCAGCGACCTGAAACTGGATTGGAATCAAGTGATGTCAGGTTTAATGTTGGCTCTGTCCCTAATGAGCTCTGTGATCTTGGGCCTGAGTCATTACTTATCTTGAAGGATTTTCCCAGCAGGAAAGTGGAGAAGGCAAGGTGAGTAAGGACTGGGTTCAAATCCTAATTTTGTCAGTTGATAACTTGTTTTTGACTGGGTACTAGTCATTTTCCTCCAACAAGGATCTGTGTCTCGGTCCATTATAAGAAAAATGTTAACTATAAATGTGCATTGGAATAATAGATTGATATAAGAGAGGAATGCATCCCAAAATAGAGTGCATAAGGATTGCTAAACAATGTCAATTTTTCTTTTCTAATCTTTGCTTTCATGTGCAGAGTGAGGGAGTGATGAGTTTAAAATGGTTCTTAGATCCCCCATGCCTTGACTCAAAACCTTCCTCAGTTTCCCTCTTTGGGAATTTTTTTATGAATATTTTATAAATATATCCTTGAAGCTGTAACAGTGACCATCCTCTCTGCCCCCAGGGAATCATTAGTTGGCTCAGTGCTAATGCTCATCCAGTCTGCAAGTGTGAGGCCCTAGGTACAATGCCTAGCACCACATTAAAAAAAACAAAAACAAAAACAAAAAAAACCTCTATTACTCTAGCAAGGAAGTATTTTATGGCATTTATTTATGAGTAAGAGCAAAAAGAGTGAATTGGCCTGCAGATGTCTGCACTCTGTATGTTAGAAATGCTGATCAAGGTTCCATGTTGGAAAACCTGCTTCCTAATACCTGTTTGCAAACCATGCCTTTGAAGTTTCAAATACTGGCTGGAAAAGAAAATATCTTAGCCTGCTCTTGGCAGATGCTTCAAAGAGATAATCTGACAGATAAATAGGACAGAAGTAATGATTTTTTTTTAAAGAATAAATAAATGGCAGGAGTGAGAAGACAGCAGAGGGGTTAGGCACTGGTCTTGGATGCACATTCACAAGGTTTGTTCTAGAGGATGGCTCCCTATCCCAAATTCTTGCCCAATAACCACTCTCCAGGAGCCAGCTTCCAGGGATTGGGTTTTTTTCTGTGATTTTCCTGGATTTCCCAGCATCCCGTTGCTAAACAATCTTCATAGCCTAAGCAATTTTAGTTTCCAGCCTTGTCTCTGTTTATGTTGACTGCATGAAATTTCACATAACCACCCTGTCTCTCTCTAGTCCTTTTCTCATGCTTACATTCATTAGGGTGGGAGTGAGAAGAGTTGTGGGAAAAGCTGGAAACTGCTGAGATTTTTTTTTTCTTGTCTTACAAACAAACAAACACAAAAGAGATACGACCAAATGGAGTTCCTGTATCAAAAGTGTGACACTGATAAACAAATTAACATGTCCATTTCTTTGCAATGTTTGTTATTTGAGGGATATAGCCCAACAGTTCTCTGAGAAAGAATCAGACCCCTCATCCTGTTCCATACTGAATGTGAGATCTGGAATTGTGCTTGTCCCTCAATCACTTCCCGATGGCTCATGATGCTGAACTGGCATTTATTTGGCCTTGGGAAGGGATCAGAGGGAGGCCTGGCTGCTTGCCAGGAAAGACAGAGAAACAGAAGAACCAGGAAGGGAAGGATGTTTCCTTTAGCATCAAGTTTTTAAGACAGTGATTTTGTCTCTAGGGCATTTAGGCTCCACCTCCTAATTCTCGCAGAAGCAAGAGTCTAGTCTGTAAGTGGTAGCGGTGCCCCTAATACTACACACATGCTCACTTAACTTCAGCAAATTCAGTCACACACCAGAGAGAAAAAGAAGAACATTCTATTGTGAAGGCCACGCCAACTGTCATTCCACTCCCTGTACATGTGCATGTGGGACAGATGAGGGGCAGGTCTGCTGCTCCCCCAGGCTGGTCCTGAGAGCTTCCCCACTGTGCAAGTTTCTCCTCAGATGAATACATCTATAGTAGTTTAAAATGTTTATGTGCCTCCTAAATAAAAGCCTACCTAAAATTTGAAGGTGGGTAGATTTTGGGCTTGTACAATCCTTGTTTGATCTACTGCTTTAGAAACATAAACCTCTACCATGACTTATTCTTCATAACTCGAGTTCTGGGTGGCCATGGCACACCAAGGAGAAGAAAGAAACATTCAGTGGAGGAAAAAAAGCAACATTCAGTCTTAAAATGCTCCAGTTGGAGAGAAACTGAGCAAGCATGAATCTAGTCTTTATCTCCTGGCTTCAAGGAAATTCTTTGGGGTCAAGAAAGTCCTTGCCCAAGATCCTACCTGCAGAATGTTCTATGTTGCTTAGGCAGTGTTTGGAAGAAGGAAACACTCTGTGTTTGGTTCATAGGATGTCATTCTTCAGTTCTGCCTGTGGTATTTCCAGTAGATTACAAACAATTATCATATTTAGAGTGATCATTATCAATTGAGAACAGCAAATAGAAAATCAATCAAGATGTTATTGGAGGCATTCTTACTTTGCTAATGATGGCTCTCTCAAAATGAAGGGGTATTCTCCAGAGAGTAATTCAGATTCAATCAGTTAATCGATAATTATGTACTGAACATATCATGTCTTTTACCACATACAAAATACAGTACTGGCTGATGTAGTCAAACAGCAATATTAAATGAAGTTTCTCTTCCAAAGCAACAGACATTGGGTAGAATGCACATATCGGTGTATACAGATATCTCTCTGTTTCTGTCTCTTTCCCTGTATCTTTCTCTGTCTCTGTGTGTCTGTCTCTGTCTGTCTCTGTCTCTTTGTCTCTTTGTCTCTGTCTCTCTGTCTCTCTCTGTGTCTCTCTCTCTGTCTCTCTGTCTCTGTCTCTGTCTCTGTCTCTCTCTCTGTGTGTGTGTGTGTGTGTGTGCGTGTGTGTATGTGTGTGTGTGTTTTGAACAATAAAAGCCCTGCCTATATAAAATAAGTGGTATATGAAGAGCCAGAGATAAAGATATCCTTGCATATTAGAGACATTTTCGAGGAAGACCTTGAGGTTTAGGAAAGGATGAGACAGAACTGGGTGGGATAGGGGTGGGATAGGATGTGACAACAGGGAAGATCATGTTATGGATAAAGGTCAGGGAGGGAGAACATATGTGGTGTGTTTAGCACTATAGCTAAAGTATCGGGTTTTGAAAGAAATGATGAAATGAGAATTCAAAATATTTTATAATAGTCAGGAGGATAGCCCAACAATGATTTATTTAAGGTTTATCTAGAGCCAGGCAGTGGTGGCACATGCCTTTAATCCCAGCACTTAGGAGGCAAAGGCAGGCAAATTTCTGAGTTCAAGAGCAGCCTGGTCTACTGAGTGAGTTCCAGAACAGCCAGGGCTACATAGAGAAACCCTGTCTGGAAAAAAAAAAAAAAGGTTTATCTAAACCAAGGAATTAATTACTACAATAGTGATTTAAGAGTAAAACCACTTAGAGTTTCAGGGTATGGAGTAAGTTATAAGCAAATAAGCAATGAGGAGACAGAGATATTAGAAAGCTATTGATGTGGGACAGTATGAAAGCACAGAGGTCTGAAAAGTGGGTGGTGAGTATGTCAACAGAAGATGGGTAGATGCGTGTGTGCTGCTTAAAATGGGAAGACTGGAAAATGGAAGTACTGTATGGCATGTAGTGACAAGGACAACCAAAAACATGACTATTCCAATGATAGAATAGTATAAAGAAGGAGATGGCTGGTTTGAGAGACAGAGAAATTCCTATTCAAATTTAGGGAATAGTAGTATACTAACTGAAATAGTCTAGAATAAGATAGCTGAGATGAGAGTTTACAGGTTAGGCCAGGGCTGGGAGGTGCTGCCATTGGGAATTCCATGCAGAAAGGTGAAATCTGAACTGGGTTGTTTTCTGAGCATGAGAATGGACAGAGATGAGCAGAAATGACCTTCAACCTCATAGTGGTATCTGTTCAGACAGTCCTTACTCATGATCATTCTGTTTCTACTCCAAACGAAGTATGGTGAAACATTAGAACCATTAAGAGGTTTAAAAAAAATACTAGTGTGTGGGTCCTACCAAAAAGTAGTCTGATTTAATTAGTCCAGGGTCTAGGAATTTGGTAAAATTCTATGTCGTGAATGGTATTATGGTTTTATTGAAAATGACGAATCGTGATCTTTTAGAAATATGAAATTAAATATTTAGAGATTAGATGTCACTATTTCTTGGGTTTAGCTCAAACTAATATGGCAGATGTAGGGAGTGGGTCAGGTATAAAAGAAATAAAATAGACCATAAGGTAACACCAGTTGAATCTGAGTGATGGGTGCACAGTGGGTCATTATATTTTTCTTTCTACTTTCAGATATATTTGAAAACTTGCATGATATTAAAAAGTTTTAAATTAGCCAATAAAACCTTCCCAGGCAATTCCACAATAAACTAGTGTTGAACATGTAAGGCTTGTGTGAGTACCAGGTGTCTCAGGACCTTCTAACTTCATCAAGCTGTTACTGTCCAACCTCCATGAATAACTTCCCCCAGGCTGAGAGCCTAGCTCTCTCACTTGTTCTAATCCCTCTAATTATAACTCAGAGATGGGAACCTGACAGTAGTCTACACAACCATCCACAACAGTCTACACAGCCATCCACAACAGTCCACACTGACCTCCACAGCAGTCCACACTGACCTCCACAGCAGTCTACACTGCCATCCACAACAGTCTACACAGCCATCCACAACAGTCTACACTGCCATCCACAACAGTCTACACAGCCATCTACAACAGTCCACACTGACCTCCACAGCAGTCTACACTGCCATCCACAACA
>NW_022196898.1:16516689-16536900 GCF_008632895.1 Mastomys coucha
AGCAGTCTACACTGCCATCCACAACACTCTACACTGCCCTCCACAGCAGTCTACACTGCCATCCACAATAGTCTACACTGCCCTCCACAACAATCTATACAGCCATCCAAAACAGTCCACACTGACCTGCACAGCAGTCTACACAGCCATCCACAGCAGTCTACACTGCCATCCACAGCAGTCTACACTGCCATCCACAACAGTCTACACTGCCATCCACAACAGTCCACACTGACCTCCACAGCAGTCTACACTGCCATCCACAACAGTCTACACAGCCATCTTCAATTCAAACAAAATTGACAGTATCAGAATTGTTCGTGGAGATATCAGCATTACCCATGCAACTATGCTTCATTTCTTAATCCCTGATTGAAGACAAAAGGTACACACTATGTGTGATGCGTCTACTCTCTACTTCCAGAAACAGACACTTCCTAAAATGCTGCTGGGATAGACCTATGTTTCTGAAGAAATGAATCGCTATTCTCCTTCCAAATCCACCCATCTACACTAATTAGAAAAAGAAGGGGTGGTTACAGACCACTGAAATTCTGATGAAACCTGACGGACATTACAAATAAATTCTTAATTCCTTTGGTTCCACATTTTTTCACAAAGTATTCCCATTACAGCATTAATGCACATATAGTAGTAAGTTGAGCTTAGATCCACCAGGAGATGGTTGGTGGACTGGTCACTGTCACTCTTTTTTTAAAAAATGCCAGTGCCATTTTAAGTGCCAGTATTATCTGTTTACATGGACATTAGTATCAGTAGTTTGGTTGTTTTTTGTTATTGTTGTTGGGGTGTGTTTTGTGTGTGTGTGTGTGTGTGTGTGTGTGTGTATTTACTTTGTCTTGACATAAAATAGGTAAGATCATTTTAACTCTGCCAGTTTTGAACTTCACATTTTGTGTCCAGATTCCCTTCACTTGAGAGTGAATTAAAGAAGTCTTGATTTGGGACAAACATTGGAGAACTTAAAAAAAAAAAAAAAACATCAGGAGTCTGAAAGATGAA
Source organism: Mastomys coucha (assembly GCF_008632895.1). Classification (NCBI taxonomy): domain Eukaryota; kingdom Metazoa; phylum Chordata; class Mammalia; order Rodentia; family Muridae; genus Mastomys; species Mastomys coucha. Next base: position 16,517,713 of record NW_022196898.1, read on the forward strand.
TGAAATCAAGACTTGAAAGCAGATAGTCTGTGAAGAAAACTGGCAAATCTGGACCCAGCAATGGAGTATGGCAAATCAGACTTTGTAGATGTCAAGCAAATCCAGTCCCAGGACCAGGTTTCATGGCTCTGCAGTGCTACATAGAGTCAGCAATGAAAAACTCTCTGGAGGAGGTGCTGATGGCCTAAAGCCACATGTGCATGGCTATGCTTGATTCGTGTCTTTTTAGGGTAGATTTATCACTGTGATGAGAATTATGGAGAAACTAAAGCTCACCAACCCAGGATACCAAATCATCACGTGTTACCATTAGTAGGCTAGGGAAGTACAAATCACTGGAAGTCAAAGTGAATTCTGAGACCCAGGCCAGATGGCGTTTTGTACTCTACCCCACTGCTTTCTGAGCTGCAGAAATGTTCTTACTCTACTGACATGGGCCTAAAATCTGGCTACCCCACAAGTGTCTGGATGAGAGGCCTCTCAACTACCTCTAAAACAGGCCATATACAACAAAGACAGACTGGAAATGGATTCAAGATATGTCACAATGGTGAGACTGACAATTTCTGTAATGTGCTACAAGTCAGGAGTTAGGAGGATGTCAAAAGAGGGGCTCAGCGATGTAATCTGGAGTCTAAGTTACTGGGTGGTCTTCGCCTTGGGCAGGCTGGGTCCCAAGGTCACATGGGTCTCCTGAGTTCCTCGCCCGAGGAAGTCTGAGTGAGTCTATTAGAAACAACTCAGGAAGATATAATAGGATTGGAGGTCTCCACTGTGAGACTCAAAGAACTGGAGCAGGAAATTTGCTTCACAATAATCAAAGACTATCTAGGGTAGGCATGCTGTATACCAATAATAATGTCCAAATCCTGAGATAAAGTCTATAAGTATCCCAAGCACAGTCCAGTTCCCAATGGAGGGTCAGTCAATGGAAATCCCATTTCTAATGTACAAAGTGCTGCCCAAACAGACAGCATGCCTGTGAGTCTCACAGCCACTGTGCAAGAAAGATGGCCCTATTGTAGAGAATATAAAATTAGAGTTTTGCCTAATTGGGAGATTTTTACATATACAGAAAGGAAAGCTTTGGCTTTTAACATGTGTTCCAGTGACACATCTTATAGAAAATGAGGGTGAGTTTATTCTAGTACTCAAGACCAGGAAAACAGGATCAAGGCTGGAGAAATAAGAAAGAACATCAGATAAACTGAGGTAAATGGCTAAGTAATAGAGGATTATGTAAGTACTGAGCCATGGTTTATTAGCTGACATTAACACTAAGGGTGGCCAGTCTAAGAAAGGCTCAATTTAAGAGAGAAATAATCCAGTGGGCTGGTTAATTTTCTTTAAAGTAATATATCTTTTAAACTCAGAAATGTACATGTATGCTAATGTATTTGTAATTGCACATTCCCTGTGTTCTGTTTTAGTTATTTTATGAAAATGAAATGAAATGAAATAGCTTCTATTGGTTTACTGTGGATCAGTAAGCCCTAGCTTTTGGTTTTCAAAAAGTTGTAGGTTTACTTAAAATAGAGACAAAATAAACAGAGTGAAACAAAAACTTCTATATGAGTTTAACCTGAAAAGAAACAAAACTAAAATTATAAAATAAGTTTTAGATCTTATTTACCAAAATATACATTGGAATTGCTGCAGTTATTGACTCTCACAAAAGGACAATGTGTCAAGCATGGCTGGTCTGCTTGAGTGAGTATAATTTTCCCATTGAAACTCAAACTAACCACAAAATAACAGAGGTCTTCACTTTAGTCAGGACAAGGTGATCCTGGGAAAGTTTGTTTTTCATAAATAAAACTCAAAGGCTTCAGTAAATTTTCCAAGACAAAAAGAAGGGGGTGCTAAGCAGTTCTCTTTTGACTTTAATAGTTAACCCTGACAGATGGCTATCTGTCCACGATTATACATGTTATACCCAACTCATTTCCAACATCACTTTTATCAACCTTTATTTTATACAAAATTTCACATATCTAACAGTCAGTTTCCCTCCTGTTTCTTTTTTTCTTTTAATTGTAAGATACTTGGCATATCAGAAAACCATCAGGACTAAGCACACAAGACCGCTAATACAGTGAGCAGAGATACACAGTAATGTGGCTGATTGAAGGCAGTTCCTTTGCTAAGGTTTTTTGATACAGTAACTTGAAAAACTTAGCTTCTGGGCACTCAGATGATGACTGAATCATCTGATTATTCTTTCTTGCATCTGCATGGTAAGGATTGAATAATATAACCCATACCCTGAAAATCTGAGTTACTGATATGCCAAGCCTGTCCCTTCCTGCCACCACTTATGCTTCCTATCAAAAACTATAACTTCTCACCTGGCACCACACTGAAAGCCATTAGAAGCATGCGTGCTAAACAACCCTAGGAGGAAATCACCCAAATAATGTCCCAAATCACACAAGAAACTTTCCAATCTTGGTGCTGGCCTGGCCTTTTCTTTACATGGACACCAGCACCGCCCCTTGGACCTATACTCTTCGGCATTTATTTTAGTGCTGTCCCTCAGAGACACAAAACTTGTCTTCCCTCTTAGCTAGCCAGAGTGAAGATGGTAGGTCATAGGAATTAGGACATTAGAGGAAGAGAGCTCACTGTCTGATATGATCCACAAATAGACACAGTTTTACATGTTTGTCTATAGAAGGAACTTCGGAAGAAGAAATGTGTATGTTCAGATAAGTCCAATCTTACTCCCAGAGTTGTTGGTATTCCTGAGAACCAGGGATGTCAATAGAATTCCAGCACAGAGCCTGGAGGTCCAAAAGCAATTACTTGAATAAGGGTCTTCCTTTTGGCTGCCGCATCAGCAATAGTCTCTTGTGTGACTTTTCACTCGAGAAAAGATTCTAGTTGAGTGAGTCATTTTCTTTCTAGGCCAAGAAGTAGAATTGCTGAAATCCTTGGGTTGAAACTTTGGAGCAGTGTTTCAAAACTGAAACCATGTAATTCTAGCCAATCACATCTCTGCAAGGCTTACACAGACAAAGCTTCCCAGTTGACAAATATAGCAAGGGCTCAAAATAGACAGAGCTGCGGTGGCGATGAAATCTTTCACATTCATAGGCAGCATTTCTAGTAGATTCCAAAAACGGCAAATGCACAAAAGCAAGAGTTCATTTCATGTTGGTATTATTGGGGAAAGAAGACTGCTAGGTCACACACACACACACACACACACACACACACACACACACAGTTTGGATCTCTAAATACTAGATAGCATTATCAACTAAGCTCTAAGCAGGACAGACGATGGAATATGGGAGTCACTTAAGAAATACTTTATGAAATCAAAGTACATAAGAATTTATGGGAAATTGAATGCCTGTTGTAGGGACAGATCATGCCCACTCAATAAACATATGGCCAATCTCATATCAGTGAGGGTCGTATATATAAGTAAGCACATGGAATATTTGATTGCCAGTTTCTATATCTGTCTCACCTCACTCTCTTTATCAAACATTTCTTTGTTTCCTTCCTCTAAACCAGAATGCAGCTCATCTTTCACACTTCACCCAAGATCTTCAGCTCCCAACTCCAAATTCAGTTCTTCTGGGTGATATCCAGTTGATTACAATATAGTCCAGGCAGATGCAGCTGTTCTTGGTCCTGAGGTCCCAATCGAAAGAATACCAATCACCTACCCTTTCCAACTTATGCACATGTATATATCTCCACCCACACAGATATGTGTGCACACTTCCATTTGAAACAGAAGTCTCAAAGCAACGACTGAACTCTGGCTATCCGGCCGCTGAAGGAAAATTCCCTTTACATGCTTCTACTGGCTCTCTGATTGACCTTCTAGGAGATTCTCCTCTCTCACCACATTGGAAGAAAGCTGTAGGGAGAGCAAACTATTCCGGGGATTGTTAGCCTTTTCTAATTTCTTCCTACTGAGTGTCTTGGGATTGGTTTAAGTTGTATATAGCAAATATGTTTTTATTATTGCTCTAGATATACAGTTCCCTACAAAGTATTTTTGTCTCATGTCATTGGACAAAAGGCCCCAAAGAATTTGTCAGCATGTAGATTCTTGGACCTGTTTTGTTTCTCTGCCTCCTTGCTCCAGGCTTCCTTCTTTTAACATCGTGGAGTCTGCACTAAAAGTAGGCCATTGGGCTCCACCAGAGAGAGTATCTCCTGTCTTATTTGGTTTGTGGCCGATTCACCGAGTGGAAGATGTTTTCTCTTTTTTTAAAATAGCATCTCTTATTGTGTGGGTTCCTGAAACAGTCAGTCTTCCAGGTTCCATGGCCTCTCTCCTTTTCCTATTTTACAGTGGTAGGAATTCAGCCTAGGTCTTTGGGCAGACTAGCCAATTAATCCATAGTATACTACCAGGCTTCACCTCGTCCGAAGCTCCTGAAATTAAAACATTCTTACTGACTTTATTTCTCGCTTTATAATGGACCAGTTCTCCCCTGTATTCATCACTTCCCTGTTCTTTCTTGTGGAGCATAGCCACTAATATTACACACTGTTACAGTCCTAGTTTTCCTTATCTTCTCATACCACTGTCATTTCCTGAGTTAAGCATGTTGCACAGCTATCTATTAGGAAAAAAAAAAAAGGAAAGGAAAAAAAACACAGCTAATGAAACATTTTTTCCACAACACAACTGGGTTCGTCATTTACCAGCATCCAAGACTGATTTCTCACACTTACCCCCAGTGTCCACGGCAATACTCCACACAGCACATTTATATAAGCACAAGTTGCCACACAAGCCCCATGTTGATGACTTAGTCCACAAAAACTTGCTACTGGCTCACCAACATCTCATCAGCCGGGACTTTCTTCCACAAAGGATGGATGAAGCTTCTTCCATCCATCACATAGAGCCTGATAAGCTTACAAAATCCCAGAGCTAAAGCCATAAAGCCCAGGGTTAACTCCCTGTCTGTGGTGCCTCTGTGTGGCTCCTTGTGTGGAAGATGTTTATGAATGTACCTCCTTAGAACACAGGGCTGTATGCTCTTTGAGCTATAGAGTTGGGGTTGTCCAGCTATCTGGATTTACTTAAGACAAAGAAGGTTCTTAGGTGGCATGACTTTCTGTGCTAAACCAGGAGAGCACTAGACAAATTAGGACAAATCTGTCACCCTAGTCATTGCCTCATGTATAAGTAGATAAAAGCAAACATTATTCATCTGTTTGGAAACCATATATACCAGAATCTTCATCTCCTTCCACTGTGGATTGATGTGGTCCATTTTCCAGAAAACTCAAGCTTTTGGGTGAACAACTTGGCCTATGTTTTCATGTGATTCTGGGTAAATAAGAAAGCTTTGCTGGACCTTTTTTACAGTTTTTAAATATGTACAGACCCCCTTCTCTCAAATATAAAACATGTAAACAAAGTCATAACAGATCCAAAGGAGGAAATATTAACTGGGACATCCATAGGCAAGATGTCTGCTCTCCTACAAGGGAACAAGGCCATGATCCCTGATTGTGTAAGAGTTCATTGTAAGACTGAAGAAAGATCTGCTCAGGGCCCTGGAGTCATGATGGAAGAGGTCAATTTTCAAAATAAACCTTCATTATATTTTTCTCTTTGAAGAAAAATGCTGCTTGGCCTGAAACAAATTAAGAGTGCTCAAGCTTTTTATTTGGGGCGTTTTTTTAGTTGAATATTATTAAAAATAATTACAGGCTGTGGATTTAATCTAAAACACAATCAGCACCCCCAAAGTCCCCTACAGTGAGTTAAAGCATCCTCCTTCTCAAAATTCAAAATTAAGTGGAAATTCAGATTAGTTTTGATTTATAACCACATTATGAACTATTTAATATTTTCAAGAAGTCATTCCCTGTGCCCATATTAAATTAATTTGCAACAGAATATTATATAATTTATATATGCATACATATAATAAATTATGGCCCAACTATATAATTCTACATGTATAATTAATTACATTAACCATCTACATTTTAAGCCCACAATTAGATAACCCTAAAAGACAACCCCGTTAGCATTTTTTAATAAATACTTGTGTTTGGAGCTGTAACAGAGCACCTGATAGCTGATAGAACAGTGTTAACATCTGTTCCATTATTTCCACAGGACGTTGGTTGAGCGCAATACTATACACATAAAATATGCATTTGTTCTTGACTGTCAAGTACCTCTATTATTTTATTAAAAAGTCAAAAAAGAATATAATCAGACTTCATAATTTATGTGTGACATTTTCATTACAGAAAACTTTATGCAAAATTGAATTCTAAAATTTAATTTCCTGTGATGTTTAAATTACTTACTATCTGGCTCCTCTCCAAAACATCGTGATCATTGAAGGCCCCCATATGAATTCTATTAAGGATACATTTTGCTCCTGCCAGAATATACATGGTATTTTTCTAAGGAACTCTAAGAATATGCTTCTTAAATATATTTTGTGCCAATTAATAGTTTTTCTCACACAGGAAAGGAAAGCAGAAACTTTCTTTCTTCTCTCTTTTTAAAGCCACAGACAGCATTTTTCTACTCTCTCCTTCCCACCCTGCCTGTGACCTCCAATTTTGATACTTTAACCCAGAAGAAGCCAGGCTGGTCCAGCCTTGTCAGTCCCATCTCACCGAATCACAGGATGATAACCAGGTTCCCTCTGGCTTTCTTTTTCTTTCACGAAGTGCAGATAACGAGGCTTTGTCCAGAACAGAGAGCTGTAGTGCAGAACTCTCTCTCTCTCTCTCTCTCTCTCTCTCTCTCTCTCTCTCTCTCTCTCTCTCTCTCTCTCTCTCTCTCTCTCTCTCTCTCTCTCTCTCTCTCTCTCATTCTCTCTTCAGTTTACTTGATAGAATGGTAGGCAAGTCCTCCCACCAATCCCTGTGGAAACTACTTCAGTGGGAGCTGCCTCAGTTAGCAGAATCCTTCCCAAGATGCTCTGGGATACCTGAAAATGTCATCACATCTCATAGCTACCAGGGGACCTAGGGCTGCTAATGATGAGCAATAATTTAAATAATGAGCCTTTGAAGGAAGAAAGTTACCACAAGCAGAGTTACCTTAATGTATCCTCTAGGGAAGAACTCATTTCCAAAATGGCATTTTAAATGGCAAAAACATGGAACCCATCAGCAGCCAGGGGGATGGAAAGGGTGAGCAGTTGTCAATCAGACAAGGCTGGACAATGTCAGCCAACAATCCTTGAGTTTGTCCAGCCCCGAATTCCACAAAAGAAGCTTTTGTAACCGTACAGCATACAATGGCCTTGAAAGACAAGGGATCAAGACAGGATTTCTGCCATAGAGTATCGTGGTCCAGTAGAGGTACTTCGTCACGTTTATAAAATATACTTTATACTTTATAAAAATGATTGCTGCATTTCACTTCATGATTACTGTCCTAGAAGTCAAAGAGTCCATTGTAAGTTTAGTGAAGGAGAAATAGTCCCATTGGACTTAGTGTCCAGAGTTCATCCCATTGGAAGTCACCAGACTTACAAGAGGATAAGAAGTCTTCTCTCTTCACACCCTTAGCTAGACTTCGGGGGAAGGAAGGCAGTAAGTCATATTTGTTATAGCAATGATCAAATTTTCCTCCTCATGGCTTTTCTCACTCACATCCCCAGCACAGCAGAGCAAAGACTTTTGTGGTCTGACTTGAGAGATCTTGAGGAGGTCGCTTTGCCTCCCTCACTCCCATATATACCTACTCCACTGACCATAATTCCCACAATGAGTTCTTTCTTCCTCATCAAGCCCTGTGTCTATGAAGGGACTGTTTTGCAGAACCCTGCTTAAGCTGCAACAAATTAGTAAGGCTCGGCTCCACCCTCTTGCAGCCATTGGCAGGAGCTGCTCATATACGCCAGTGTCTCCAAGTAGTTTCTGCATCTCTGCCTCCCAGCTTCCCATTTATAGTCCTGGTTCTTACAATTTAGACTTTGTTTTCCTATCTTGTCACTGTATTTCTTCCAAACGTGTAGAGCTGTTGGAATTGCACATTGGCAGTGACAAAGACAGAAGTGTGAACTTCAACAGCATGGAGCAAATGTTCTCTAAAACAAATAAATTTTTTAATAACTACTTAATAGTAGCTAAAAGTTCCCCAAATTCAAAAGGACATATATATGGTCATTCAGCAAGACTGATATTCTGAAAAGCCAGTCACCCCCTCCCTTGGTTTGAATTACGTATCCCCTTTAAGAAGTCTTTCGTGGACATCTGGAGGAATCCAGAGAGTGGTCTCAGGAGTGGCTACATCCACCTCTTGGGTCTCCCCATTCTCAGTACTTCAACTCAACTTTCATGGCTGATAAACTTTTCTACCTCTGGCCCTTGTCTCACCCGACTCAGGATGGACACTGTCCAGAGGATGCTGCTCATGCTCTACAGAAGCTGCTGGATGGCTATTAAGGATAATGTTTCCTTGACCTCACACCTCTTGCATCCTCTACTCCAAGTATCTCCATTGCTTTGCAACAAGGCTCCTTGGGTGAGCTGGGTATGCTCACTGCCTCTACAGCTCACTCACCTCCCTCTGGTGTTCTCTCAAACCATTCTCTCCTCCATACTAAAGCTTCTTTTGCCAGGATCATGGTGACCTATGTGTCACCGTGTTCAGTGGAGATTTATGAAATGTTATTACTCCTGGAAGCATTGGGTACATGTCCTCCTCCTTGAACATGTCTCGTCTAGCTTCTGCGAGTCCTTTGTTCTTGACTCTCCCACATACTCAGCAGTAACCTCAGGCTCCCTAACTGTAGCCTCTTCATCTCCTCCATCCATAAAGGTCAGAGTATGGCAGAGTGGAGGCTTCAGACTCCCAGTCCTAGGTCATTTCTTGGTTAGCTTTGCCTCATTCCTGACTCCAAACCCTCATTGTATAATTGTAGCCCTCAAACTCTCTTGAATCCCAGACTCCTTTTTCTACTTTGTATTTAAGATTTTTATTGGGACATCTGCTAAGCATCTTGAATTTCACATGTTTAAAAATAAGAAAACATATAAAAAAACATTTTGCTGGTTTTCATCTTTTCCATCTTGAAACAGTGACACTTGATTTGAGCAGGTGTCTGAGCTAAGTCCTTGCCAAAATCCTTGGCTTCTTTCTTGTGCACACTCTGCTCTAACCATTAGCTAATCCTGTGAGCTCCACTGTAGCAGTATAGCCAGAATGCAACCACTCCACCATTTTCATCAAAAAAATAACTCCCACCGACCACCCTCTCATTTACACTACAGGAATATTCTCCTATTTGACTCCACTCTTAACTCCATGCAATATCCAGAAGGAAAACTTAAAATGCCAGAAAGAACATGTCATCAATCTGGTCAAAACTACACACAGGTGTCTTCTAAACCACACTTCTATCACCCGCCTCTTGACTCTTTGGTCCAGTACTTAATGGATCCAGGACTCTCTCACCCAGCTCTCTTATCTTCCTATTTCCCCTGCTGGGGAATCTCCTTTCTCTGACCATCCAGATGAATTCTCTTACTGCTTTCACCCTTCTATTTAAATGTCATCTCTTCTGAGAGGCCTTCTCTGACCTTTGTAAAATAGCTTCACCATCACTTTCTGTCTCCCATACTTTGCTCTTCTTTGTAATGCTTGCCACAACCTCACATATTTGGTTTTTTTTTTTTTTCTTTCTAAAAGTCTGTCTATATGAGAACAAGGTTCTTGTTCTGTTCAGGGCAAAATTCTCAGCATTAAAGTCAGTAGGCATCTATAAATGGATGAATTAAAGAACGAATGGAGAGAATTGGCATTTGTAAGACATGAGGATTTCATCCTTAAAAAAAGGTAAAGATAGTTGCCTTAATTAACCTCAGTAACTTTAGTGATGGTAGCAGCAGTCGTGGCCTCTTCTTATTTTTAATTTTTATATTAAACTCATATCTTCTCACTATTTAAGCCCTCCACAAAGTAGGATTTTTTTTTCCCTGCTAGTACTTGGATCATTGGGGTAGTATCAACCAGGAAATGAAATCTTAATCATAGCATCTGCTATTCACCCCTGACTTACAAGCCCACAAATGGAACTCCAGCTAGGCAATCTAATTTCAATGTAATGTGGTTGGACCCGAAGACTGAATGCTGGCACTCCCAGCACATCCCTCTGCCCAGCGATGTTTCCACGTGACTAATTTAAGGTTTAGAGCACCTCAACCTTTAACTTAAACAGAAAAGCATATGCTTGGTACTTTCTTAGCAATGTACAAGCAAGATCTTTGTTACACAAATTTACTTGGGGCCATTTCTGTGTCACTACCTGAACTCTTGCAAGGCTGAAGGAAAAAAGGATTAAAAATCTATTAACATAAATGGCTACCACCGTCACTACAGTTTTACAACCCAAGGATGATTGGTGTTAATGGCCAGAAAAAAGAAAATAAGTCAGGTTGGGCCTACTCATGAACATATGAACAAAGGATTGAGAAGGAAGAGAGGCAATCCTCTTCACTTCCCAGAGGAAGTCACAGAACCACTGGAAAATGCCACCTAAGCACTGCCATGTGTCAACAGCAGCCCAAGAGCTCCTTTGAACTCCCAACTTGCTTCCTATTCCAGCCAGAGGAAGCTGAGGTGGGATTTCCATGTTTCTGTCAGGGGCCAGGCAATCCCAATGCTGAGCCTGGTGAGAAACGATTAACATTCCACAGCCAATGTGTTACCCACGAAACTGGCCACTTTCAGGTGCACCTGGCCATTGAGCCAGGTGCAGGTTGGTCCTTGTGACCTCAGAGAGTCATGTGCAGATCAGATGTCAACAGGTGAGAGCAGCAGTCAACAGGGCAGGAAAGTTTATTGATTAAATTGGGCTTACGAATTACATTCAAGACATGCTAGGGTGAAATATTGAGTTCCCCATTTCCTACCATCTGGATGTGAAAGAGGAAAAGCAAGGCCCCATCTCAGCAGCCGTATCCCCACGCCAATCATACCTGTTCCCAAGACTAAAGGTTCACAGACTGACTTTTGTCAAGATCTGCTGGACGGGCATAGGTTTAAAGTTTCATGGTGCTATATCTTGACCAAATAACATCACAAAAAGTGATTGCTACTAAGTAGAACACTGGAAAGAACTAGGCTGGTCCTAGTATGCCAAAGTTTGACACATCTCCAGAAACCCCCATTTCTCAGTATTTTAAGTTCCATGTAGAAAAACTCACAGCTGTTCCATTGGCAGATCCAAATCCCTATGTTTCTAACTAGCAAAAGACCCAGGAGGTGCTGTATGCCTGATTCTGCATGCATGCATGCATGCATGCATGGGCTCAGCTATAAGGGGAGGTAGCACCCCTGGACCAAGAGATCTGTGAGTCAAAGGCTACATGAAAGTAGTGTAGGACAGGAGGAATCAGGACAATCCTTGAAGCACTCTTAGAATAACACTTAAATTTACATATACTAAATGTACATGCATTTATTAAAACAAACTGACTAATGGGGAAATGTTCATATTAATGAATTTCTTGGGGTAGAAACTGAGACTAAGATTCTGCCCTGAAGACTAACTATTATAGACTTAATATCTTCTGCTAGGCAGCTACAAAATGTCAGTTTTTCAAATACACCCCTTCTGATTTTTAAACAGGGAAAAATGTGAGGAACACAGAGGAAGAACCAGCACATTCCATGTTTATTAATTGCCCACGAAGCTCAAAACACTGTCACAAAACTCTAAAAGAGTCTATAAAGACTGAAATTTTTAAAATTTAAGTCCAAATACCTCTAATTCAAAGCACTGGGGCAGGAATGAAAACCCATCTGGTCCCCTGTGCTGAGTGGCAGAGTGGCAGTGAAGAACACACTATACGATAAGATGAAAGAGGCCAGATAGTACAAACCACTCTACTAGACCTCATGGGGTTACTAGTCTGATGGACAGTTAGCAACAGACTGTTTGGTTGGGATCTTCTTTTTCCTTTTAAGAGTCTTGTGATGTCTTGGCAATATTAATATGTCAAAGGCAAGAATGTGGAACTTGAAGTTTTAGTTTTCAGTAAGCCCCTGTTTACAAAACCACACGGACTAGTAATTACGCTAAGACATTAGGGAAGGGCTCATCTCCCTGTTCTTTTTAAGTTCTGTTCTCTCTGTGTCTGATTTCATCGTGTCCACAGGTAGTGACGTTCGAGGTGAGTAGTGGGCAGAGGTGTAAGAGGAGGGCAATGCAGCCTCCCGCTGTGGAAAAGGAAACAGGACTCAATGAGGCCAGCCACTGGCAAGGCAGGCTATTGTATCAGAGATTAGGGATCTCTAGTTCATGATCCCGAGAATTCTTGGTTTTATTCCCTGTTACTACTAGGTAAAACAGTTGCTCAAACACAAAGCCCTCTAACTTCCTGTCACTGCTGCCTGGTGCTCAGAGAGCTCTTTTGCTCTATACCAACTTGCTCTGTGCCCCAAGTTCTCCATGCCACATTTCTCTGCACACCCAGTGCTATACACTACATCTCCCTGCATCACATATAATTTCCTCCTCCTCTTCATGATCTAAATTGAGAAGCATTTGCAATGTGGTCCTCATTTTCAGGAATATGGGAGACACAATGTGACCTAAGGGAAGGAACTCCAAATTTCAGAGATACAAAATACTCTCCAGTTTCCCTTAAACAAGGTATGATTCAGTGAATCAGGGTTCTCTTGTCTTGTAATCTATAAAATGATATAGTATGTAGTCTGTGAAGAATGTGTGATTTTTTTTTTAACTTGAAACGTTTATTACAATGCTTTAATGGTATAATGATATGAAGGATCTAGATACTAGGATACTGCCTAGTGATATGAAGGTATGGATAAGTGTTTAGATTTGTATACCAAGCACAAAATAACTATGTGGTGAGCTTATATCACATAATAAAGAAAATTCCCTGTGTCTGAAATGCATCTCTGAAGTTTTTAATAGTAAAAAGGCGTGAGATAGCAGTATGACCCTTAAGTGTTTATTAGCTGAGTTCTTTCTTCCCCAACACCTCTTTCTCCTCGTTCTCTATCAAGCTTACTTCATCATAGTCACCCAAGAACATGAATAGCATCATTCCTCATCTAGACTAGGTCAAATCACACAGTGTTCTAGGAACTGATGCAATTCTTAAGGATAGTGTCCTTCCCTCAGTACCACTAACCTTGTGAGCTGTACATTAAACATCTGATTGAGCAGTCCAGACTTTGGCTCCTCCTTGACTTGTCTTAAGACTCAGGGCAGAAGTCAAACCATTACCCTATATAAAGATTTATGTAAACGTTCAAGCAAGCTTTTAATAATCACTTGTTAGTTGTCCAAATCTCTGTGCAATTTAATATCCTAGAAAAGCCCATTCTATCAAACATATCAATATACTGCCTTACCTGGGATTCCACAGATGCCTGCAGAAGCCCAGAGAAAGTCCATGTAATGCTAATAAATGTAGTCTTTGCACTTCAACAAGAGTTGACTCTACATTGTAAAGAACTGTAGCATAATAAATATGGCTCTGTATGGACCCTGGAGTTTCCAATGCAGAGTGCTCTCCAGTTGGGAGTTGTCTGCCTTAGGAAGTCTATTTCACCAAGGCAGATGCTGAGTGTGTTTTCTTGGCATTCCTTGATACAAGACTGAGGCCCAGGACCTAGACTTAGGCCAATTCCATATCCTTTGCCTAAGTGGAAAGATTAAGAAGACAGAAATCTCTGTATGACTCCATTCCGTCAAGGAATAGAACACGGCAGGAAGCTATCCTGGTCCAATGCTCTAGCGAGCAGCAGTAAGACAAGTCCAGTACTATTGTCTTGTTTGCTGAACTGTGATATCTGAACTCAGTAGCAGAAGCAGATGGTTCTCAGGTAAGCACCTTATAGGTGAAACTTTCAAAGTGGCCCTTGGTTGTATAGCCCTAGTCCGGAGCCAAGGGTCCTGCCACCTAATACTCTTTAGGAAATCTCCTTTGTCCTTAAGCTGTGTAACAGTGATTCTGCAATTTGTAACTAGGTACTCAAGTGGATTAACAGATAAAACCAGTCAGGCTTCAGTACATGGTTCAGATCTATGGCTCAGAATTTAAATGTTCAACTGAAACTTAAAGTTCCTGAAACTTGGAGAAGCCAGTGTACATCACTTTGCCAATGCTTTTTGTCAACATTTCTACTTCAAGAAAGGAAATTATATTACTATGAAAGAGAAATAAGATAGGGGGAAATTAGAAATTAATATTTTTCAAAAGAAGTTAATATTATTCAACAACAGCATTTTTGAATGCTCATTAAATAAGCACTATTAGTCACTGTCATGTGCAAGGTTGTACCATCTTCAGAATCATTTTTTCTCACTAACGGGTGAGAAACCTGAGACCCAAAACCTCTCCGACATCTTATCACATTGATGTTGCCAGTGAATGCCAAAGCAATAATCTATCTTGGTCTTTTCTCTTCTGGACCCTGACTGACACATCCAAACACGGCCATAAGAACTTTCTCCCCTTCATTATCAAGCTTGGTAGATCTAAGTGAACTTGAGCACTGGAATCATTGTCTGATTTAAAATTAGGCACAAGTTGGCTTTGCCCAAATAACACAGCAAATTCCAAATAAGGTTCATGATGAGTTTCCCAAGAGAGTGGAATCTTAAAAAGGATTTCAAAGATGGGAAAAAAGACAGTCAGTCAGATGCATACCAAGAATGAAAACAGGCAATAAGGGAAGTATACATTCTTGTTTCCCTGGGCCCTCTTCTTTTTTAATAATCTTCCTATTAACCCAGTTCACTTCTAAAAACGGAAAATGAAATGAAAGCCTAGCATCCTAATATATGTGATGCTCTTTCAGGAAACTACCACATGTTTATTAAGGCCATACCATACATGAAAGCGGCAAAGGAAAGCATGAAAGCCTGTTTCACATATTGTTACAAATCTGTAATGTTAGAATAAAGGGAAAACTGATTCCTACCAATTATGAAAATGTACAGGATTAAACCAATTGCTCTGGCAGACCTGACCAGCATCTGGTCTGCAGCAGGGGCCAAACAGATCCCATTTGGGATATTTATGAAAAGTAACTTCTAAAACATAAATCAGGACTATAAACTCATCATGTGATTACCAAAAAAAAAAATCTTAAAGAAAGAAGAAAGTGTATTCAAGTGTGAAATATGAGTTTAAAGTAGGGAGGAAGCAGGCAGCTTGACTATAGAACCATAAGCAAAAATCAAACAGAGAAAAAGGAAGGGATGGACACCTCAGACAGAAAACTTAATCCCTACTCTCTAGAACATTAGGCCAAAGAAATTGCTATCTCACTCCAGCTTTTTGTAAAGCTCAATATTTCTGTCAATTAAAGTTCACAGAAAGCCACAATGGTACTTGGAGGCTTTCCAATCCATTCAATTATTTTCATCTATGTGATCTCCACAGACATGGCCTTAAACTGAAAGAAGTCTAACTCTAAAACAACAGCAAGAGAATGTTGGTATTTTGAGACTAACACAAATAGATACCAATGTTTTATTAAGCGGTTGTAATGTACAACACAAAATTCAACTGTTGGACCTAACCTGAGATCCACATCAGGACCATGTGAGCTCTTCCAGCCTCCTTGTGTCTCATGCTCTGTCCCTATAATGGACACATTCAAGTCATAGCAAGATCCTAATGTGTCATTTATAAACAATGGCTAGTTTTAGACCCAATCTATACAAATTTCTGGGGGCAAAATTTTTAATTAAATAATTTCAGAGGCCAAGGTCATTATTTCCATCTCACCCTAAATCTTAAAGAGGTTTACAACTACCTTTGCTTTAACATGGCAAGAAAGAATTGAAGGATCTCTCTAATTGGAGAAAAATCATTAAAAAGAACTGCCTTTGCAGAAATCTTTATTTCATGTCTGTACAATTATTTAGTTATTTCTTAATTATTTGATTAAATGATTTTAATATTATTTAAAATTATTTAAATATATTATTATCCAGCCTGGAATTATTTAAATATTATTTTCTAATTTCAAAATAAAAAATAAGTGAAGAAATTAATTCAGTTAATATACATGACATTATTTCTCAATTACTGCATTAGGTGCTATAAAGGCCTCTGAGAAAAACATACATCAATAACCTTGCCCAACAGAGTGCTGAATGCTGTAATATCAACTTGACAGAAAAGATGTGATCCAGGGGTGATAGAGTGGCATCAAGGTTATGGGAGTAACCAAGTACTTTCTGATTGGATTTGAGGTCTGTTCCACAGAAGGGTATTATTTCCTAGTAATTAATTAATAATCAAACCTTGTCAAAGCCCATGTCTCTGGAGAGTCCTAGCAACGAATCCTACTACCATCATTTTGCTAGATACACGTGTTGATAAATTGCTGCTAAATTTTTATGTTTATCCCCATAATAGAGCTGTTCTGAGCCTCAACAAGAGAAACCTCTTTCTGCAGTGAGCAGCCATTCAGACTCATAACTTGTTTAAGTGAGGAGACAAACTGGTTGATGAGTGTTCACCTGTTGATGAGACATCTGGATCACCACCACCACCACCAAGGCTCAGAGAACAGCAAGGAACAAGGGGCAGAAAGAACGTAAAACCTAGAGGGGAGCGCTGTGAAGTGCTGCCTTCTGAATGTGGCACTGCCATCACATTCAGAAACTCACTGCAGCTGTGGCTACCTACAAGAGACCTACACTAGGCCAAGCCAAAGGGTCAAGTCCAGTAAGTAACATTAATTGAACTCTGGATTATAAAGAAAGTATGAAGATGGGAGGGGGACATGAAGAGTGCTGAAGGAATAGACAGGGAGCTATGATCAAGAATATATATATATATATATATACATATATATATGTATATATATATAATACAATATTATAATATATATATGTACTATGTATACATGTAATATATACATAGAGATTGCATACATATACAATGTATGTTATATAAGTAAAAAATAAAATATATTAGAGAGAGAGAGAAAGAGGGAGAGAGAGAGAGAGAGAGAGAGAGAGAGAGAGAGAATTGCTTTCCAAATCCAGATATTTCCCCAATGAAGGTGTCTGAAATAAATGGGACTTTTAGAGAGGAAAGCAGAATGGGCTTCCTTTGCTACCTGGATCTGGAGCCACACTTAGGAATGCTCTGAAGATTCCAGAGAAACATGGGAGGAAGACAAGGAGGAAAGTAGCTTAGAGTCACAAAGATTCTAAGATTTAGATTTAAAATCAGTTACTTAACTGCTACAGAACCTTGGGGAGTTTCTCAACACCTTTGTGTCTCTGTTTCCTTATGTATAAATTGGGAGTAACAATAGCTCCCTCACAAAGAACTCAAAGTCACATAGGAAAAGTACTTGAAAGGAGTATGTAGTTCATTCGGTATGTGTGGTAGCCATCAGTAACATGACGAATGTTCTGAACCAATTTATACCCTTTGTTCCAAAGGACAGGACTGGAACTCTTTCAGCAAATCTACAGAGAGCTTTGCCCTATATACACTTAAAAAGCTTTCAAACTATCAAAAGCCCACTTTTGGTGACACAGTGATATATCTGTATTCACCCAGTAACTGGTCAGAATAATGTCCCAATGTGTCCATGAGTGATTTCATTATTAATTTCCCTCTGCTGATTATGACAGAATGAATACAAGTCATTGATCACCAGCAATTGTTTTTCCATGCTTAGAATACGACTCAAAGGTCTGTAAATGTTGAAACAGGGATGGCTAAAAGGGGAAAAGTGATAAAACAGATGTTGAATAAAAAAACTGCAATTTCTCACTGAATAAAGTAGTGGTTGTGCCCAGGAGAATTAACTCCACCATGCATTCTTCCCTCAAGGACTGGAGAGCCGTTCTGTACATGTTCATTTACCCCCTGGAAAAAATCACTCCCTTAGGGAGCCATGAATCATTCTGCTTATTATCCTAGTCAGTAATGTACTCTCTATCTTTTCTTAAGCCTATAGACTGTAAGGTTAAAACCCAGTGCATATTCATGCTTACTCTGCATCTACCAAGCAGCACCATGCCTTTCATGAACTTTAACAACAGCTTTGGCAAGCTGGTGTGCTCAAAGTACAAAGAATAAAGAGTTAAATATAATAACAGGCACTTTCCTCATGCTGCCATCTGAAAGCACAAGAGATGTCTGCATGTGACTGTTTGCTAGAGACCTTCCGAAGTCCACTGATCAGGAGAGTGATCTGGAACTGTCAGCATTGTCTTTCCTACTGGTAAAAATAGAGGAATGAAGGAAGCATGAGTAAGATTGATACCATGGATCTGAAATGACACTATGTTATTCAAATAATTTGAAGCAATCTGGGAAGAAAGAGGGAAGCAAAAGGGAGAAAAGAAGGAAGAAGGAAAAGGAAGGAAGGAAGGAGATGGAAGAAAGGAAAGAAAGAGAGGGAGAGGATGGAAGGGAGAGGTGAAATGGAGGGGGGAGAAGGAAGGAAATACAAATGCCACTAATGTGACCATAAACATAAAGATGATGCACACCAAACTGTAATCCTGTGTTTGGATTAATGTTTTATATTTATAAGCTTTTAAACCCCTTCACTCTCCAAAACACAGGAGTGATTCAAAACCTAATGTTGATAGTCTTTACTTTTTGCATTCTGAATTAGAAAATGGCAAAATATCTGGGGTAGAAGAGGGATGATACAGAGAAGAAAAAATATTTGTAAGCAAACTTCACAGCTACTTTGTTAATACCAATTCTAGACAAGTTCTTTGTCGCAAGGCATTACCATTTAGAAGCATTTAAAGTCCAACAAGAAATCTTGCATTATTTCCACTAAGCCACCTACAATTTCCATTCAAGCTAGACCCTAATAACTCATGTATTTATCAAAGATTTCAACCTACATTCCAAACATATAAGTTTGTGCATCCTCTACTCTTCATATTGGCTACGTTTGAGACTAGTTCTTTTTTTTTTCTTTATTTATAGGTCATATGATATCTCCTTTCCTAGTTTCCCCTCTGAAATAAAAAGAAAAAATAAAATAAAATAAAATAAACAAAAATTAAAAAACCCTGTTCCCTCCACTCTCCCCCTGCTCACCAACCCACCCTCTCCCTCTTCCTAACCCTAGCATTCCCCTACATTGGGGCATAGAACCTGCACAAGACAAAGGGCGTCTCCTCCCATTGATGACCGACTAGGCCATCCTCTGCTACATATGCTGCTGGAGCCATTAGTCCCACC
>NW_022196898.1:16538247-16540157 GCF_008632895.1 Mastomys coucha
GTTAAAGATCAAGTGACCATAGGTGTGTGGGTTCATTTCTGGGTCTTCAATTTTATTCCATTGATCTATCTGCCGGTCACTGTACCATGCAGTTTTTATCACAATTGCTCTGTAGTACAGCTTAAGGTCCAGGATGGTGATTCCACCAGAGGTTCTTTTATTGTTGAGAATAGTTTTCGTTATTCTAGGTTTTTTGTTATTCCTGATGAATTTGCAAATTGCTCTTTCTAAGTCTGTGAAGAATTGAGTTGGAATTTTGATAGGGATTGCATTGAATCTGTAGATTGCTTTCAGCAAGATGGCCACTTTTACTCTATTAATCCTGCCAATCCACGAGCATGAAAGATCTTTCCATCTTCTGTGATCTTCTTCAATTTCCTTCTTCAGAGACTTGAAGTTCTTGACAAACAGATATTTTATTTGCTTAGAGTCACACCAAAGGTATTTTATATTATTTGTGACTATTGTGAAGGGTGTTGTTTCCTTAATTTCTTTCTCAGCCTGTTTATCCTTTGTGTAGAGGAAGGCCACTGATTTGCTTGAGTTAATTTTATATCCAGCTATTTTGCTGAGGTTGTTTATCAGGTTTAGGAGCTCTCTGGCAGAATTTTTGGGGTCACTTAAGTATACTATCATATCATCAGCAAATAGTTCTAACCAATACTATATCTGCAGAAATGGTGGATATCACTTCCAATTTGCACCATGAGTTAATGGAGTCAGGTCCTGAGGATTTTATTTTCCCATTGCTGTGATAATTGCCAATACCTGACAAGGTAGCTCTGTTACTCTGGATCTAGAAGTGAGAGCCACCATTACAAGCAATATTTTAGATATGCAGCATGTAAGCGAAGTAAACCTTTGTGGACTTAGATCACAATGTTTGCAGTTTCTGTGGTAGCATTGTAACTTACCTCAACCTAATCAATAGAATAATGTTCATAGCTTCGCAAGCTTTATCTTGCTGAGGAACTTCCTGAAATCACTGTTGCCCTTCATTCTTATACCATCTCTCTTCGCTAATATTAATTAAGCCACACTATCTTGTCTATCTACAAATTGTCTGCTGTCCTGTGGTTAACAAGTTTGATGTTGACAAAACACAGTAATTTATGGCTAGTATCTTAATTTATTTATTGGGCACTTTATTAACCTATACTTTTTGCTTCCTGAGCAGTTTTAATAGGCTTATAGTAGGATATTCATTTATTCCTCCGTGAGAATTGGGGCTATCATAATTTTCCTGTGGCATTACCAGACATTAATTATCAAGATCAAGGTCTTACTAATAGTGAGACCACTAGGTATGAAGACAAAATAAATCCTGTTACACCTCAGAAAGGTCCACTATCGTTTGTAGTAGCAACTGCAAACCATGTTTGTAAAATTAAGATTACTGGGTTTGAATCTTATTTATTTTAAAAATATTTTTATTTATTCTTCAACAGTTGTATATATGTACATGATGAGTTTGATCACCCCTCCCCCTCTTCTATTCCCCTCCCATTCTTTCTGGAATGGTTCTTCTCAACACCAAATCTAAGTCAGATCACTAACTTGGCTAATCTTTTATCAGGACCATTGGCCTAGATAGAAAGACATGAAGTGATTATTCATAAGTAAATGCTATTTCTGTCACTAAAGAAATACCTTAGAGATATGTTTTTCTAAAATTTTTATTGTTCTAGAAAAAAAGTAAATGCCCTTTTTAGCTATTCCTAGAATATGTATAGATCAGAGTTTATCAATAACAAGGACAAGAACCCAGCTCTGGTCACAAGCAGAGACAGCTGCTATTTAAATGATGCAGGAAAACTAATAGGACCTAAATAAGGCAAGCAACATCTTAAAAAAATATACAGGAGTCAACCATTCTTTGAAAGGTTGTTCTGGTAATACATATATATATA
>NW_022196898.1:16540188-16590958 GCF_008632895.1 Mastomys coucha
TATATATATATATATATATATATATATATATATATATCATCATGGCACAAACTACATTCACCTGGGAAGAGGGAAACTTAATTGGCCTCTGGCCATGTCTGTGGGGCATTTTCTCAATTGATGTTTGATGTGAGAGCCCAGTACACTGTGGGCAGTGCCTCTCTGGATCAGGCAGCTCTGGGTAGTATAAGAAAGCAAGCATGGCAAGCTGCAGGGAGGAGCCAGAAAGCAGCATCCCTCATAGACACCTGCCCCTGTCCCTTTTTGGCTTCCTTCTGTGATAGGCTGGTGCTTGGAAACGGGAGTCAAATCTTCACCAAACTGCTTTAGGTCTGTACTTTATCACCACAACAGGAAACCAAATTAGGACAAGGGTTTTAGTGAAAGGAATGGGGGCACCCTGGGGACACATCTGGAAAAATAAAAGCATTCCAACAAGATACAGGGGCTTTATTTATTCTCTTCAAAGCTTACAATTCCAACGAAAATATCTGACCACTGCAAATGGATAACATGTCTATGCCAGAGTCGCAGTGGTCAGAAGGAGAAAGAATATGAGGGAAGGAAAGTTCTAAGTTCCTTTCAAACTGCAGACCAGAAGAGCAGGACCCAGAATCACAGGATACCCTAACAGAACTACACTTAGTGGGAAACAGTGCCTCGAAAGGAAACCAAACTCATGAAAATGGAAGTGGCTCCTGAGAAGTTAAAATGCATCAAGCTATAATCTTTACAAAAACTGAAGATTTCTATAAATTAATGTGAACCAGGGGATTTGTAGTATAAGGATAATAATTCCATTGATTACTGTGTGGGAAGGAATTTGTAGTCTATTTAATTTTATGAAACATTAGCTAGAATTTGCTTGGTAAGAAGTCATTCTGGGTATTTCAAGCAGGAAAGGACTTAATGCAGGCTTTCTAAACCATGAACAATAAGTATGTGATGCGGGAAGCTAATAGCAAAACTATCTGCAACCCATGACACCAAGCTGGGTAATTTGCAAGGGGACACCTGGATACCCTGGCAAAACACCATGTCTATTGGTGGCTAGATCCTGAGATGTACCTGCTTCATAGACGGGAGCTTGGGAGTCACTTCCTACGTCCACCTTGATTCCTTTCATTGGTAAACCCAAGCCTGGACCCTTGCAAAGCTCCTGGGAAAAGTCTGCAGTTCAGAACTCAGCATAGACATTGGGGAGGAATACATTTCCCAACACTCTGACAAACTTAATACTTATTTGATTTTGTTTTCTTTTTATTCTATTATTTTATTAATTTTATCCTATTAATATTGAGTGTCTGTTATGTGCTGGTCATTGATTTGATATTGTCATTTCTAGAGGTGGACAGATAGTTTGGCATCAGCAGAAACATTTACTGCATAAAGAACAAGGACCTCCACTTGGGTTCCCAGCACCAACTTTAAAAATAAAGCCAGGCATTGCCATGTTCCTGTAACCCCAACATGGAGCAGAGGGGGAAGATGGGCAGAGATGAAGATGCATGCCTCAAGGGAATAAGGAAAGTATAATCAGGATACCATTCTCCCTCTCTCTCTC
The DNA here is from genome assembly GCF_008632895.1 of Mastomys coucha. NCBI lineage: Eukaryota > Metazoa > Chordata > Mammalia > Rodentia > Muridae > Mastomys > Mastomys coucha. The sequence goes on from NW_022196898.1 coordinate 16,541,753, forward strand.
TCTCTCTCTCTCTCTCTCTCTCTCTCTCTCTCTCTTTCTCTCTCTCTCCACACAAACACACATACACCATACATTCATACACCATACATTCATACATCTTGTGTGTATGTATGTATCTAGTCATCTGCATTATAAATTAATGGGCCTGACTCCTTCTCACATTACTCTTAGAGTCTTAAACAGATGAATGAGACAACTATAAATGTCAATATAAAATGCAATGAAAAGACCAGAAATGACAGAGGCAGTCAACTCTAAGCAGAAATGTTAAGGATATCTAGGCAATCCTCAAAATGTGACAATGGAGATGTTCCAGATGTTCTCTTCTTCACAAGAGATCTGTTTGCCTCTTCTCTCAGCATGTTATTGTAATTCCAGCTTAATAACTGGAAAGCTGACTGTTCTCTGTACTCCTCTTTTTCAAATGCCTTTCTTATTTTTCATAATTATTTTACAAAAAAAGTTTAAATTATGTTTTAATTTTCAACAGGATTAGATTTTGCTTATGATGCCTGGTAACTAAATCTCTTAAGAGCTCAAAATTCAGGCCATGGACTTGCCCATAAAATACCACCTCATCCATCTTTATTTGATGCCTATTGTATATTTCCATTTTTAAGCCTTATACTTCTCCACGTGACTCTTTGTCCCTTAGCTGTACAAAATATAATTGTTTGATATGAATGTTTTATATAGATTAATTGTTCTGGGAATATACTTTGCTCTTTGATATATTGAGTATGTATGTGTGTGTATGTATGCTGTGTGTGTATATAGCTAAGACTTCCTTTAATGGGGAAAAGTCTTGTCCCATCATATATTTAAATACATGACAATTTTAGTTCCTTTTCTCAGTGCCAACTTTATGCATGTCTACTCTCCAATTATCATTTCTTTGTAATTAATTTTATCCTTACTTCCTTACAGTTAATTTTCTTAAGCCTTAACAATGTTACTAACTTTTTAGTCAATTTCTTTCTAATTCATGTGGCACATGACTTTCATCTCATTGTTTTCTTTATATGCTTATTTTTTATTTGCTTATTTTCTTTCTATCTCATTATTTGTCAACCCTCATGTCACTCTTATGAATGCTGAAAAAGAAGTTATATGCAAAGATATAAAAGAAAAAAATAAAAGATAAATGCAAAGACGTTTGAGTAACAAAGACTTGGCTTCAGCAGTTGAAGGTATGGTGACCAATAGCTCTACTTTGGGTAAACTAGCAACTAGTCATATCTCCTAAGGATAATTGTGGCATCTGGAAGTCTCAATTCTGCAGTCAGTAGGTGTTCCAACCTCTAGAGCAACCCTCTTCCTCAAGGTTCACTTGTGATTGAACACAGGACTCTGAAGCTGTACCAGAATACCTGACTTCTGCAATCCTGTGCCTCCATCAGGGTGGCTAACAAGGGGTGGGATTTTTGAAAGTGTTGAGACTGATCTTCATGTACAAACCCCAATGTTCTGCTTGCTTCCCACATCCCAACACACTTGCAAAATACAGCATTGCTAGAATACCAGCTATTTAATTGTGTATGTAGGAAGTCTTAGGAATATAAGGCAACCTACCTAGTACAAAAACTACAGAGCTTAGTGTAGCCAACCAGAGACCTCTTGTCTTCAAAGAAGGAAAGCCCCTAAAGGGAAGACAGTTATGATGGACGCCTGACACTCAACAAGACTGGGTTCAGCACTGCTGCATGTGCTGGACAGGATTTCCAACCCCAACTGTGGGCAGCACTTGCACAAGGCTAACTCCAACAGCAGAAGACCAAAGAGAAGCTGCTGCAAGTCTTCATTTTTATGTTTTTCCCTCACATTTCCTTTTTCCCCCTCTACTGTACCACTGATAGCACTTTATTTGTTCATTTTACTTGTACCTTAAATAACTTTAATTTCATGTCACATCCTACATTATTTTTCAGTGTTCCATCCTGTGGTGATTGGTAGTGCATTTCTAGCTTTAATTTAATCACTTTGGGGAATGTTGCTATATGCTTCTGTTTGTTTTTCCTCACTGAGTGGCTCTGTGATCGGACCTTAACAATGGGTTGCTCATAAATATCCTTGAGTAAAACCAGACCAATTATCTAACAGGCAGGTGTACAAACTAGGGAAATATATTCTTTGGTGATTAATAAAGAAAATACATGACCACAATTACAATACCCAAGATCTCTAAAACATGAATGATCAAGAAACTAAACCAAAGATGACATAAAGTAGAAGACACTGAGATAAAACATAAAATCATAAAAGACCTATTTAAAGAAATAATAGCAGAAAAAAATCATCAAATATAGATAAAGAAATGAATATTCAAATGCAAGAGTCATTTAGAACCCCAGGTATACATGGCCAGAGAAGAACTTACACACCACATGATGTAGACAAAATGCTGAAACTTCAATATAGAGAATATTCAAGGCCACAGAAAAACAACTCACTAAGGTAAATACTTCATAACAACACTATACTTCTCAACAAACACTTTGAATCCTGGAAAGTTTTGGATAATATGTCTTAAACTCTAAGGTAAATAATTTCCAACCAAGAACTCTATAGCCAGCAAAGTTATATTTAAAGTTGACAGAGAAATAAAGACATTTCTACACAAGCACAAACTATAGCAATTCAAAGCCACCAGCGCAGCATAGCAAGAGCTTCATAGAAGTATTATAAACACTGAGGAGGAAAAAAAAGTGTCTCAATCACAAAACACAGAAAGACTAAATTTCATGAGGGAAATAGATAAACAAAAGACAGCAAGGAAAAAAACCAATCATGTCTAAGTCAATAAATCAGGGAGGCCCTGCCATGAGTAGAGAAGAAAGAAGAGAACAAAAACAAGGGGATAAATCAGGAAAACAAATAACAAATAACTGAAATCCAGTAAATTCTAGTGTAATAGAAATCACTATAAAAATTCTAATGTAACTCTTCTTTTACAAAACAATCAGACTAGCAATTAGACAAACCTAACTACTTTTGTCTATAATAAATATTCTTAGGCCAGTGAGATGGCTCAATACTAAGAGCACTTACCATCAAGCCTGATGACCTAAGTTTGGTCCCCAGTACATATGTGGTAGAAGAAGACAGCCAGTTCCCATTAGCTATCCTCTGACTTCCATACTCACTCAGTGATATGAGCATATACGCATAAAATAATACCAGTGATCCTCAAATTACTCCACAAACTTCAAGGGACAGGAACACTATCAAATACTTTCAACAATACAACAGAATACAAACTAAACATACAAATACACACTTTTTAATTAAAAAATTCAACACCATAAAAATTATTCAATCAATAAATGGACAAATAAATTACGTGTACAGCTTAAAAGAGAAAATACAAATGGCCAATAATATACAAAAAGGTGTTGTTTGGTTTAGTCATTAGGGAAATGAAATTTAAACTGGTTTGAGAACTGAGTATATCCAAGTCAAAATATATATTATCAAGAACATAAACAACAACACATTTAAACAAGGGTAGTAATGGTGGGAATGTGAACTGGTGAAGCTCCATCAGATTTCCAAATGGAAGTTCTTCAAAAGACCACAACATACGTGCTGTATGACCCAGCTCTGCCAATACAAGGTACAAACTTGTGGGAGTTTAGACAGCATGCCACAGAGATGCCTACATACCTGTGCTTCTTTGTAGCATGATTCACAATAAACACAGAACGAAAAGGGCCTAGATGCCCGTGGTGAAATGAATAGGTATAGCCTCTATAGATCATGTGTTTGAAGACTTGGCCCATGGGGAGTGGCACAATTAGGAGGTGTGGTCTTTTAAGAGGAGGTGTAGCCTTGTTGGAGTAGGTGTGTCACTGTGGGGGTGGGCTTTGAGACCCTCCTTCTAGCTGCCTGGGAGTCAGCCTGCTCCTGTTTGCATTCGAAACAAGATGTAGAACTTTCAGCTCCTCCAGTGCCATGCCTACCTGGACACTGCCATATTTCCTACCTTGATGATAATGGACTGAACCTCTGAACCTGTAAACCAGCTCCAATTAAATGTTGTTTAAAGGAGTAACTTTGTCCTATTGACTATGTCCTTCGCCTTATAAAAACTTTCCAGTTTCACGAGGTTCCATTTATAAATTCTAGATCTTAGAACCTGAGCCATTGGGTTGTTTCGGAAAATTCCCCCTGTGCCAATGAGTTTGAGGCTCTTGTCTACTTTCTCTTCTATTAGATGCAGTGTATCTGGTTTTATGTTGAGGTCCTTAATCCACTTGGACTTGAGCTTTATCCAAGGTAACAAGAATGTATCTATTTTCATTTTTCTACATGCAGACTGAAGTTAGGACAACACCATTTATTGAAGATGCTTTCTTTTTCTCCATTGTACATTTTTGGCTTCTTTGTCAAAGATCAAGTGTCAGCGTATGGTTTTATTTCTGGGTCTTCCTTCAATTCTATTCCATTGATCAACCTGTCTGTCTCTGTACCAATATCATGCTGTTTTTATCTCTATTGTTCTGTACTATAGCTTGAGATTAGGTATGGGTTTTCCTTCAGAAGTTCTTTTATTATTAAGAATTATTTTTGTCAATGAATTTATGAAATTCTTAGGGAAATAGATGGATCTGGAGAATATCATCCTGAGTGAGGTAACCCAATCACAAAAGAACACACATGGTATGCACTCTCTAAAAAGTGGATATTAGTCCAGAAGATCGGAATACACAAAGTACAATCCACAAACCATAAGAAACTCAAGAAGAAGGAAGACCAAAATGTGGATACTTCATCCCTTCTTGTTTTTGTTTTGTTTTGTTTTGTTTTTTCGAGACAGGGTTTCTCTGTGTAGCCCTGGCTGTCCTGGAACTCACTCTGTAGACCAGGCTGGCCTCGAACTCAGAAATCTGCCTGCCTCTGCCTCCCAAGTGCTGGGATTAAAGGTGTGCACCACCACCGCCAGGTACTTCATCCCTTCTTAAAAGGGGGAACAAAATACCCATGGAAGGAGTTTCAGAGACTAACAATGGAGCAGACACTGAAGGAAGGACAATTCAGAGATTGCTCCACCTGGGAATCCTTCCCATATTCAATCATCAAATCCAGACACTATTGTGTATGCCAGCAAGTGCTGGATGACAGGAGCCTGATATAGCTGTCTGCTGAGAGGCTCTGACAGTGCCTGACAAATACAGAAGTAGAGGCTCACAGCCATCCATTGGACTGAGTACAAGGTCCCCAATGAAGGAACTAGAGAAAGGACCCAAGGAGCTGAAGGGTTTGCAGACCCTTAGGATGAACAACAATATGAACTAACTAGTACCCTCAGAGCTCCCAGGGATTAAACCACCAACCAAGGAGTACACATGGTGGGACTAATGGCTCTGGCAGCATATGTATAGTAGAGGATGGCCAAGTCGGTCATCAATGGGAGGAGAGGCCCTTGGCCCTATGAAGGTTCTATGCCCCAGTGTAGGGAAATGCCAGGGCCAGTAAGCAGGAGAGGGTGGGGTGGCAAGCAGGGGGAGGGGGGAGGGAACAGGGGTTTGTGTGGTTGGTTTTTAAAATTATTTTATTTTTCTTCTTTTTTTGGAGGAGAAACTGGGAAAGGAGATATCGTATGACATTAAATAAAGAAAATATCTAATAAAAAAAGAAAAAAGAAAAAAATTAAAAAAAATAGTTTTGCAATTCTGGATTATTTCTTTTTCCAGATGAATTTTTTTTTCTTTTTTTTTTTTTTTTTTTTTTTTTTTTTTTTTTTTTTTTTTATTTTAGATATTTTCTTTATTTACATGCGAATTTCTCCTTTCCCAGTTTCCCCTCCAAAAAACAAAAAAACAAACAAAAACAAACCCCTGTTGCCTCCCCCTTCCCCATGCCTGCCACCCCGCCCTCTTTAAGAATTGCTCTTTCTATATCTTTAAAAAATTGTGTTGGGATTTCAGTGGGGGTTGTGTTGAATCTGTAGATTGCTTTTGGTAGGATGGCCATTTTTACTGTTAATTCTACCAATCCATGAGCATGGGAGATCTCTCCATTTTCTGAGGTCTTGTTCGATTTCTTTCTTGAGAGACTTGAAGTTCTTGACATACAAATCTTTCACTTGTTTGGTTAGAGTTACTCCAAACTATTACATTATTTGTAACTATAGTGAAGGATGCTGTTTCTCTAATTTCTTTCTCAGCCTGTTTATCATCCGTATGAAGGAAGGCTACTGATTTATTTGAGTTAACTTTATATCCAGCCACTTTGCTGAAGGTGTTTATCAGCTGTAGAAGTTCTCTGGTAAATATTTTGGAGTTGCCATGTATACTATCTTAATCATCTGCAGATAGTGAAGCCTTGATTTCTTCTTTGCCAGTTTGCATCCCCTTGATTTCCTTTTGAGGCCTTATTACTCTAGCGAGAACTTTGAGTACTATATTGAATAGATATGGAGAGAGTGGGCATCCTTGTCTTGACCCTGATTTTAGTGAGATTGCTCCAAGTATTTCTTCATTCAATTTGATATTAGCTGTTGGTTTGCTGTATATTCCATTTATTATGTTTAGAAGTGCTCTACAGTGGGTAGAGGGAGCTTGTAAAGTCCACCTCCAGTGGAGGGACAGACATCAAGTGGAGGGATGGGGCTGCCATCCCACAGTCAAAAGCTCTGACCCAGAATTGTTCCTGTATGAAGAAATTCATGAGACAAAAATGGAGAAGAGTATGAGAGAAAGGAGGTCCAGTGACAGGCCCAAAATGGAATTTAGCTCAAAAGGAGGTCTGGGGCCCTGACACTGTTACTAATGCTGCAGTGTGCTTGCAGATAGTAGCCTAACATGGCTGCTCTAAGAAAGGCCCAACAAGCAGCTGAAAGAGTCAGATGCAGATACTAGTACCCAACCAATGAACGGAAGGGAGCCAGGCACCCCTTTGGATGAATTGGGGAAAAGCTGGAAAAAGCTGAGGAGGAAGGCGGCCCCATGGGAAGACCGACTGACTTGGACCCCTGAGATCTTTCAGACATGAGTCAGCAACCAGGCAGCATACACCAGCTGATATGAGGCCCCTGACATCTATGCAGCAGAGGACTGCCTGTTCTTGCCTCAATGAGGAAAGATGCACCTAACCCTCAAGAGACTTGAGGCCCCAGGGAATGGAGAGACCTGGTGGGGTGGTGGGGTGGGATGGGGACATCCTTTTGGAGAGGGGGGAGGTATGGGATGAGGAGTGGTTGTGGGGCAGACCAGGAGAGGGGATGAAGTGAAAAGGGATTAATTAATTCATTAATTAATTAATTAAAAGAGTAACTGGTTTCTCTTCACTGCAATGAAACCCTAAGACAATGTCCATCAACAAATACAAATGCACAATGGAGTTTTATTCTGTCTGACAAAGAATCAAAGCATGGCTTCTGCAGGAAAGGGACTAAAACTGAACGTTACCACAAAAAATAAAATAAAGCAGACTCAAAATAAATATCCTATGTTTTATATGCATAGAGAGAGATAGATTGTGTGTGCATGTGTGTGTATGTGTGTATAATTGTGTAGAAGGGGAATTATGTGGGAGAGAAAGTGGTAGTCTAGTGTAGAGGGAGAACAAGAAACATAATGAAAATTTTTTAAAAAATGAACATCATATGTTTTCTTTGATAAGTAGAGCCTTAACCTGTAAACAGAGGAGTTTTGCTATGGCAGAGGAGTAGAACAGTGAGAGGAGCAAGAGAAACAAGGATGTGTAAGTGTGTAATAGGGAACTAATATGAACAAAGTACAGTGATACCCATGCCTGAAAGTGTCAGAAAACCCACTATTTTGAATATAATATGTTTGAATACATATTCAAACAATAAGGAAAGAGCATGCCAGCATGGTCTTCCCCTAAGCACATAGTCTCCACCTATTTGGTAATATGATGTGGAGTCTCTCTGGGGCATGTTTAACCTCTCTTTTGGATTATCTTTGCCCCCACAAATATCACCATCCATATCCATCAAGCATATGGCACATGAATGGTCCACACTTCCATCCTCAGAAAGCTTTCACCTCTGAGGCTGGACATCTCTGTACCCACCATGTGTTCTTGCTCTGCAGAATGAGCTCTGTCCTTTTTCTGGTGCATTGAATAAAGAGGTCTTTTTCTTATGCTGACTCCTTACATCTTTCTCTCTTTCTTTCTCTCTTTCTTTCTCTCAAGTTTGGGGTAGATATTTGAGGATAAGCATGTTTTAGTTTGCAGTTTTCAAATGGAAACCACAAGATTATATATTGAATATATAATCAAATTAGAAACCCAAGGAGTTTCTTTATATTTGGTTCAGTGCAGTCATGTCATATGATACTATAGTTACATAGTTCATCCTCTAGATTTAAGAGCACAGCACTAAATTTATCCCTGTTAAATGATGTCTTGCTAAATTCAGCCCTGTCCAAGCTTTTGAAAGCTCTTGGTCCAAGAATCTAGTGTATTTATGTAGCCTTTCCATTTTCACATCATTCACAAATTTAATCAGCTTACTATTAAGCACTCATCCAAACACTGCCAGAATTGTTGAATGGGATGACACTAAAGACAGCCATCCCTGAGCACTTGCTATGGTCTGTCATCATGATTCACTTAACCTACATTTTTCGGTCTGTATCCAAGGAAAATGTGAAATTTTGTTAACTTGTTACACATATTCATATGTTCTACATCCATAGCATTCTCTCATCAACAAAAGTGAAGGACTTCAGAAGAACATTAAGTCAAACATGAAGATAAAAAGAGGAGGAAGCAAGGAGGGAAAATAATAATGGAAGAAGTGGGTAGAGGAAGGGGAAATGAGGAAAAGAAATTTTGTTTAAAAAGTTTTGCTTAAAGATACATTAAAATATAAAAATAATACAGAAACTGATACTATAAGTCATCCATACAAAGGGGTACAGAGAGAGAATTATGAAATATTTTCGATCTCATTTCTTTCATTCAGAAATGAAAATCTCTAAAAGTTAACAAACCTAAGTCATGCAGAAAAGACTATGTAGAGGTGCCCTTATATATACACATCAGATGGCAGGACTTCTCAGGGCCCTTAACATGTTGAAGTGTATTATTAAACTCCAAAAGGAGTTAGCACCCACAATCAATGCATTTGATCAAGAGCCTTTTGAAATGACATATCTCTTAGGAGCAAGGTGACCAGATCACATTCTGTGAGGTGCTAGCCTAAACCATCCATTCTATTATGTGACCTGCTGGGGAACACATGGGAATGGCTGCCAAATTTATCTTGTGATGAACAGGAGTTACTGAAGTTTGATTTTCTCATTGCAAAAGAGCAAGGCAAAGCTGTCCTTTGTATTTTCAGCTCTGGAGACTAGAATCAAAATGAAATTCAAATAGAAAGCCAGGCTTGAGTTAGAGAAAGGTAGGAAAGATGAAAAAGAATGAAACTCAAACACAAGCCCAGCTCTGCCACTTGCTGACTGTACGGCGGCATTGTTTGAGCAGAGAATCTTTCTCTGTGTGCCACATTCCTCTTCTATAAAATAGGGCCAACATCCTTCCTGGCCAACAGAGCCATTGTGGGTATCAAGTGAGATAATGCCTCTGCAAACACCTTGTAAGGGAACTGTTTTACCGTTGTCAGTATGTATCAGCCAACAGCCACAAGAAAAGTTTGATGGTTGGACATACCAAAGGTGTATTCCATACTCAAATCATTGTCAGCTACAGGTCACAAAAGCAGGTGTCTATGTCTGTGTGCTCAGCTGAGCCCTGAAAGACATCCTTCTATCCAGAGTCTACTGTCTTCACCATGTGTTTTTCAAGAAACACATAGCAGTGAGAATGGAGCACAGACCACTTTGAAGATGTTAATAGGCCATTAGACATAACACAACTCTTGAACTCAGCACATGTGCCAGGGATGGAGAAAAGTAGCTTGGGCAACTTCCCAGGAGGCAAGAAGCGTGTGAACAGGTTTTCTCTGACCCGGGGATTTCTAGCAGCTGACTCCAAGTAGAAGGGTCTGTATTGTTCCTCACCCTCTGCCAGCCCAGGGCTGTTCACTTTCAACTCATCTAAACCCCTGACCCCAGTTAATGAAGATCGACTCACAAGCAGGATTTCATATTTCAAAGGGACAAAGGCCAATTTAAATCTATTCTCACTAAATAAAAAGAATAAAGAGAATTTAGGTTTGAGGAAACCAGGCAAACCAGCTTATCCTCATTAGAACTTTCTAATAATTAAGTAAAAGCTAATGCTTTCAAAATAAAGTATCCTACCTTCCTCACAGCATGAGGTACAGTGCGCCTGGAGGTGCTATGCCATCTACAGAAAAGGTAAGTAAGAAGCCCATTAATTGCTTTTAATAGTGTTTTAATCCTGTTACAAAAGCAATATATTTTCAGTGCAGAGATGTTAATGCAGATGCATGGCTGTTGCCCAACATTTTCCTTTATTTTGTACTCTGTGAAGGTTAAATCTTTCAGGACTCTTTCTTAAAAGGCAGATATGAATGAGGTGAGGCTTCTCTACGTAACAGTTATTGTCTACTCTCTCATAGTTGTGGGGAAAGTTTATTTCGTTTGACCAGCCCACTCCTACCACGGTAACTGCACATGCTCTGTGCTGCTCTGAATCTGATAACTTTAGGCAACCACAACCAGTTGTTTTCATTCAAGAGTTGATGTTGGCTAGGCACATCATCAGGGTGACTCTTCTGCTCAGGTGGTAGAAGTGCAGCTGGGTGATTCTTCAACTCAGGATGGTTTGGGCTCAGCTGGCTTATTCTTCTCCGAGTGGATTAAAACACACCAATCGTTCCTTGGAGCGACAGGGAAGCCAAACTTTCCAGTGGTTGACTCACATGGCAGACTCTTGTACATCCATCAGGAGCTGAGTTTGAACTATTACAAGACCACGTGGATCAGTACTCTTCCACGTGGTCTTGAAGCAGTGTGGCTGGGATCCAAAAGGGAGTGCCCTGAGAAGTGGTTGTAGTAAGATGAACATTTCTTAAAGCTGAGACTCGGTGACTCAGTAATTAGATGGTAACCTTTTTTTTTCCACATTGGTTTTGTCCAAAAAAAAAAAAAAAAAAAAAAAAAAAAAAAAAACAAGAACAAAAACCCAAGGCTCATGGGAGGGACCTATGGCTACAGTGTTCTGAGTAAACACATCTTACCAGCTCGTTTTAACAGATATACTATGCTCTGGCCAGTGATTTTAAGGAGCTCTATAATAACAACCACATATAAGCATGCTTTAGAATTTATAGACACTACCTCTGATGCCCAAACACATTTTCCAAATCCTGCAGTCCCCCGCACCCCCGTTTCAACCCTCTTACTCCTTAGGATGGCTTCCCAGGTTCATTACTAGATACCTCTGAGACTCAGGGGTTCATAACTCATTCCAACAGCAGAGACAGACCTACAAACATGCAGACTTATATATTCACCTACATAAAGCCACACAGGCACATTCACACTCAGGCCCACACAAGCACAAGACACACTTATACACACATTCATATAAACACATACTCTAACACAGTGGTTCTCAACTCTCCTGATGCTGTGATCCTTTAATACAGTTCCTTAGGTTGTGGTGACCCCCAACCATAAAATTATTTCATTGCTACCTCATAACTGTAACTTTGCTGTTATGAATCATAATGAAAATATCTGATATGCAGGATATCTGATATATGACCCTAAAGGGGTCAAGACCCATTGGTTGAGAACCGCTTGACCAACATATTCAAACATCAGACTCACACAAGTAAATCTACAGTTACAAACATATGAACACACACCTGCTTTCATACTCATTCACAAATGTAGACCCCTCCCCATATTCTTGTACTAACATAAAGTTATACAGAAAGCCCATTGCCCTGCTCCCTTAGCAAGAATGTACAAATTCCCTTTGCTATTGTCTCAATGATATGGAAGTAAAGTGTGGCCATGGTGCTCACTGGCCATGATTCTGAGATGAAACAGTGTGAAAGAAGCCCAGTCAGAAAGAAGGCAATGCAGTCAGAGGAGGGAGGCTTTGTGCCTACTCCACACCACCAAGTGAGCACCCTAACACATCACCTTAGGCCACTTTCCTGCTGTTAAAACCCAGCTAGGTCTCTGCTTAAAGCTCTACCAGCCTTGGGGTAGGGCAGCCTCCCAGGGCTCCTGAAGCCCATTTCTGGTGGCAGCTTTCCCCACAGAGACAATGATCAATGGTCAGATCAAGCCCCACCAGCCCCAGGGGATTGGATTCCAAGAAAAGATGATGTAGCTGAGACTTTTCCATTGTGCTGACATCTATTGTGGGCTTCAGAAAGCAAGGGAGCCAACCCTCTGGGAAAGGTTTGCACAGGGAAGAGGAAGAGGAGGCTAAGGTTACACTGGGCCACAGGATGGAAAGGGAGTGGAAACTGATCCCTTTTCTGAAAATCTGCCAGCCCTAACCATTTTTAATATTTCTTTAGTATTGTGAAAATAAAAGGGTCAAAGGGAGATAAAGGTGAGCTTTTATTCAATTGAGGATACATACTGTTTTTATGCCTCTGCACATTCATTTCATTTTAGTGTCAAAGAGAAAAGCTAGCAAGTCAAAATCCCATGAACACAGTTCATTTGTTTTATTGGGAAGGTTGAAGCAAAATCATTTGAAAAGACTACTACTTTATATCATGATGCATACGTCAACCTTTTATCTTCAAATGTGGCCTCCAGTAAAAAAAAATCAAAGTTGGATCTTTTTTTTTTTTTTTTTTATCCTTTTTGGCTAAAGTGTACAGTGACAAATGTACCAATTTTAGGTTCCAAAGAAAACCTCTATCTCACACTGACTTCTCATCACCAAAGATGGGTAAATCAGAAACAAGGCAATAGCTGGTGAGGGAAAGACAAGGAAACTTCACTCTTCAGCATGGATTTGTGGAGCATCTTCTATGCATCGGGCGCTGTGTGGGATGCTGGAGATAATTAGATGAGCAAAAGCTCTGTGTGTCTCTAAATGGTTTATAGCCCAGCAAACCAAACAGACAGTAAAAGAAACAACACTGTTTTTAAATTGTTGAGCCATGCACAGGGTGCTATGGGAACCTGAAGGAAAAGCAATCAGCCAAGGCCTGAATTGGCATCATAGCTAAGAGCTGAACGAACACATAACGGTACTCAGGTACGGAAATGCGGAAACAACCCAGCATCTGAATAGGCTGAGAAACAAGAGACGGCAACGCCTAAAGAGCCTGCACTGCTCAAACCTCCCAGGATATTACTAATGGCACTAAGGGAGATGGAGCTGGGGAGAAGGGCAAGCCAGGAAAGACTCTATGCTTATAGGGAGCTTATACTTAGCACGAGATGACCCTAGAAGGGACTCAGGTGGTAAGATTTGCATAACAAGCAGGGTCCCTCTGGCAGCAGCAGAAAGGATGGGGAGGAGGAGGATAAGACCCCAGGCAGGGGACCAGGTGGTAGACAAGAATGATGGCACCAGCAAGGGATAACAAGGCCCAGGCAAGGGCAGTGGGCAGGGCTGAAAAGACGAAATAGATTCAGAAAATATTTAGGATTAGGAAAAAAAAAAAGCAGGACATTGTTAATTAAGTGTAGGGTGGGGAAAGAGGGAAAAATGCCTTGGGGGATTCGTGCAATTAATTAAGACAGCATGCAGAAATAAGAACAAGGCTTGGGGCAATTTTGAAGACACAACTATGGAATATATTGATAAGAAATCTGGACGTTCATATGTGGAAAATCCAATGCTCATAGCTGTGGAAATGGCCAGGAAGAAACAAAGAGCTTTAAAAAATTAGAATCCAAGATGGGCCGAAATCTCCCAGGGACAGTGTGAGAAAATAGTGGTTGAGGCAGAAAACAAAATCACTCTACCAGGGCCCTCCCTCCTTCAAGTAACATGAATTCTAATTACAAAATGACTACAGTCTGTTGTCTGTCTTTAAAAGCCTGGTACAAATAGCTTGTCCTCTTTGTTGGTGAAAGCCAAAAAACTACACTCTATCCAAGGAAATCTTGCAAATCCTATCTTACAGTTCTCTCTTTCTTTCCTCCTCTGATCACCCTATAGATAGTAATTAAATTGTTTTCATTCTCTATGCTCTTTCAATCTCAGAGCAGTAAACCCAGTACATTCTACAGGCTAAGCAAGCACTCCACCACTGAGCTACATCCCTAGCCTGTAATCTCTTTACATTCTTCATGATAGACTCACCATGTGTTGGCTCCTGGCTTATGCTCTTAAGTTGCCAGGTGATAAAAATATGGCCTCTGTCATGAAATCTGTGATATGGCTGGGTTTCTCTTGTAACTGGCTGCTGTTTTGTCGTCCTGTTTACTAATTCACTACAGTCAGGCTAGTCCTGCTTTCTTTTTTATTATTCATTTATTTATTTATTTATTTATTCACTTTACATCCTGATAGGAGGCTCCCTCCTTCTCCTTCTCCTTCCTCTTCTCTCAGTCACACCCTCATAAGCTCCTCCCCCATTAACCTCTCCCCTTCTCAGAGAAGGGCTACCACTCTAGCCCTGGATCATCATGTCCCAACAGGAGTAGGCACATCCTCTTCCACAGATGCCCAACCTGGCAGTGTATTTAGGGGAAGGGGATCGAATGGCAGAGAACAGAGACTGAGACAGTCCCTGCTCCACTTGATAGGGGAGCCACATGAAGACCAAGCCTCACAACTACTACAAGTGTGTAGGGGGATGAGGTTCAACCCCTGCATACCCTTTGGTTGGTAGTTCAGTCTCTGTGAGCCCCCATGGGCCCAGGTTAGTTGTCCCTGTAGTTCTCCTTTTCCTAACCACTATTGGGGCTTTTATCTGCCTAGCCTGCTAGAACCAAGATACCCTTCACTTGGCATTTTTGTCCCAAGTGTGCCCTGGAAGTTTCTGTAAGATAAATGGGCTAGTTAAGCCACAAGAGCTACAGACAAAGGACTCCCTACTTAGTGACAGAAAAATAGAAGCCCTGGCCTCCCAGTTGTCCTGATTCCAAGGTTCCTCTCCCTCCTCTCTCTACTGCCACCTAACAAATCATTCATTTCATTCCTTAAATGGAAAGGCTTTATAAGCATCTATTGATTTCTTGAGGTTGGACATCATTAGAAAGCATGGTAGCCCCAAAGTAGAGCTCTATCTATCTATCTAGCTAGCTATCTCTCCACCTTTATCCTACTATTCAGCCAATACATATTGAAAACTTACCACAAACCAGCATCTAGTTAGACTCAGAGGACAGAGGATGGAACAAGGATCAAAGGGACAGTTAGTTTCCTGCCTTCATGAAGTTTATGCTCTGGCAAACACTAACAATCAGCCTAGCAATGTAGGACTGACACACGAACACTCACAAAGCTCAGGAGAGGTCAGATGTCCATCAGCAATGCTCATTCCACATGTAATGACCTTACCTACCTTGGGCCTCTCTGTCCTTTCTGGTCATGTCAGAGGAGCAGTAACTGTATCTCCATGGCTCTTAGTTTATCAGCCTTTGGCTCATAAGGATCATTTTGAGCCATATTTGGGAGAATAGAGGGACTTGCTGGACTGATTTCTGCAGTGGCATTAGTACAAAGTTCTAACTATAAGAATTAAGTTTCACCAGGCAGTGGTGGCACATCCTTTTAATCCTAGCACTTGGGAGGCAGAAGCAGGCAAATTTCTGAGTTCGAGGCCAGCCTAATCTACACAGTGAGTTCCCGGACAGTCAGGGCTACACAGAGAAACCCTGCCTCGAAAAACCAAAAACAAACCAAAAAAACAAAAAACAAAAAACAAAAAACAAAAACAAAAACAAAAAATAAGAAAGAAAGAAAAGAATTAAGTTTCATTTCCAAACCATGTTTGATGTATATCTTTTATCATGTATCGGGAGAAGCACAAGGGAATGGAATTTGTGCTATGGCTTTGTGCTTTGATGGGCAAAGAAAGAGAAAGCAATTCATGGCATCCTCAGCCACAGAAAGCCCATTTAACCAAGGTGAATGGGATATGGCCATTGGCTGCATTCTCCATGATAAAAGTCTATATGCACACCCATGTGTGGTCCTAATACATCTGCCCATGTGACTACCTTTGACCAATGGGATGTTGGTGGACATGACACTACCACAGATTAAATGACATTTGGCTTAGAGGTCTCTTGCATACCTGCTAAAGACATAAACATGTTCTAGCTAGCCACCATTCTATCAGCCCAGGCCTGGAGTGAAACATGTGGCAGAGAGCCAAACATAACCTGAAGCTTGTGCCAAGATCAGTCAAACAAACCCTGACCTATTAGCAAGAAAAATAAATATCTTTCATTCAAGCCACTGAAATGTTGAGGTGTTTAAGGCAGCATCACGAGTCACCAGCTGACAGATACATGGCGCTGAGGCCTCCCTACCAGCCGTTTCCTCAGGCATCCACAAGCATCAGATTGCTGCATACATAGAGATGGAGGCATCACCACACGCCGGTGGACTTGGCTGAGCCTGGAGCCCTGAAGCTCTGCCCCATCCCAGCCCTCATTCAGGTTTAATGAACTGCTCTTCTATCTGTCTAATGTCACTGCTTTCCCCAACTCGGCTGTATGGTACCTGGACTGTCTAGGAAAACCCATTACCCCTATTAGTCTGCCAATAGCAAATCAGTAGAATTGCTTGTTCCTTAATTGATAGAATACACTCCCCTCCTCCTGATAGATTACCCTGTTCTAACAGCTCCAAGAGCAATTCCCCAGTGTCTGACTACCATCCAATCCGGAGCAATTGGTTGATACTTGCAGTAATAAATCCTAACCTATCAATACATAATAGCTCTTCATAATCAACATCCACAGATTCTGTCTGGGTTCAGAAGCAACCACCAGCCATTTTTTACATGCCTATAATTAGCAGTGGCCAGATGATATCTGTGCCTCTTAGCACAATACTCTCTCCCCGTCCAATAATGATAACACGTTTTACATAAATTCAAGCTGATTTAATTCCCTTGTCGAAGCATGGAGATATAAATATATTTCTGCGTGCGTAATGTTCTGTAAATTAAAATAGTTCGGCTGACCTGAGTGCTGCGGTGAGAGAATCCAGTTCTGCCTCTCCAGGAGGCTGACTGTGGGCTGCTGCAGAGCAACTGTCTCCCGCAGAACAGCAGAGATGGCCAGCTGGACGAGGTAATGCACACCATTTATTAAAGCTCCGTCCATCTAAGTGGGTTTTGCAAGCTTATGAAGAGCTCATCCTTATCTAAGAGCAGCCAGTCTTTAGACCCCAATGTACAGTCCACTGACATCAACACCAGAAAGGTACTGACCTACTGATGATAGCCTTCGGAGGCCAAAGAACAATTCATCTTAAGGGGAAGAGGTAGGGAGGAGGGACTGGCATGTCTGCCCCTAACATGCAAGTTCACTAGCCATGGAGAAAAGTGGGACAAGAAAGTCCCCTTGATTCTTATAAATTAAATGTCACCAAAGAAAGTCGGTGAGAGGAAAGGAAGAAAAAGTGCCCTAAACAAGGTAATAAAACTATAAACTTAATGAGGGGCAGTTTGCCGCTTTGCAGTCTCTCCACTTTATAACCTGGCCTTATGAGCCAGCCTGTCAGGAGAATGTAATTGAGAACTTGCTATAAAACATATGTTTAATGGAGCCAGGGGCCAAGGAAAACACTGTAATTGTAATAAGCAGCCTGCTAAGTAAAATGATATCTTTTAAAGGTTAAAATAGAGTTGCCTTCAGAACTGGGCCAGTCTGCTTCTTCAAATATTGCTTTGCTAATGATTTCTTCACTTTACTTACAAAATGCATCTCTGAGGAGATTTGTCACAAATGTGATCCCTGCCTAGGAAGTAAACTGCTCACCCTACAGAAGGCTCACGCATTTATTCTCCGCTTTTATATAACTTGGGGAATGATGTTAAAATTGGCAAATGCATCTGAGGCACACCAGGCCGCAGGATTTTTTTTTTAATCCACTCATTGTCCGATGCAGTTCAACTTGAAAGAGATACAACAGAGAAGAGACTGATCCTTTGTGGCCTATTCTCTTTCCAGAAGGTAAAAGCAATTCCCATCAACAGAGCCCAGTGCTCCGTGGGGTCATCTCCATTCTGCTCTGGGGAATTTGTTGCTCATCAGGGCATGAATATTTTTAAAAGTAAGAAAGAACAGAGGAAAAATAAAAACTGGTCCTGGTATCCGGATGACCTTACCTCTGAAAAGCCCACCCTGCCTAAGCCTAGTGCTGGTTGACCCTCACCTTCAGGATGACTCCTTTAGGGAACTAAAATACAGGTTTGCTCCATATTAACTTTAGAGATTGGTGTTCTTGACATTTGATGTGATGGGTGTGTGTTTGTGTGTGTGTGCATGTCTGTAGGTGTTTGTGTGGATATGTATATGCATATATGTATGCAGATATATGGGAGCATGTGTGTGTATGTGTTATATAAACATTTGTGTATGGGTACATGCATATATGATTGAAGGGGTAGGAGTGTGTGTGTGTGCACATGTGTGTACATGTTTGTGTGGAGATATATATATATATATATATATATATATATGTGTGTGTGTATGTAGCTTTATGGGAGTACATGTGTGTGTATGTGCCATATACATACTCATGTGGGTATATGCACATATATATATATATGAAGGGACAGAAATGTGTGTGTGTGTATGTGTGTGTGTGTGTGTGTGTATGTGTGTGCATGCACACCAGAGGCTGACACCAGCCCTCCTCAGTTGAACTTCATCATATTTTGGAGACAAGATCTCTCACTGGACTCAGAACTCACTAATTTAGCTAAGCCAATGAGCTCTCAGGATTCCAGCTACTTTCTTCTTTTGTACAATTAAGTGTGGGCATGTGACTAAGTTCTAGTCATTAAAAAGGTATGGGACACAAAGGTTGGAAGAGTTTGGGAAGCACTAGGGCAGCTGGAGAGCAGTAACAATGGATCAATATTATCAATATGCACTGTATAAAATCTCTAATTTTCAAAGAATAAAAAGCATCAGTTAAAAAGTAATAATTAGCACCTTCCTTAAAAAAACTATTCCTAGTCTCCCACACTTGCCTACAATGTAGAGCCAACAGCTAAGGCTCATGCTCCTCTTTTAGGTACAATAAGAAATAGGGCCAGGCTGACAGGATGGTAGACCAGGGAGGTGAACAGGACTTCATCCAGAGTTTTTCATCTAACTGAACCTCCAAAGCAGCCTTGGGTGGTCTCCAAGCTTCTCAGTCCCTTCGCCAAACAGTTCAGCAGAGTGAGAGTTTGAAGACACAAAACATGTTCTGTCACTTTCATATTTAGCATTCTTCACTGTGTATCGCTACCTCTACAATAAAAGCCAGTGCCTTCTATGCCTGAAAGATGTGTACTTATATTATACCACTTCTCAAGGCTGCTTAATGCTGCTGTAAACACTCACATCACATTCTGGCTTGTGACGTTTCCTGTTGCTATTAGTTCTCTCTGAAGAACATTTCCCAGTTATTTGCATTAATCATTTCTTCCCAAAAGTCACTCCTCAGAAGCCTCTCTAACCACAATATGTAACTACACACACACACACACACACACACACACACACACACACACACACCGGGTAAGGGTACTTTTCTACTCCAACATTTTATCCTCAGATGCTGAGGTAGTCTTATTCTCTAAGCTGATGTCATCTATCAGTGACATCTCTAAGGACCATGACAGCAGAGAACAGAATTCCCATCATTGTGTCTTGGCAAGCTAGAATGTGTCTAACAAATAAGCAAGCATTCAATAAATAAATGAGGAAGTAAATGGGTGATATAGAAGACTGAGTTTGAAATGGAGACTAGAAAGATTGAAGTAAAGGAGGAGGGAGAGGAGGCAGCTTCAGAGACTTGTGTGGTGACACACCTCTAATGTCAGCATTTGGAAGGTGAAGACAGGTGCATTGCTGGTTCAAAGTCATCCTCAGCTGCACAGTGAGGCCAAGGCCAAGCTAGGCTACTATATTAGACCACATCTAAAGAAGTATTGTATTCAAAGTAAAAAACAAGTCAAAATTTACCTCTGGTCCAACAGAGCACAGATATAGATACAAGGACTCACAAACCTTGGGCACAGATCACTTTAGCACTCGGAATTTAGAAAGATAATAAGTACATGTATCATATAGCATATCAAATGGGATTTGTAAGATTATTCCATAATAAAATATGTTAATGTCTTGCAGAAAATGAATATTTGCACTAAATAATAGGTAAAGCCTCACAAGAGACTTTTGCCCACTCATGGCTCATCTATCCTCCAGATTCGGGTCAAATTTTGAGGCCAAAGATTATGAAGAAAAATATTATACTCTCAGAGTATTTTTTGAGTTTCTGAGTCGCATACTAAAGATTGGATTTGTATGTAAAACATCATTAGAGAGACTTCAAAAGACTGTGATACGTGATACATCATCAGTAATGCCCAGACAATCCTTTGAACACAATATGATAAATACATAGTTATCCCTCATTCTCATTCACTCCATCCCAATTGCCTGCCTCACAAAGTGATACATCTCTATGCCCAGAGATTCAGAACTATTTAGAAAAGTATGACTTACTAATCGGTTAGTGTTTGTTCATCATCCACAATGAACTCTGTTCTTCAATTTGCTCATTCAGTCCTCACAGCAATACTGTGTTTGATTTCATTTCACAAGTGATTCATTTCACATTAAGGCCAGAGAGGTTAAGACCTCTACGGGGTAAGAACACCAGCCCAAGATCTTTGGTGTCAGAGCCAGAGAAATTTTTAATAGGAAGTGATTTTATCTAGGAATATTGAACACTAAAGTGGGTGTGTGATGAAAGCTAATTTCTTTACCTAAAATCCTAGCCAAACGGCGACCAAGAAAAGGGCATTACCAGTTTGCAGATAGGTTTGTGGGAGGTGAAGAGAAGAGGAATCAGCACTCAGAGGGGCAGACACAGGATCAAGGCAGGGCAAAGTTGAGTCACATAGATAGTACGATCAGGAGCACCATGGCTTCTAGAGATGAGCCCAAAAGGGAGGAGGGGAAGCTGGAAGAAGAAGCAAGAGTCATTTTTCTGCACATCTTACTCATACATTTTTTTATTAAGGGGATGAAATGCTTTGGCCCACAGCAAGTGTGCAATGTTTAACCAGTGTTTTGCCGATGTTCACTGTCCTAGGGGCACTAGGAACCAAAAAGAAAAAGAAAAAAAATTAGACCATCTTTATGCTAAAAGATCTTACAATTTCCCATGTAGGACAAACTTATGTATGAAAAAAAATGCACTATCATGTATTCATTCAAACCGTAATATCTACGTCCCCCAGGCCTAGGAACAAAGCAGAATCCAGAGTTGCAAAGCTCCATGAGCTCTGGTGTCAAGCAGAAACACACCCACCTACCTACGGGAGCCAGGCGTGTCTAATAAAAGGCTTTGGGTGAAGGAGAACTGGTAGAGTTTAGAGACGTGCCGTCCCGTGAGGGTATTTCAGCTCTCTGGTCTGGAAGGTTAGAGCCAGCAATGCAGACCTGACTTTAACAAAGTCCAAATACAGGAACTTTCTGTGTTTAAATATTGGCAGCAAATCTGAACTATTTGTTTTTTAATATCTTGCATCTTAACAAAGCACAGAACTGCAAGCTGCCACATTGCGACCTAAAAATAATCACAACAGAAACTCTCCACTCACCTTTTGCCCCATCCTGTCATTCTATGTAAGTCCCTCCTCCATCCAGAGGCCCCTCCTCAACCAAGCCACGTGCTCCACCCTTTTTCTTGACCCATTTTTTCTCCTAGCCAGTCTGTCTGCTTCCTTTCCAAAGGGCCTGGTCCAAAGGCCTTCACCACGGCCCCTATAAATCCTTCCTGCGTTTCATCATTGCAGTCTGCTGCATACCTGTTTTTCTCACTCAGACGAGAGGAAATAAAAAACTAATTTTACAGAACTCAATCCAGCTGGTTAAGGAGAAACAAAACCATATAATCCAGAGATTAGTCCTTCATAAGGTGGGACTTGTGGCTTCTCATATGTGTCCCTCTTTTCCCACCAGCAAGTTTATTACCCCATGGAGCCAGATCTATTCTCCTCACAAAAATTTATGGTTATTTTGAGTTTTTAACTGTCCTCTTCCATACATCTAATCCCTTATTCCTTTGAAGTTGGGAAACTCTGC
The DNA here is from genome assembly GCF_008632895.1 of Mastomys coucha. Taxonomy (NCBI): domain Eukaryota; kingdom Metazoa; phylum Chordata; class Mammalia; order Rodentia; family Muridae; genus Mastomys; species Mastomys coucha. The sequence continues at coordinate 16,563,916 of NW_022196898.1, forward strand.
GCCAGACTCTTTCGTGGACTGGGATCCATTATGAGCTGTAAGGTCAGTGATCGCGTGTAAGCAATCACAAAATATAAATTGCATGTGCACACACACATATCCTGTGTGTATAAAACTTTCTAAGTGTTACTTCTATGAAGATCTGTTGGCAAAGATAACTTCTGTAGGTTTGTCATCCAACCTCAAAAGATGTTTTCATTTTTAGAAAAGCTCAGGCTTTTGTTGCAAAGATACGAGACATCATAAAAACGATTGGAGGTGACTGGCCAGTCTTTTGTTATATCTCTAAACATAAGACAAACAATAACGTAGAGGCTTTTTCCCCCCTTTTATTTTTTATTTTTTTTTAAAGAACTCAATATTAGTCACAGTAAGCCTGAACATATGGGACTAGGTGCGGGCTGGGAAGGGGGAGGGGAAAGCGGCTCATAGGTTTTTTTTTTTTTTTTTGAACCTTTAAAACTGGAAAAATATGTGTCCCTGCTTTCTGTATATGCACATAATGTAAAATTTCATCAACCACAATATTTTAAAAGACAGAAATCATGAGATATATCACATCTAAATGGAAATATCATCTAAGGAAGGCACCATTTATCAACATCACTTTGAAATGCGGTGGAGGATCTGATGGCATTATGTAGATCTCAAATATCTATGGGTGAATGAAATTGGGTAACCTTAGCAACCCCAGGTACATCCATGCAGCTATAAATCAAATGTCAGCACTCGGAGCTATGCACAAAATAAAGAAATAATTCTTTGAAATATTCATAACGCCATGCAGTGTATTATTTTGTAAGTCTGTCCCCATTATGCATTTTTGAATCTAACTAAAAAAAATAGATATAATATTTGCATAAATCACCACCCCCACCTATCCCACCCACCCATCCACCCACCAACTGACATCCATACAAGCTTCTAGAAAGAGGCAAACCTGCTCTGTGGTCTAGTGGCCACAGCAAAATTCTGCTTCTTCTGTATGAGAAAGAAATTTTACACACAGGCAGCTAGTCTGACAGCAACCCAAATGGTTTTATATTGATTATTCCATTAAAAAAATAACAACTAAATAAGACATGAGAATCTGAGTGAGAGTGTCTCGAGGTGGGTACATTTTTGTATGTGTGAAAATAGGGTGTACAACGTTTCACACACTAAAACTGGAAGAGAATTGCTTTTAAAAAATAAAGAAATTCTTCCTGTCAAGGAAATGCATGAGTCTTCTGACCCTGTCAATGTAAAATTGTGACTTGTGACTCAAAATAAAGACGTTCATTTCATTTATATGTAAATTTCTTTTCTTTGATCATTTCGCTTATTAGGAGGGATTTTTATATAAGTACAATTATTAATAGCACAATTTAAAAGTTCTGCTTCTGCCTTTTTCCGGAACTTGTACCACAGCACCTGCACACCATAGCACCTGTGGCAGGCTCCGAGTCCTTGAGATGGTAAGAGCTATGACACAGGACTCGGTGTGATTCTAAGTCACACAGTGACATTACACTACCTTTTTTAAGAACATGCCACTCATAAGGTGACTAGTGGTTTGGCTGTAAAAGTTTTACAAACACAGTCAACTTAAACTCCAACAGGGCTAAGCAGTGTAATGGCTCAGGTGCACTGAGGTGGCTGCTGTAGGAAACACTGTTCTTCCTGCACAATTAGTGGAATCGAGTGTCATTTTATAAATGAGTGCTCTTCCTGTCTGACACACTGCACATAGCAGCACCAAATGAGGAAGGCTTTTTACACCAGGAATTAAAACAAGCCATTCGGAGGAAAAGCATCCCGTTTATCCTCAACCTATTATTTTCCAAGTTGCTATACTCCTCGACCTGTATTAATTGCTCTGGACGATAGCACATGCTTCAATGAAAATAAATTACTTTATTTCTATTACGCCACTAATGGCTGTGCGACTTAATTTCATTAGCTCGGACCTGTTGAGAGCGTTCAGATTTCCATAGCAGGACGCACTTAAAATGAAAAGATCCTTTCGATTCTCAATTAACGGAATCACTCTCTTTCAACTGAAATGAATGTTATTGAAACCAATTAGCATAGACTGGAAAATCTCTCGCTAATGAGGGGAGTGTGGGTTTGTAAACAGCAATGAAAAGATGAAATTAGAGGAGAGCCTCTTCTCATTGGCCTGAATAATTACATGCTTAGTTGCTTAATTGTCTGGCGGAAGGCACCGCAGTGATAGTAACAGATTGCCATGTTCATTAGGCGGCAAAAGGCCACCTGCTGCTCCGCTTCATTTTCCTGCAGTCGATACACACGTGTTTATCCCTGGGGATTGATATTTGGACACAACACTAGCTGGGAGAAGCAAATGAGCTTGCCAATATGCTGCAATATTGTGTCCTTTATGCCAAGATACGGAAGCTTAATGTGTCAAATAGAATGAATAAAGCCAACAGTGATAACGAAGTTTATGAGGAGACTGACCTCCGAGCAGGCTGGGTGTACAAGTGTAAACTGTGTCGAGCTCAGCCCTCTCGGTACAGATGTTTTCTTCTGGCCTGAGCGGCTCCAAATTATATAGTACAAAAGATAAATTATGACGGTTAGGGCCTCGGCGATATCTTAGACAATGCAGTAATGAAAGCATGCGATGTCACTGGTAGAATTGAAAACAAATGTACGGTCCTCAAGGCAGAGTGTGAGTGGAACAGCCTTGTTCCTGTCGCCTCGGTGTGGACACATCAAAGAAAGGTCCCTTTGTTCCTCAGCTAGCCTCCCGCGAAGCTCTCTTTATTTCTTCATTGTTGGTCTATGCTTGTTTTCATGCATCCTCCGGCCGGCTGGCTGGCCAAGGTCATCCATTACACACTGTCCTATGTTCCTCTACCACCCTGCGGTTTCGGCGGGCTACGACAGGGAAGCACAAACTGCTTGGGTTTTGTTTTGTGATGTCAACCTTTTGAATACATCATCATTTTCATACCTGGTGATGTTGGAAGGGGCTTCAATCACTTAAGCCTTCCCCTAATAAAATGAGAATTTCCTTTAAAAAAAAAATAAGTTCGGGAAAGTTGGCAAGGGCCCCCTCTGCACTCACACAGCAGCACCTTGAGTGGGTCTGAGTAGCATGACTGAGTAATGAGGCACCTGGACCAGCTGCATGCCAGAAATGCAAACCTTCAGCTCTCAGACGAGACGGGGTGTAGACAGGCCCACCTTCTGCTTTTCGGGTCTGCTTATATTAGTTTCCAACCTTTAAAAACAGAAGATTTAACTTTAAGAGCCTCATACCCAGCTTTCCTGAGCCTTCCTGGTGACCTGAAACCACCAACCCCGCTACAATGTAGTGGATAGCATTAGTCATGAGCTTGCAGTTTGCTGCAGTCCCCACCATCCCCTTTTATACCCCCAACAGCCAGGTACAGGATCAGTTGCCATTTATTACTATTGTCATACTATATTTTTCTTTTTAATATCTTAGTTATTGTTTCAAAATTTCATACATATGTTCAATGTATTTTGCTCATATTAACCTCCCACTCCTCCATTCAATCTCCTCTCAGGTTTGATCCCTTTCTCCATGTTCATAAAGAAATGCAATAGTTTCTAATGCTAATATTGGTTCCAAATGTGAGGCATTGCTCAAATAAATAATATAATTTCTGAAGAAATACTCATCTCGGGGTTGAAGGTATGGCTTAGAGGTAATGAGTTTGTCTAATTTGTGAACAGTCCCGGGTTGGATCTCAGCACTAAAACAAAACAAAACAAAACAAAACAAAAACATCATCAGCAACAACAACCACCACGTCTTAGTCAGCCTGATTCACTTGTTGATGTTACCTCCCTGCTTTGCTTCTGCAGGCTTTGCCGTTTGCTGTTCTGCATGCAGTCTTACCCCTTGCTTTCAAAAAAGACACGGGTCATAGTGACAAAGAGGAGGAAGAAGGAGAGGAGGAGGAATGAAAGGAAGAATTGAACATCAGAGAGCCAAGACAAGCAGGAAGTGCAATCCTAGGTCTCCATCACTGGTCTTCCTCTCTGCAAGACTACCTGTCAGGCAGCGCAGAACACTGAGAATCCTAGCCTCAAGGCACATATTCAGATGCACACACTGACAATCACAAAAGAGACGTAAGACACCTCAATGTGTGTATACAGCATCAATGGCAAGACTGTTCTACTAATTAGCCACTATGGGCATCAGCAGAGGTTTGGAAGCTGGCAAAGGGGAAGGAATCAGCCAAGAGCTAACAGGGTAAATGAGGGCTTCCCAGACCCTTTTAATTTGAGAAAGGAACGAAAATTGAAATTTTGGCATCTCTTGAAACAGCGATCATCCTGGTGGAATCAAGAATCTCACTGAGGCTGCTTGCAGAAATCAACTGTCATGTGCATCTCAGTAAATGATGACATGAGGGAGCCAGGCATAGGGAAGCAGTCCTGTGGCAAATCCAGGTCCTGGATGAGGCCCGGGGCCTGCATAGCATCATCTAGAAGCCTATGCTTTCTACTCAGGGATCCCAAATTCAATAATCCCTTCCAACCTATCAATCAATTAACACTTGCTGTGTGATTCCAGTATGGATGGACATGTGTCAGAGCTAGTAAAAACGAATAAAGAGAATGGGCTAGAGACAGTCCACAGGAGGGTTAGAGCCATAGATGCCCAGCTTTGGTTGTCTCATTCAGCTCCATCTTGTTCCAAATTCTGTCAAGGTGGACTGAAAACTCTTCAAAATACACTCCTTCAAATTACTTAATCACACGTTTCCCCCCAGATCTCTTATTCATGTATAGAGTTTTCATTTTCAACAAGTGATTGAAAAAAAGTAAAATGTTAGAAGAGGCACATTTTCACTCTCCTTCCTGTCATCTATTATGATTTTGCTGTCTGGCTACCAGCCCTGTAGCGACCCACATGCAGAGGCCCTTCCTCCCACTATTCCACCATTCCCTGGAGATACTACAGAGCCTTGATGCAGATGCAGCTTTCCTCCCTCCTGTGGAGTCAATCTCTCAGCACTTCCAGCCCATCCCCATGCTTTTGTGTAAGCCCCAGATATCTAGAAACACTCTCTACCTGAAACAGCCAGTGGCCACAGCAGACATGGGCTCTAGTGATTAGCTTTCAGTCTCCTCCCCGTCCTACATTATGGTCTCTCCTGTCTCACCTTCAGCCCTCAAACAACCTGCTTGCAGATGCTCCTCCTACCTCACCTCTATTTGCCCGAGACTCCAAATCTTGGTAGAGAGCCAGGATCCTCCTAGCCCTGTCTTCTCTGTCCTTCCAGATTATTCCTTGTTTTACTACCGTCTATTTTCAGGAGCCCCTCCTCCTACCACACCTCTAACTCCCTGAAGAGCCTACCTCTAGGTGTAGACAGAATCCCCTTAAGTCTTTCCCAAAGCCCCCAGAACCTTTGCTCCTAGCCTATCTCTATTTTTTTTTCTGCCACCTATCAACCTACAGAAGCACCCTGTACCAGGGAACATGCAGTCACCATGCTTTTAAAACATCCAGAGAGGACAACAGAGACCAAGGAATGGAATTCTAATGATGATAAGACCACGTATCAATATCAAGAATCACCTTATCCATCATGACTCCAGATGCTTGGACACCGGAACAAGAACACAAATGTTAACACAATATGCCTCCAGCAGAACCTAGCAACCCTACTATAGTAAGCCCTGAGAAATATAATATAGCTGAAGCCCAGAGCAGGGTCTTCAAAAGAGCAGCCATGAATCTGCTTAAGGATGTGAATAAATTAATGATGCCGGTGAAAATATAAACAATAGAATTAAATGATAAAAACAATTCAAGACATGAAAGGAGACCTTAACAAAGAAATAGAATCATTAAAGAAACCCCAGACTATAATTAGACTGGAAATAAAAAATTTAGAAAGTCAAATACAAACCTCAGAGGTACCTCACCAACAGAGTATAAGACATGGAAGAGAAAATCTTGGGCACAATACAAGATAGAAGAAATGAGTACCTTGTCAAAGAACATTAATGATAATTCAAGCACAAAATATCCAGGAAATCTGAGAAAATGAAAAGACCAAATCTATAAACAATACAGATAGAATAAAGAGAAACATGGGTTGAAGGCTCAGAAAATATTTTCAGCAAAATCAGAGAAGAAAATTTCCCCAACCTAAAGAAAGAGGAGTTGAATAAGGTACAAAAAGCATACAACACAACAAAAGAGAAACAGACAAAAAAATTCTCACAACACATAATAACTAAAACACTAAACATATAAAACAACAACAACAAAAAAGAAGAAGATTAAAAGCTGCAAGGGGAAACAACGGACTAACACATACAGGCAGACCCGTTAGAGTGCATTTGACCTCAGTGATGACGCTAAAAACCAGGACATCCTGAACAGATGTTCTACTAACTCTAAGAGACCACGGATGTCAGCCCAGACTAAATGCCCAGCAACATTATTAATTAAAATAGATGGAGAAAGGAAAATGTTCCATGATAAAACCAAATTTAAGAAGTGTCTATTTACCAATTCAGCTTTACAGAAAGCACTAGAAGGAATCCTCAGAGGTTAAACACACTCAAAAAAGCACAAGAAATAAATAATGCCAGATGAGTAAATCTAAAGAGAAGTGGGAAATAAATAGCATCATAACAGCAAAATAATATAGTTATTTAAAAGACTGCTCATTGATAATTCTCAGTATTAATGATCTCAATTCCCCAATAACAATTCCCCAATTTTTTGCTTTATTCATTCTTTGTAGTTTTTCTTTTCTGTTTAATTGATTTTAAGCATGAATTTGATTATTTGTTGCTGTCCATATTAACAGGTTGTTTAGAAAACATGATCCAGCTTTTTGCAGAATCTAAAAAACACACCTTACTATCATCTCAGAGTAAAAAGATAGGGAAAAAGTTCCATGCAAATGGACCCAAGAAGCAAGCAGGAATAGCCATCTTAATATCTGAAAAAATAGACTTTAAACCAAAATTAATCCAAAGAGAAAAGATACTATGTATTCATCAAAAAAAAAAAGACTCTTCCCAAAGATGATTGCAATTTTAAACAATTTTGCATCAGATACAAGGGCACCCAAGTTCATATAAGAAATACTCCTAAAACTTCAACACATATCAAATTGACCTTCACACAGTAATAGCAAATGACTTCAATACCACTCTGACCAATAGACAGGTCACTAAAACAAAAACTAAAGAGAAATTTTTTAATTAAGTCATAAATTAAATGGACCTAACAGACCTTTACAGAACATTTCACTCAAACACTAAAGAATATATCTTCTTCTTAGCAGCTCCTGGAACTTTTTCCAAAATTGACCACATATATGGACGGAAAGCAAGTCTCAATAGATATTTTTAGTTTAAAAAAAAAAAAGTAAACACCCTGCATCTTATCTGAGGAACATGGATTAAAGCTGGATGGATATCAAAAGCAACAGAAAGCTTACAAGCTCATGGAAGTTGAATAACTCGCTGAAAAAAAAAATCCAAGACAGAAATTAAGAAAATTAAAATCTTTGATAGTTGAATGAAAATGAAAACACAACATACCCAAAACAATGGGACACAATGCAACAACAACAGTTCTAAAGGCAAGTTCAAAACGTTAAGGGCCTACATTTCTTTAAAAAATGGAAAGATCTCATATTAGCAACATAGATGCACGCTTGAAAACTCTAGAACAAGAAAAAGAATATCAGTCCCAAAATATAGGCAGTAACAAATAATCAAACTCATGCCTAAAATCAATTAAACAGAAAAAAAAAACTACAAAGAATAAATGAAGCAAAAAGTTGGTTCTTTGAGAAAACCCAACTGACTAATACCCTTAGACAAATTAACTAAAATGCCGAGGAAGAATATAAAAATTAATAAAATTAGAGACAAAATAGGGACATCACAACAGATACCAAGGAAATCCAGAAAAATCATAAGGACATACTTTAAAAATCTGTACTCCATCAAATTGAAAACCTAAAATGAATGGACAAATTTCTTGAAATATATGACCTACCAAAGTCAATTAAAGACCAAATAAACAATTTAAACATGCACAAAATGCCTTCTAAAATAAAAGCAGTAACTAAAACTCTCCCAACAAAACAAAAGCCCAGGGATGAATGGTTCAGTGTAGAATTCCATAGACCTTCAGAGAAGAATTAGTACCAATACTCCCCAAACTATTCAGCAAATTATGAACTGAGGGAACATTGCCTAATTCATTTTATGAGGCCATAAATACTGTGAAACCTAAACCACACAAAGAAAATTAGAGAGCAATATCCCTTATGAATACAGTTGCAAAAAAAATCTCAATAAAATATTTGTAAACTAAATCTAAGAACACATCAAAAAAGATTATCCACCATAGTCAAGAAGAGTTCATCTCAGGAATTCAAGGATGGTTCAACATAAATAAACCAGTTGGAAAACTGAAGGTGAATAAAAAGATACAACTAGAAAAGAAAGAAGTCAACATATCTTTATTTGCAGGTGATATGATTTTATACATAAGTGACTCTAAAAACTCCACCAGGAAATTTTACAGTTGATAAACAATTTCAACAAAGTAGCAGTATACAAAATAAATATACCATAATCAAATGTACAAATGGTAAATGGACTTAGAAAGAAATCGGGGCAATGATGCCTTTCACAATACCATCAAAAATTCAAATGTCTTGGGATGACTCTAACCATGCCAGTGAAAGACTTGGATAATAAAAACTTTAAAACATTAAAAAAATTGAAGAATTCATCAGAAGATGGAAAGATCTCTCATTTTCATTGGTTGGTAATATTAATATACTGAAAATGGCCACCTTGTCAAAAACAATCTAGAGAGTCAATGCAATCCCCATCAACATTTCAACACAGTTCTTTTTTTTTTCTTTTGGTTTTTTTCAAGACAGCGTTTCTCTGTGTAGCCTTGGCTGTCCTGGAACTCACTCTGTAGACCAGGCTGGCCTCTAACTCAGAAATCCGCCTGCCTCTGCCTCTCAAGTGCTGGGACTAAAGGCGTGCGCCACCACCGCCCGGCTCCAACACAGTTCTTTATAGAAATTGAAAAGACAATTTTCAGCTTGATATATATATATATATATATATATCTTAGAGTTTCTATTGCTGTGAAGAGACAATGTGACCATCCCAACACTTACAAAGAAAAACATTTAATTGGGGCTGGCTTACAGTTTCAGAGGTTTAGTCCATTACCATCATGGCAGGAAGCATGGCAACATGCAGACAGACATGGAGCTGAGAGTTTTACATGTAGATTCCAAGGCAGCAGGAATAGACCATGAGCCATGGGCCTGGCTTGAGCCTCTGAGACCTCGAAGTCTGCCCCCAGTTGTTTTTGGGTTTTTGGTTTTGTTTGTTTGTTTGTTTGTTTTGTCTTGCTGGTCTTTTGCTTGCAAATTATGGTTTGTGCTTTTTCTTTTTTAAAAAAATTTCTGGTTGTTGGATTTTTTTCTAAATTTGTTTGTTTATTTGCCTGTTTCTTGTTAGTTTTCTAAAGAGAGACAAAAGACATGGCAATGGGTAGATTGGGGAGATGGGGACAATCTGAGAGGGGACGAGAGAGGGGAAACCATGATCAGAATATATTGAAAGAAAAAATTATTTTCAATAAAAATATATACATATACATATATAAATGTTAGAGGCATCTTAGTCACCATTTATTTATTATGGAAGTCACACATAGTTTTGAAAATCGATAGCTACGTAGGTTTCAAAAGACTTGGTCCATTCACAATGTGCCTTTCGATCTGCTTCTACTTGGGGTGTGAGCTCTCAAGGCTGGAAATGGCTTCATAGTTAAGAGCTAACTTTTCATTTCTTTTTTTTTTCTTTTTTTGTATTTTTGACACAGGGTTTCTCTGTATAGCTCTGGCTGTCCTGGAACTCACTCTGTAGGCCAGGCTGACCTTGAACTCAGAAATCCACCTGCCTCTGCCTCCCAAGTGCTGGGTTTAAAGGCATGCACCACCATCGCCCAGCTTCATTTCTTTGTTTACAAACAATACAAGTTCTAGTAATTCTGAATTCAATCCCCAGCACCCTCATGGTGGCTCACAGCTACCTATAACTGTATATAATGAGACCTGAAGCCATCTTCTATGCAGATACACATGCAAACAAAACACTTCAATTAATAATCTATGCTAGTAATTAGATGGTTACCCTGTCTGACTTCTTAAGTTTATATTAGAGTAAATTTACTAAAACAATGAGACATTCTTAAGAACAGTTGGCTTAAATGTACACATAGTCATATTGGCAGTACTCTGTTAGCTACAGCAACCTCCTACTTCAAAGCAGTTACAAATTCTCAACCATTCACTAATATTTTAAAATCCAATAAATAAAAACACATTTGTACATATGTAGCATACGTGTCAATTTATTTTCTTTAGCATATGTTTCCAAAAACTGATCTTTCAGCTCAAAAAACATATCCTCCCATAATTTGGATCTGACATTGTCTCTCTCCCTCTGGACATTAAAAACGATATCATCAATTCTATTTGATATGATTTGTTTTTGATTTTCATTTCTTTGTTTACAAACAGCGTTGGATGTATTGGTTTTGGTCATCTATTGCCTTCCTAACTTGCCACCTTAGGTCTTTTGTTGTTTATGGGAGGGAGAACCATCGCTATGCACTTGGCAGAGTTCCTTCTCCACAATGGATCATATGGAGCTGCACCTGTGCAGGTTTATAATTGGTAATTTGCCTGGGCTTATTTATGCTCTATCTGCTTTAACATTCTGAAACTTTAAATACACCGATGTCCATCTGACATGGCATTTGGCATCAATCATATTGGCAAGTCTTTCTCTATCCTGAGATTTCATGAGTTACCTCTAGTTTTAGATGTGTTTTCTCAGTTTTGCCTTTTAATATTTTTAATCCACATGGAATTCATTTCATATGAAATATGAGGAAGGAATAGAGCTTTTTTTCAATAGATATGTCAAATTTCTCAACTCTGTGTTTAGTAATGACATAATGTCCATTTTGTTATACCATTTGGCATTCTTGAGTCTGCTCCTAAAGCTCCAAGCTTGTCTGGTGAGCTGTTGGTACAGCTTGCTGCTGTATCAACACTATTCAGTTCTAACTTATTGACCCACTAAGCTTCTAGAGAGTCTTGGTGTATCCTGGTCCTGTGATCAGATTTTTTTTTCTAGCTATTTCAGTGTGTGTGTGTTTTTCCCAAATGAATTTCAGACAAACTTTTCAATATTCTGCTTTAAAAGAAGAGAGGCGAAACTCCCTTTAGGTTTTTATATAAATTACATTGAATGCAGAGATTAACTTAAAGGTATGAAATCATAGCATCTGTAGTTGTCTATACAAGACATAATCAAGCCGGTCAGCATTCCAGCCTGGATGAGGGAAGGGCTCCTGAGGCTCCCCCACCCCGCCCTCCTTGCTGAAAAGCTATTGGCAATCCATGGCTGGCGAAGTTTTCTTCAGGTGTATGGTCCCTTATGAGCCTATGAGTTGGTTGTTCATGCTCCAGTGATTAGCACTGCAACTGTGTACATACAGGTAGTACTAACGAGACTCCAAGAGGAATTGGAGGGGGTGAATGTGACCAAATTCTATTTCATGCATTAAATTTTCAAAGTATAAATTTTTTAAGAATAACAGGCCTTTTGCTTTTGCTTTTGCTTTTGCTTTTGCGTTGGTACTGGAGTTTGAACCCAGGGTCCCATGCACATGAGTAAGCCCTCTAACAGCAGTGACATTTTTTTTTCAGAATCATTTTTGAAAATAAAATGCATATAGGCAAAACTTCCAGGAAAAAATGAAATTTTAAAGACAAAAGAGCTACATATTTTCCAAGATATTTTAATGAGTTGAAGGAATTTAAATTCTTTCAAATTAGTTTTATAAATAATTTTAGATAAGAAACATAAAGTACAAAGGAATACTGTGGTTGTCTTGTTACAGAAAAGGAGGTGGGTAGGGAGGAGGAGAGCCGCCTCTTCCTCTGCCACCATTGCCGATGTTGAGTGCTCACCACCAAACAGGCACTAAGTGTCTCATCTACACTGTCTCCTATTTCCCTATACCTTCAACATGGCTGGAAATAATTTATGGGTAGGTAGATGTATGGGCTGACTTTACTGCGGAGTTCAAGTCAAACTTGTCTTGGGGTAGAAAATACATTCACTATATCTCGGAGAATAAAGTCACTTAAGCAGAATTGCTGTGTTCACTAACCCTACTTCACTGATTTGACAGGGATAATTTTGGAGCGAGAATGAGAAAGAGCTCTCATGTATTGAGCCTATGCTCCAAGTAATTATTTCTCCATTCCTTTAATTAAATGGAGTATGAATGAAAATGTAAAAGAGAAAGCCAACAGCTAATCCATTCTTTTTTTATTAGATATTTTCTTTATTTACATGTCATGATTTCTCCTTTTCCAGTTTCCCCTCAAAAAACAAAAACAAAAAATAAACAAAAAATAAAAACAAAAAAACAAAAAACAACAAGAACCAACCCCTGTTGCCTCCCCCCTTCCCCTGCTTGCCACCCCAACCTCTCCCATTTATTGGCCCTGGCATTCCCCTACACTGGAGCACAGAACCTTCACAGGGCAAAGGGCCTCTCCTCCCATTGATGATCGACTTTGCAATCCTCTACTATACACTTGCTGCCAGAACAATCAGTCCCACCATGTATAGTCCTTGGTTGGTGATTGAGTCCCTGGGAGCTCTGAGGGCACTAGTTAGTTCATATTGTTGTTCATCCTAAAGGGCTGCAAACCCTTCAGCTCCATTGGTCCTTTCTCTAACTCCTTCATTGGGGACCCTGTACTCAGGACAAGCCAGCCTGATATAGCTATCTCCTAAGAGACTCTGAGAGTACCTGACTAATACAGATGTAGAGGCTCACAGCTAATCCATTCTTAACTCTGTATGTATTATATGTGTGTGTGTGTGTGTATGTGTGTCTATGTCTATGTCTATGTGATGCATGTATTATATCGTATGTATTCTAGTTAGTAACAGTAAGGAAGCAGGCTAAAGTGCTGACCCTAGTGTGTGCCTGGGTGCTACTGGAGGAGGCTAGTACAGGCACTGTGCAGGACTGGGCAAGCCTCATCCCACTTCATTCATCACAATACTACGAAAGGACTTGAACATCACAAGAAGCATTACTAGCAATGTGCCCCCTGCCCAGGCCCAAAGAGAACCCTTCCTTCCTCAGGAAGGGTTTCTCCTGTTGTCTGAGCCAGTGACAGAGCCTGCGCTATACACAGTAGAGAGAGGCTGAGGACATAGGGATATCACATAAGTCTAACGGGCCTGAGCAATCAATGGGGTAGAGGGTCATGGTGAGGTCACCCTCTCATTCACCTGCCTGAGCAAGGCCCTCCTGGACTTGAAGGTTAGCTGTGTGCTTATTTAATTGATGAGAGGCTATGAGGGTGGTGAGTGTGCACACGGACTCATAAGCCAGCCAGTCAATTGGAGTTCTTGCAGCTCAACCTACCTTCTCCAGACTTCTAGCCCATCAGTGTGAGAAGTGTGAAACCCTCCCTTCCTGTGGCTACTGTATGATCAAGTAACAATAAGCACACTATGTGCCTGTGTTCTAGGAAGCACTCAATAGATGATGCCTATTATTGTGTTTCTCTATAAAAAGCAAGGGTCAGTTTTTTTTTCCTCATTGACAAAAAGCAAATCTCCCTTAATCTACTTCTAAAGAAATAGCAGAATCTCAACACTGAATTTTTTGTTTCTTTCTTTTATACTGTTTTTTTTTTTTTACAGCTTTAAGGTGGAAGTGTGTTTTTAAATGTATAGAAATCAAGCAGCCCCAGTGTGGGGAGTGGCAGGGAACCTTCCTTCTGTGCTGTGCAAGACTCCACTTCAATCCAGCTGGTTTTCCTGTAAATCTTATGTCAGCGATGAACAATGCTGACTGACAGAGTTCTCAGGCTCCGTGCCAGTTAACTTCTATGAATTTCTTTATCATCTTATTACCATCTTCAGTGCATAAACACCACTGCACAAAAAAACAGTAAAGAAGGAAGCCCATTTGCCTAAGACTCATCTGCATCTGCCAAAGTGGCCTCAAGAAAAGATAATGAGGACAAAGGAACCCCACAACAGTGAATAAGCATAGTTAAATTGGTTATGGAGACAAACAGGACTGAAGACAACTTGAGCATACCACCATCTCCCACGTAATTTACAGAGTTCAATGCAAGATGAAAAGGTGGAGTTGTAAAGCCAACAGCAGAACATTCACATCAAGGTTTACATCCTATGCAAACTCCTGGACTCATTCCCCTGAAATCACCCCTGGGTACACTGACTGCATGACCCCACACTGCGGAGGTCTGTCAGCACCAAGGCCCAAGGAGGGTTATTGCAAATAGACTCACCACCCTGTGTTTCAACTGCTAAAGCACTAAGAGTAAACTAGAAACATTGACTCGAGTCAAATTGAAACTGGCTTTAGTTCAGAATTGAATCAAGCTAAGATTAACTCAAACTAATTAAGTGGCATCTTGATTTTTACCCAGACACTAACTGTGCAATGCTTCCGGCCTCAGAATACAATGATATACAAGTGAAGCAAATGCCTACTGGGGGCAAGACTATGAAACTAACAAACAAAAAAGTGATTTGTCACTGACCTCTGTAAGTATGCTATGGCTTTAGCCAAATTGAGTATCTAAAATAGCCATTCATCTTAAGAAAGTGCCCAAACAGTTTAAGGCCCAATTAGCAAATTGGCTACATTAATTAGTTTTCTAGTTTGCTGCTTTGTTGTGATAAAACACTGACCAAAAGCAACTTGGGGAGAAAGAGAAGTTTATTTGGCTTACAGCTCATAGTTTACCACCAAGGCAGGGACTTGAAGACAAACTCACACAGGAATGATGCTTTACTAGCTTGCTTCCTCTTGCTTACTCAGTTACCGTTTTTTTTTACGCAGCCCAGATTCTCCTGGCTAGAGATGGTACCACCTACAGTAGGCTGGGCATCTATATATGCTCACAACCTACATCAGTTACTAATCAAGAAAACATTCCACAGACATTCCCACAGGCCAATCTGAGAGAGGCAATTCCTCAACTGAGGGTCCCGTTTCCCAGATAACAACCAAAATTAGCCACCACAACACAATTACCAAGTTCGTTTTTATTACAACCAGTAACTAAACGACTAGATAGTTTACTATTTTCCTGATACACTAATGAGCTTTATTGAGATGTGACTATTAGTGTTTGCTTTGGGGAGATATATGCTAACTGGCTTCATGAAGCTCCTAGTATTGGAGCACATTGAAGAAAGCCAATAAAAGTCAACCAACTGTAGATCTTAAGTGATGCTATTATAAGACATGGAACCAGTGATATGTGCGAATGACCAAAAAATACACATATTAAACCTACACTATTGGCAGATACTTTTACTTGATTTTGTTGGAATGTTCTTCGTTTTCTGATATAATTATTCTGAAAATGGAGTTTTACTAAATTAAGAAGTGGTAAAAAAGTTATTAAGTTGAGCCCGAGACTAACGAAAGTCAAAGAATAAAAACCAATGTTGTCTACCTGAGTCCAAACAGACATTCTAGGTGACAATCCTGGTAGGATGAATCATCTGTCATGTGTTTAACCCCATGTACCTTCACACTGGGAAGTACTGATGCAAGGCTGAGTCACAAAGCACATGGAGCAGGGCGATGAGCCTCAAAGAACTGCTCTCTTCCGGCTGCAGGGGATGCAGAGAAGCTCCTGCCTGTTTATACGAAGCCTAAAAGTACTGGTCACCGTTTTCCAAAACTACTGAGATCCACACTGAAGCTGAACTTTGAGACAGGGTTCAAACCAGGTTTGATTTTGGAAGAGGACACGAACTTTTAAGATTGAGTCTAAGCCTGAAGACATCCCATAACTGGAGTAGAGGCTCTAAAGAAAGTCTAGACTAGCCGCAACCTAGAACAGAGTCTATCTAATGTATAAGTCCCCAGCATAATGTGAGGAAGACCAAGAAGCAGAGCCTTTATCTGTCTCACTTGGTTGTAAAAGAATTGATGAGTGAAAAAAATCAACAAAGCCAAAATCTGTGCATCTCTGAGCAGGTCTGAGGCTGTGCACTTTTCAGATTCCCTCCTTCCAACTAAAGGCTAGAAGCACCCTGGAAGATGCATGAGAGAAACTTTGGGAGACTCACAGTCAGCAGACGTTTGTCCAAGTGGCCAGGACTGATCACAGAGCCTAGAGGCAAAGCCCTGTGCTCCCAAACCACACCTTTGATATGGCAGAAGAAAGAAATTTCTGAGGTGGCTTTGTTTGGGAGTGTATTAGAACATCACACCCCACTTCTGGCCTTTTGAACAGAACACTCTCCTGATGAATGACCAATATAAAGTTAACAACAAAGCGAGCTGAATAAACTTCATTCCACCCAAAAACAGGAGTGGGGGGTGGGGAAGAGAGATTAAAGACTTCAAGGGTGAAATGTGATTTTATAGTCTTAATACCAAACACTAAACTATAAAAGCATATTACAATAACTCCTATTGACAGTCAGGTACTTAAGAGCAGTATGTACGAAAAATCAACATTCTGATTTTCCAGAAAGAAAAAAGAAATCAGCCTTTTAAATAGACACACAATGAGTTATCCAAAAGACAGTCCCAGAATGAACATGAAGGCAGCCTTCCCTTCCCACATCTTGCACACACAACCATGGGTACAGCAAAGAAAAGGAGCAGAAGTGACCTCAACATTCTTCTTGTTGATTAAACAACATTTGGTTTTAAGGACAGCAAAGTACTATCTTCCTCTGAAGTCATTTAAGTGAGAAAGTAGCATCTCTTTCTTCCTGCTCTGTCTTACAAACATATATATATATATATATATATATATATATATATATATATATATGAACTGCTCAACCCACACACACACACACACACACACACACACACTTTCATTTCTAAGCCACGATATGTGTATACATACACATACATAGACATCATATACATATGTATAGACATTGACATAGACATAGACATATATGTGTGTGTGTGTTCCTCTTCATTTTTTAAAACTTGTGTATAGTTTTCCGATGAATAATAATGTGGGCACGATAGTAACTAAGTTAACAAACTAAGTTAAATGTTGATACAGTGCTGTTGACTTCATGGACACCCGTTTCACCATTGTCCTGTAACTCCAATTACAGCGAAGCTCTCCCTGATTCAGGATCTGATCTGCAATCACGCATTGCATTGAGTTTTCTTGCTTCCTCTGTCTAGTTTAATCCAGTCATTCAGTCTTTTTTCTCCTTTCTCTGCTCTTGACTTTTTTTTTTTTTTTTTGAAACAGGCTGCTTATTTTGTAGGACTCCCTTGAACTTGGATTTCTATGGTGTTTTCTCACCATTATGTGAGATTTGGGTTATGTATTTTTGGCAGGAATATCACAAAAATGATACTGTGCACTTCCCGGGAGAACATCAGGGGGCTCAGGATGCTGGCTGTTTTCTCCCAGGAACCGTGATGCTCGCTTGATCACCTGGTGCAGGTGGCTCTGCAGTTGCTCTGCTGTAACAAGATCATTTTTCTTATTTAATTAATGAATATTATGGGAATATATTTTGAGATTATCTTTTGAAACTCTGAAATGTTTACCATCACATTTTTAGATGCTGCTTTTAGTGCCTGTTAATGGTAATTACAAAATGGTGATTTCTTTGTAACATCACCAGCTTTCATTAGGCTTTCGTTTATTGGCTCTGTGTCTACTGTAAGGAAGAATCATCTCTTCTCCTCCAGCTCATTTACATTTCTGTACTTATTGTTCATTTAGACTGACTAGTTTTTATTTTATTCAGTGCGTTATAATCCATTAGCGTCTTTTTGATGTCCACATTCGCAAATACTTTTAAAATGGTGCTAGAAACAAGAGCCATTTCTCAAAGGCCCAGAAACTAAGACAGCTTGGGATGTTTAAAAACAAAAATCAAGAAAGTAAATAAATTTGTTTTTTATTTCCTGCCTTCCAAAAAAGATCCAGATGTTAACAGAGAAAGCTTAGAGGGACTGTTATGAATAGAAAGATTTAAAAATCATCATACAATTGGATTTTGATGAGGAAGGACTCAGTCTTGGAATTTTTTTTTCAAGTGCTCATAATTGACTCTGTCTTCACAAAAATCTCTATGTCTAGAGCCTGAGAGATGACTCAGAGAGTAAGGATGCTTGCTGCTAAATCTGATGACCTGAGTTGGAGCCTCAGATAGCACACAGTGGGAGGAGAGAATGAATTCCTGTGAGTTTCCCTCTGACTTCTACATGCAGGCTGTGGTATGTGTGCACATACACACAATAAGTAAATGTTTTTCTAATCTCCCACTCCTTGTCCACTTTATATTTCTTGACTGTTTCAAGGAGGCAGAAAGCACACACACACACACACACACACACACAGAGGCTCCTCCCAGGTGATCACACTCCATAGAGCAGTTCCAAGGAGCCTAGTTGAGTGATGGCCACTGCTTGCTATTTTTTTAATTTTCTTTTTTTTTTTGACATTATAATATAATTGCATCATTTACTCCTTCAGTTTCCTCCCTCCAGACTCTCCTATTCACCCCTCCTTGCTCTCTTTCAACTTTATATCCTCTTTTCCATTAATTTTTATTACATACATATGTGTATAATTATAGTCATATCTATGTATATCTGTAAGTATGCCTTGTATAATGTGACTTGTATGTATATTTTCAGGGCTGACCTTTGCGTATTAGGTGACGAATTGGTGAGCTCTTCCCTAAGGAAGGCTATTTCTCCTGCTCTCTGCATCCCTTAGTTACCTTTGTGTAGGGTTGTTTAATTAAGCATACATGGACATTCTAAAATAGACCCTAAGCTTCTCCCTGAGCACAGAATAAAACAAGGGTAGAAGTTTGTACTTTTTTTCAAATTATTTTTAATTCTTAGACACAGAACAGCTTAGGTTTCTTTGTCTGCTCCTTCAAGAGAATGTTGATGCTGCTTTGTTGAGATCACACTCCTTTGGATCATCCGGTGAGGGTCACACCTGCCAGTTGCTCTACTATAATATCACATTGTGCTTTATTTCGATGGGAATTTGGATATTCAGTGCTAGCACTTAACACTGCTATTCTTAGTTTCGAAAAGAACAAAAAAAAAATATTCATCGTTAGTTGAATGACGTGTCTTGAGCAACATTTTTCCAACCATGCTATAAATCAGTTGTGTTCATTATTCAGTTAATTCTTAAACTCACACAAAATAGTGAAGTCATGTAAGAATACCAACATTGTCAGGGATAAGGGGGTACTTGTCTCACGTCACAAAAATTAGAATATGGCTTGGGTAAGTAACTGTGATGAGCCCCCAGCCTGTCTCCAGAGTCCGGACCAGTGTTCTTGAAATACTGCTAGGAGGAGTGCAGAAATGGGAGGCTCTTCTTTTGATATCAAAACAGTCTTTGATTCGATCCCACCAGGTGCCTTCCACTTCCAGAGCCACATTAAAGGAAACACAGACTCAGGATGGGAGCCAGGCTGATTGAACTGCTCAGACTCCAAACGTAGAGCTTATCTTGGACCTCTCTTTCTCCCTTCCCTTCCTTCCTCCCTCACTACACCTAATTAGGCAGTGCATCCTATCAACTTTCCCTCCAAACTGTCCCTTAGATCCATTCTCCCTCTAGTGACCATCCTCCAATTATACCACTTACCACCTCACCTCACGGCTGGATCCTTCTCCTCCTTCTCTTTCCTCCTTCCTTTCATTTATCACTCCCACCACAGGCAGGTTGTCTCGCCCAGCTTGGGTCATGGCATCCACCTGCTCAAAAACCCTCAAAGGCTCCCCCACTGCTTGGAACACAAAGTCCTTATTTGTCAGCTTAGCATCTGTAGGTGCCTAGCACACGATCCCTGCCTGTTCTCCACCCTCTACTTGCACCTGTACACTTACAATTTCCTAAGACAGCCAGCCCTACATGATCCAGCTTTCTGTTTGTATTTAACTTTCCCTCCACCTAGAACAGGCTTCTCTTTCTACTTCTTTCCTGCCCTTGCTCATAAACTGAACCCCTGACACCACTGCTCTCAATTCCTTCTTGTTCTCAATTCCTGCCTGTTTACTGAACATCAAGCCAGCCTTAAGTAGTCAGATGAGCCTATAAATTATCTATTATGTAGAGATACTTCAGAACTCACTATCCACGAAAGAGCTGCCTTTAATTAGGTTGATCCACCTTTCCTACACAAGCTTGTTCTATTTATGATTCTCTTATGGTACTTACCAAATTCTGCCTTGCATTAAAGCTAAGGGTATATACTTCCATCTCTCCATCAAGATTGTGAATGCTAAAGAAGAAGAGACATCTCAAATAGCCATTTTCTTATGGACATATGTGGAGTTTCTATATATTGGTAGGAAATCTTGTCATTGTAGGAAAATGACAGGTTTGATATGTATTAATGACAAGCAATAATTATGAGGTAGACAAACATATTAGTATATAATACATATATACATGCTTCAAATTACATATATTTACACATCTATACCTAAAACCAAGGACTAAAATAACAATGGGTTCCCAGTAAATACCTACTTGCTACTGGTTGAAAATATAGACTTTTAATATACATTAATCAAAAAATTTCATAGGCTATATTTCCATTGCTTGAGATGTGGCATCTACCTATTTTTTTCCTTAATGAGATAATTAGAACCTACATAACCTTCCTCAACTACTAGATGTATAGGTTAATTTAAACTGTAAGAAGTAGATTTTTTTTAGTATATAAGAAGTTCTAACAATCAACAAAAAGGATAACTGCATGCACATACACAAACAGATAAACTCATACATTTTTCTAAAAATAAATATAAATGGGAGCTAGTGGGCAAGAGTGCTGTGCAAGCACAAGAACCTGAGCTGAAATTGCCAGTACCACGTGAAAAGCCAGACATGACTGTGTTTTTCTAAAACAGAAGATTTGTAGAGGGTGTAGACAGTAGAAGTCATGAAGTTTGCTGCCTGCCAGCCTCGCTCCAGTGAGAGACTCTGTCTTATGGGAATGAAGCACAGTAGGACAGACCCTCCTCTCACCTCAGTGTTCACAAAATAAATGCATAAACAAATACAGAAATGACAAGTGTAAAAAGATTTCAAGATTTAAAGTTAAAAAAGATTCTTACTATTTAACTGCATAATTCTATTCCTGGGAAGTTATTATGAGAAAATAATCAGAAATGCAGATTAAAGAGTTATGGTCAAAAATTCTGATCAAAGAGTCACTTATAATGATAAAAATTGTGAGGAACTAAATTATTAAGTAATAGAGAAATAAATTATGTAACATTCTTAGAGTGGAATATCTAGCAATCATTAAGAATAACATTTTGAGAGCTATTTAACAGAGTGTGAATAGATCAAAGACAATATGATATAGAACAATACAGTGAGGTACCATTTCCTGTAACTTGTTCAGTGAGAAAACAGCTGGTTGTTTCCTCCTCTATTTTACAATAAAACTTGTTTTTTATTCTTTAAAACCCAAAATAGAAATAAAAAATGATCCTGCCTTATTCCTAGTAGGACCAAGACTCAAAGACCAAGCAAGTCGGGTCTTTATTTCCTCCGAGAGTGAAAATGACTGACTTCAAAAACTCACCAGAATGCTGTAAGCTCCCATTTCAAAGAAATTGTGTGGTGCTTGTGATGGATAAATTTAAAGAGACAGCCAGTATTATTCTCATCTGTGATGTATCATTTCTACCTCTGATATGATCTTTAAAAAAAAAAAAAAGCCCCACTTCCTTTTTTATTTTAACTCTTACAACTGCGCAGACACCATCCAGTAATGAAAAGAGCCCTAAGACTGTGCCTCATCCCTGCACATTTACTAACCACAGATAATAGTCTTCTGCTTTTGAAACAATAAATTATTCATATGAAAGGCATGCCAAATTATTAAAAGCCACTGGATGAATCTGGACTCACTTGATAGTCCCCAGGTTGAGCGTCAGCCTGAGAAATAGTGTAGACAAGACTAGACTAGCCTCTCCTGCTGCCCACAAACTTGTTTGGATCTGAAATAGGATAAACTACATAACTGAGAAGAAAGAAGTTGCATCCATTCTGGAGCTAACCAAGGTGACAGCCCTTTCTCTTGCTGGGCACACACTCCATTCATTCTTCACAGCTAACTAATCCTTTTCACTGTTTGACAAAACCATGTTTCTAGAACCACTGAGTTACTCTGGATGATTTACCATAAACTAAATTCCAGGATATGGAGAATAAAGAACAAACATTACAATGTGGCACAGGAGCCACAGGTACATGCCTGTAATCCCAGCACTTCAAAGGCTAAGGAAGGAGGATTGAGTGTGTAAGGCTGGCCTGGGCTGTGCAGTGAGATCCTGCCAAGAGAAGGGACAGAAGGAAGGAGGGAGAGAGGGAAGGATAAAGGGAGAGAGGAAGGGAGGGAAGGAGGGAGTAAGAAAAATTGTATTCAGGAGGGAGGAAAGATTGTATTCATTCTGCCCAATTTCATATTATAAATAAAATTTTGACACATTATACAAACTTCAAAGAAAAGTGAAAGCAGACCCCATAATTGGAATGTGATTCTAGTTAAACCTACTCAGCAACAGCCGATCTCCTTTGAATTCACCATCTCACCTGCTCTCAGCATTTCTTCCCTTTGGAAAAGCACATCTTCCCTCAGCTTGGAGCAAAACATGCTAATTTGATCACGCTGATTCCTTTTAATGCAAAGAGTGAATTGTTTTTAGACCACTGGTGATTAATGTAGCTATTGATTAGCTGATCAATAAGGCCACAGTGTCTAATTATTGATAATCCCTCTCCAAATGAAAGATCGAGTGTAGTGAGTCCTAGTTACAGAGTTCAAAATATAAAGTGATTCAATGTGATGCCCAGTAATTGAAAGTCAAACTAATCCCATAAATTAAATCACAACAATCCATAACATTTACCTGATAAATCCTTTCAAAGCTTTGTTTAACTTTCACTACTCTGCCCACCCATCCTTTCCAAGACCCTCTGAAACTCTTAAAACACATAACTTAAGAGGGAAGTTAGAAATCATTTTAAAGTGATTTGTCTTTATGAAGTGTGGGTGCCCATGACACAAACCCTGATGATGGTTGTGTACTTAAAAGAGGGGCTACATCTCTGTATCACATCATGGAAAAACTAAAGAAAACTCACAGTGAATGCTCAGGAGTGCTAGGCTTGTCCCTGCTTCTTAGACTCACAGACTTGAAAACAAGTTCCAGAGATCATGTAATCACCCATTTGCCCACCAACAGATAAGCGAAAGGATCTGATGGTTGTCAGATAGCCAGCTAGAGGATAATTCAAGGAAGAGAATCCAGAGCCACACCACGTACACAGAGCATGTAAGCATCATTTTACATAGATATTACACCTTTACTTAAATAGCCAACTGTTGGGATGAATGATAAAAGTGAAGCGCTTTTTTTTTTTTTAAATACACTGAGACAAATCTTTGCTTGAATTTTTACAGGTGATGTGGACATCAGGTGGGGAGACCTTGTTTAGCATGAAAGGTAGCTAAATCTCTTCGCATTTAGGGATAACTCAGTCTTCTTTGTGCTCAGGACATTTCTGTATCCCCATGCCAGGGCACATCCAAGTGGGCAGACTAATCTGTAGTCTGCTCCCCGAGGGCCACTAGTAAGGCAGAGCTTTTTCTACCTAGCATTCTATAGCCTCCTTTTTTCTTATGAAATTTGATTTTGACATATTTGATCTTTCAAAATGATGTACTGTGTGTGTGTGTGTGTGTGTGTGTGTGTGTGTGTGTGTGTGTACATATGTGCCCATCGCATGGCATGTATGTGTGGAGTTAGAGGATAGCTTGCTAGTGTCAGTTATTTCCTTCCACCCTGGGTCCTGGGGATGGAAGTCACTGTACAGTCTTGACAGCAAACACCTTTACTGTTGATCTATCTTGCTAGCACTGTCTCTGCTATACTTTAAGCCAAAGCCCAAATGAGAGAGACCAGGATCCCCAGGGAATGCAGACTATATCATCTTGCCTTTGCTCCTTAAAGCCCACACCCCATAATGACACTTCTTCTACATTCTCCTCCTCTCTCTCCCAACCTCGTCTGCTTCTCTGTACCATGGCTCATGCTAAAACTGTTGTACATAGATCCATCAAACCCACCCCTCATGAATAGAGAGTATCATAAAAATAATTAAAGCTCTTGCTTTTTTTTTAACATCAAACCTTCTCTTCTTTCAACTTCTGTTTCTAAATGGAGAACCTTGTGTCAATCCAAACTTGAGTTTAAAATGTGTTCAGAAATTATTTCAAGTTTGGTATTAGATTTAAAAAAAAAAAAAAGCAGCTCCTTGAAGTCAGCTAAAAAAAAAAACCAAAAGATTCCAGACTTGAAATAACAGGATCCCAAAGTGAACACAACTGACATGAGGAGCTTGGCTCTCTCTGCTTCCTCGCTGCCAGGCATCCACAGACTAGGAAGAGATCTCTGTGGGAGGCCAGAAAAGCTGACAGCGCAGAGCCCATGTTAGTAAGGACTGATGCCTAAGTTCAGCAAAAACTCATCTTGAACTCTGGCTTCGCATCCTTCACAGAAGTTAGCTTTAGGTAGATTTTGGGAATAAATGAAAAAAAAAAACAACAGAACTACAAACCTTCTAAAAGATTACTTAAGAGAACATCTTGCTTACCTTGGGGTAGGTAACATTTGTTTACACAGAATATAAAAACATAAATCATAAAGGAGAAGATTGATAAATAAGAACCCTAAAACTAAGAACTTGGAGTAGGGCTAGACAGGTGGCTCAATGGATAGAGCTTCCTGTGTAAGAATGGGGACTTGAGCTCAGATCTCAGCACTTGCATAAAATAAAGCACACATCTAGTGCTGTGGGGCAGACACAGGCAGACACTAGGACTTGATGTTCAGCTGTCCAGCCTCATATTCAGCAAGAGATCTTGTCTCAAAGGGATAAGATGAAAGAAGGCTAAAACAGGACATACAATGTCCCCTTCTGGATTTCATGCTCTCTCTCTCTCTCTCTCTCTCTCTCTCTCTCTCTCTCTCTCTCTCTCTCTCTCTCACACACACACACACACACACACACACAAATAGGGATTTTTGTGACAAAACATTATTAAAGTAAAAGTGAAACTCAATATTTGTGGAGAAGGTTATATAAGATGTGCTAAACAAAGGTTTGATAAGCAAATCTATGAAGTCATCAAGAAATCTACAAGTCAACAAGAAAAAGCAACAAAGCAACTTTGACTGGCAAGGAACACAATCAACCACTTAAGTAAGCATTTGACAAAAAGAAAACCTATACTCAACCAGAAGTATGTAAAAAGTTGGTGGGTTACAGACATCATTAATCAGTTGGGAAATACAAATTAAAGCCACCCTAAGATCCAATACATTTCGTAAGCAACTATATAGATCCAATTGAAAATGCACAGTAGCAAGAATTGGTACCTATAGTTTTCTCTCCCTGAATTGAAAGATAAGTGGTGACATATATATGAAGTGTAATGTTCATCAATGAAATTGAACAAGCTAATACTGTACACAATAACATGAAGACTCTTATAAACCTAATTTGAAGAGAAAGAATACAGATAGATTGTCCAGGTAGCATGTACATCATTTTGGCCGGAGACAGGAATCTGTGGTGATGGAAGGGAGACTGGGCGGCGCAGAGTCTGTGGGGTCCTGGCTTTGCTCCTCTTTGAGACTCCACAGTGCCTGCCTTTGTATCCACAGTGAAAAACACACCATAACAACCACACGGGAACCTGGGACTTATATTACTTTCTGTCAGTATTTTACATTCTATTTTTAAAGTTTACTTTTTGAAGAGAGCCTATCTTTTAAGACAATTATCTTAATACAGATCAGAAGTCCTATTTTAGAATTCAAAAGCTAAATGTCGAACATCTCTTCTCTCTTTTCATTCTATTATGAGAGTCCTAAGCTTCCCCCAAAGCACTGGATGCCTCTGGCTGGATAGGAGACGAATCGTGTAAAAGGAAATAGAAAAAAGGAAAAGGGGATTAATATATTTCAAAAATGCTATCTTTGCTACACTTCTCATGCTGCCTAGAATCAAAAGAACAAAAATAGATGTAAATTAAAACTGTGATATAATTCTTCAAGATAATGGCAAAAACTATCTTTGAGAAGAGATGCTTTGTGCAAACAATACTGTGCAGAAAATGACATTCTATATGATGTTGGTCTATGCGTTCCAGACAAAAGTTTGGGGCAAGGTTAAAAAGTGAATACTATGTGACCCAGCAATGCCCTTTCTTGCAATCCAATATACAGTAAGGAGTTCTCTGGGGATTTATCTACAAGTCTTTTCTTTGAAATTTTTCTTAAACTTTAAAGAAATATGGAGAAAGGTGACTAATAGAGAAATGATAGTACATTCATATAGAAAATTATAAACATATAGAAAACTATAGAACTGAGGACAGGGCTCAGTTGGTAAAATGCTTGCCACAGAAACATGAAGGCCTAAATCCCATCCCTGACATCAACTTAAAAAATCCAGGTACATACATGATCCCATTGGTAGGCAAAGAGGATCTCTGGGGCTTACTAGCCCACCAGTTGATTTGAATCAGTGACTCCAGGGAGCTCTTGAACAAAAGAAAATCTGGGGAGCAACTGAGGAAGACACACAACATGTGGCTTCCACACATACATAAAAGAAAAAGTTCACATTTCATTTTTAATTGATAATTATTATGCAGATCTGTGGGCTATAATGTGATAGATTGGTGTGTGAACACATGTAGAATGCTTATAATAAGATAATATTCATTGCCTCAGATATGTGGGGAGCCACAGCTGGCACCCGATATTGAACACCTGGTCTCCGGCCAGAGCAGAGAGCATTGAGATAAACAAGCCTTAGTTGGAAAAGCT
>NW_022196898.1:16593658-16612783 GCF_008632895.1 Mastomys coucha
TGCATGGAGAAGGGCTTGGTGTTTGCCTCCTTATTTCCGCTGGACGGGTAAGGTGTCAGCGACACAGATACTTGTATGCAGTGAGAATATTTTATTCATTTAAAAGCATGCAATCTACTTTGGTAACTGTGGTCAACTTTTTCTTCAACAGCTCTTCAAATCTTTCATCAACTAGAACTTTGTGCTTTTTGGTCAACTTCTCTCTATTATATACCCCTCTACCATCAAGCTCTGCTAACACTTCTGTTCTCTATTTATTCAAATTTTCCATCTTTAGAATGCACATATAAGTGAAATCACATGGTATTAGTCTTTTTATACCTAGTTAATTTCACTTACCATAATGTCCTAAGTACTTTCATGTTGGTGCAATGACATAATTTCCTTCTTCTTAAATGCTAAATTTGGTATCTTATTGGGTGTATACACACACACACACACACACACACACACACTATATTTTCTTTATCGAGTCACCTCTTGGTGCATGCAGGTTGATTCCACATGCTAGCTATTGTGACTACATAGACAAATGCTTCCTTGGACAGGGAAAAGAAGACATTATAGTATTCCATCTTGTGCTACACATTGGGGAAAAGTCCAGAAGGGCAAACTTCAGAAAAGGCTTGACTCTGGATGATAGAACCACTTACTCATTGATTAATATTTACTCTACCACTGGGCTGAGCATCGGGAATGTGTAAATACACAAAGATAGACATATCCTCTGCCATTATTGAAACTAAATCCGGGAGAAAGCATCAGTCATTTTATTTCATGAGAAAAAAAAAACTAAGCAATAGTAGACCTGCCATTTGTTCAAAGCACTCATAGTCAAGAAGGAGGAAGAGGAGGAGGAGGAGGAAAGAGAAGAAGGAGGAGGGAGAGAGGGATGAGGAGGAGGAGGAGGGAGAGAGGGATGAGGAGGAGAAGGAAGGAGAAGAAGGAGAAGAAAGAGGAGGACGAGGAGAGGGAGGAGGAGGAGAGGGAAGAGGAGGAGGAGGAAGGAGGAAGAGGAAGAAGAGGAGGACAAAAGGGAGGATAAGGTGGAGGAGAAAAGAAAATAAAAGCTGCTAAGTTTTCCACCTACAATTTGAGGACATTTTCTATGGCCTTCTGCTCAGCAAAGGAGAAGAGATTTTTGCCTCCTATCATCAACTACACCTCACTAGAAGTGGAAATCGGAGATTTTAAATTGCTGAATCGTTTCTAAGAGCCAAGAGTGTGGTGGTGTCATTTCTATTTGAGTTAGGGGTTGTTTTCTATCCCAGGGCAAGCTACAAGGCAGAAAAGGCAGAGAAGCATCCTAATTAAAAGAAGCATCTTCAGAATGAGTGTCACATTTGCTCTTTCTGCTTGCTGTCACTCAGGGCGCCGTCTCGTCTCTCCACATTCAGGAGCCCCAGAATCATAACAGAGAGATAAGGGCAGAGATTCGGGGAACAGGTTTCCTGGATTTAAATCTCTGACTGACCATTTTGAGCCTTATGACCTAGGACCTGTTACTTAATATCTGAACCTCAGTTTCCTCCTCCAAAAACTGGAAGCAATAGCAGTAAATATACCATCATGAGGATTACATGGTGACATTAGGTTCCCGTGATGGGCCTGCCTGGGGAATGGTGTTCAATAATAAGTGATAATTGTTGATTATCACTGCATTCTAGACATCAAAGAGCTCTTTTCTTCAGGGTGAGCTCCAGGACCAGAGAGGTAGTAGCACAGTTAGGAAAGTGCTTGTCATGCAATCTCAAGAACCTGAGTTTGACCTCCAGAACTTAAAAAGTTGGGAGTTACACGCGTAACTCCCATGCTTGAGAGATAGACAAGTAAATCTCTGGGGCTTCCAAGACAGTAAGAAACTCTGGTTTCAAAAAACAAGGTGGGGAGCTGATGAGAGACTCAGAAAGTAAAGGCGCTTGACAACTTTAGTTCAGTCCCTGGTACTCACATGGTGGAAATATAGAACTTACTGAAGAACGTCATATGTTGACCCCTGACTTACAGAGAGAGAGAGAGAGGGAGGGAAGGAGAGAGAGAGGGGGAAGGAGAGAGATGGAGGGAGAGAGAGAGAGAGCTGTAAACACACATATGCATATATACACAAAAATAAATAAAAAAAAATGTTTTTAAATAAAAGCAGATTCCTGAGGAACACTATTGTAATGCCTTGTGACCTCTACATGCAAGGGCAGACACATGTGTATGTGTACATATATACAAACACATACACAAAAGAGATTTATAAAGAGTTTCTATAAATGTCTAAGTTATAACAATAGACCCAAAGAATAATAATAATAAAAATAATAATAATAATAATATCAAATCTTTCTGAGAAAATTGAGCAAAAATTATCTGGCTTACTTTTCCACTTAGATAGAAAACATGGACTATTAAAACATTGTTTTTCACATTAAATGAATCACTTTTTAAAAAAATGTGTCATTTTCTCTACTTCATCTTTGACACTAGAGTGTCCATGTCTTGTATCTCAGACTGCTTAGCACCTACTTCAGCCCAAACTTTCCTAAAATCCATTGACTGTGACTCCAGAGGGGCAGAATAACACAAAGACGGCTTAGGAGCAATGTAGACATGGAAGAGGTCATGTTCGACAATTATTTTTGCCCTGCCAGTCTCCGAGCTCATGGATTATTTACATAGTGCTTTACAATCGCTGGATCAGATCAGGTAATTCTCTCTCCATCTTTCATGGTTGGTTAGATAACTCCAGTTGCAACCTCAGTCATTTAAGTCACAACTCTGTATGCTCAGGTGTGGGGCAGTATGAAGCTAGGGTATTGGAAGATTACTAACCAAAACCTATGGTCTCTGCCTTCAGTGTAGCCAAATCCCATCCTTATTTCTTTCATCATTAAGCTGTTCCTTTCCTCTGGACTGAGCCCATTGTCACACAGTAATATCTGCTGTCATAGAAGGAAACAAGAGAGGAACAAGAGGGAGAAAGGAATCTTACAATCCTTTATCTCCCCTACACTATTCTCCATCCCTTTGTTGTTCTTGCTTTTGCTTACAAAAACCTGAGAAAAGGAGGGAAAAGCCTCTGTGTGGTCTACTTAATGGTCTTTCATCATCTCCTCAAAATAAAGCAGGTTTTTAGCTTCTTTCAAACTAAGTTACAGTGGAGGCTTTTGTGGAGACAATCAGAAGACAAGACTCCCAGGTCAGAGATAGAAGAATTGCTCCCTCCTTGTCTGTCTCTGGTCAGCTCTATTTCCCTTGTGCTACCAAGACCTCTCTTCCCCCACCTCATTGAAAGCAGTGACCAGCTCTCGGCTCATGGAGCATTTCAATCGTTTGACCACTCCCTTTTTCTTGTAAGGCTTTCTGACAACATGGTCCCTAATTTCTCTTGAAATTCATTTCCTGGCAGTTTAGTTTAGTTTAGTTTAGTTTAGTTTAGTTTAGTTTAGTTTAGCTTAGCTTAGGCAGTGTCTCTGGCCCCAGCAAGCCTAAGACTTGCTATATAGCTGAGAATGGCCTTGGATTTCTAATCCTCCTGCCTGTGCATCCTGAGTACTGAGATTACAGGTAAGTAAAATTACACCAATTTTATGTAGTGCTGTGGATTGAACCCAGGGCTCCATGCCTCGTAGGTAGCCAATCTACAAATTGAGCTATATCCCCAGCCTCACTCCTTGGTCTCCTCTTTTTCTCTCTCTTTTTTTTTCTTTCTTCTTTTGTCTCTAGCATCTAAACATTAAGGCTATCCTGAGTTCCTGCTTCATGAAATCCTCTAAATAGCATTTGGCACACATATAAACTGGCAATCCCAGTTGTAAAGCTCCAGTCCTGACTTTACCTCTATCTTGCAACTGCCTATGTAACACCTTCATCTGATTCCTACCATCATCTGGCCCAGTTCCTTTGTCATGCTCCTGCTCAGTAAATAGTGCACACGGGGTCTTAAAACCTTGACATTGTGCATACAGGATCATTAACATCTCATATCAGACATGCTTCTCACCTAGAATAGTGCATGGCCAAACTCTCTGACAGGACTCTCTGTGACTGAACCAAAAAGGGCCAGCACATGAGTCTGGACCCTGAGAGAAAGAACTGTCTTACACATAAACTAACCAGTCTTTTGTTACTGGGAAAGCACCAAGTTATTGATCCCTTCTCTCTCCAGATGCAAAAATAAAAGCCAAGGCCAAACGAAGTTCCTAGAAGTTCAGTGCCCTGGAGTCCACCTTCTGTTTTTTCCATAACTTCAGGTAACTCTTGGTAAATTAAAGTGAGACTCTGCATGATTAGGAACGATTGCTGGGCATGAAGAAAGACAGAGGCAGTTGGTCACATTGTTCCTCCTGCCTTCCCCTTCCCTCTCTCCAGTGATGAAGCAATAAATGTATCAGGGAAGAAAGCTATGCTGAAGAAAGAAGGATGTTATTATTACAATTCCATGAGTATATGCCACCCACTCTCTTTCTCATTCTATCACACCCAAATACAGTTTGTGGCTAATTCCGACATGGAAAGAAGCATACATCTTACAAAGGCCATCAACTCTCCCAAAACACCTTTCCACTGGTGATCATGTGCACTAAGGGTTTCATATATATTTATACATACCCACTTATATTCAGTAGGTATTCAATAACATGCATGGAGTGATAAAAATAAGCTATTCAGGAAACCTAACAGAAGCTCTTCTGTTGGAGTAGACTGACAAAACCACATCTTCCATAATTATTTGTTTCAGAGTGAAGCATTTTTCATAGACAAACTCACTGAATCAATTAAAAGTTGGCACTGATTGATTGGCCTCTTGTTAGGATAGTCAATTCCTTCCAACAACATTTTCTTGTAGTCTACAGCTCGATAACCTTATTCCTCACATTTTAAACACATTATGACCAGATACCTTTAAAGATATAGAATGAGAAGCAAGAAGAGGAAGTTTCTACTAATTTCCAACAGCCATGGCATCCTGGGTCCAGTAAAAGTGGCAAGGTCAAGGTAAACCAGAACATATGATCTGAAAGCCTGCACTTGCACCTTCATGCCGTGTTTCAACTCATTCGACTTTAGAAAAGCAATAGCTGCCAAAAAACCAAAAAGGGTTTCTCTTTCTGGCAGTTACTTGTTGAAATCGTTGACAAATTCTTCTGAATAATTTAAGTCAGAAGTTCCAGGATAAGGGAGAGACAAGCTTGTTTTATATACACTTGTAGGAAAACACAGAACTCATCCTATCTGAAAATATTAAATTGGATAGGACATGGATTTATTCATGAATTGGGGGGGTAAATCTTTAAGCTTTTAAAGCTAATATCATAGAGCATTGTCAGAAAACAACTCTTGGCATAATGAAAATCCAAAACCAAGTTGGAACCAGGAAAACATTTTTATGAATGACTTCATACTTAATAAGGATCAAAAAAATCTAATAGTTACTAAGCAACATCTTTTATTCAACAAACATTACCACATTCTTTCCCTGTATCAGACAATACACTAGCATTGTATTGATTTTTTATACTACACGTGAAAGCATTATCTCTCTTGATATTGTTATTATTTCTGCTCTATAATCAAATAAACACAGGCTTGAAACATTCAAGTTCCAAGACAGTAAATAAAAAATGGAGGCCATTCATTCACAGCCCACAAATTCCTTTGGAATTGGATCTCTTGCTTAAAACTATGTAACTACAAAGTCTGAAAATAAAATCTTCACCAGATTTTATGTCTCAGTAATATAGATTTTCCATGTTCCTTTCAACCAATCAAAGCCCAGCAGTTCCACAAAAACCACAACCTTTCACAACATGCTTCCTTAGCTTGTCCCTTTCTCGAAGAGACATGTCATTTCAGGCAGCCTCATGTGATGAAAGAGATAATGGGCTTCTCTGGGCGGTAATAAAAACAAAATCATTACTTTGACAGTAAGTAAAATAGAAATTGAAACTTTTTTAAGAAAAAAGAAAAAGGATTTTCTGACTTCACAGATGAGCGATCAAGAAACTGTAGGTTTTAAATCTTAGTGTTACTTTGCCTGCTCTTTGAAATATAACATGCCAACTCATGAAGTTCACTGGGCTCATTTTAACATGTAAAAAGCTCAAATTCTACTCGAAAACTTGGTCTTTTTTATATAGGATCAAAACACAAAAGGGGTTAAGGAAAGGGTCCAGTGGTTTGGGTAGGTTCTCTAACACAAGACAGAGGATTAGGATAAGGGTGAGGAGAACCCAGCCACCCCTGGCCTCAGGAGCTCAAAGGGTGCCCAGGGCTTTATGATAAACATCAGCGAGGAAAGATCACTCACTTGATGCAGAGAACCTCCTTATTTTTGGTTTTTACTTATTTTATGGATGTTGGGTGTGAAGATTAAACAGACCAAGAGGGAAGATCTGAGGGGAGGAGATACATCCAATAGGCCCACAAATAAATAGTAAAAATGAGGTGTAAATAGTTTAGTCTACTCAAATGGGGAGTAAGGTAAAAGTGCACAGGGGCAGAACAGGTAGCTATCCCCATTTTGAAATGTGTCAAGAGAGGGAAGAATCTGAGATCTACAGTGTTTTTTTCCCAGCTAAGAAGTTAGCCACTCAAAGATACTTATGATAAACTAGGAAAACTCAAGACCCCTGAGCTCAGACAGAAGACTCTACATCACAACACAGTGAGCACCAGGAGCTTCGGAGTATCTGTGCTGTTGTCCCTTTTCTCTCGTGCTCCTCAGGCAATGTGGTGGACCTCATTATTGTCTGCATATGCAGGGAGTTAAGCTATGGGAAAGGAACCCAAGCTAGGAAGCATGAATTCTGTATAATGGCAAAGAGCATGCTAGCCTTTTGCTCTAGAGTGAAGCATCAGCACTGTTTTCTAAAGTTGTTCATCACACAAAACTATTGAAGATCATTTGATAGTCAGAGCATCTTCTGCAATATATACATAGACACACATACACACAAACACACACACACACACACACACACACACACACACACATACATGCAAAAGACTTGGGAGATGCCTCCTGGACGGCACAATACCTAGTTCATCAGTTGTAGTCACTTAAGAAAAAGACTCACTCATAATGCTATTCTAAAAAGCTTAACATAAAAGGTGGGAAAAACTGCCTTGTGTTGGGCTCTCTAAAAGCAAATAGTCATGTGCAAATAATTTATTATAAACATTATCTGAGAACAATCTGATAAATGAATAAAATAACCAAGGCACAGTGGAATTTCAACCTAATGCTAAAAGAAAATTCTGAAATATAGGCAATGCTTCAGAATTGTTCTAACTTAAGGAAAGGACTCTGGGCTGCCACATTCCCATTCTTGTTAGTAGTTAGCCTAAACCCACAGGAAAGTAGTAAGGGCTTTGGGAACCAAAAGTAGTGCCCAGAAGCCAGGACAAAGTCCTACAGAAATGCTTAGATACAGAGAGGACTAAGGACACAGAACAGTTATGCTCACACTGTGCACAACCTTCTGTCACAGCTTCTTGCAGATAATGATGTGGTCAGCATTTCTGGAGAAAACACAAGAGGTAGACTAGCAGAATGAGGGAAAGGCCAACACCTGACTGATGGAAACTCACAATTCATATACATGGTCTTACTCCTCTACTACCCATTCAAGACTTCTCTTACCTTTTGTGATCTAGGCAGCTTGCATGTTGCCATGAACCAGAACTTCCCACTTAAGATATCTTAGTCTAGTTTCATTCTCCTATCAGGTTGTGAGTGGTGCAATTACTCATTCAAAGTTAATGAGAACAACAGTAAGGATGGAGAGAAAAAAGAAAAAGGAGGAGGAGGAAGATGCAGGAGAAAAAGAAGAGGAGAAGAAGAACAAGAAAACAAGAATGATGAGGAGGATAATGAGGAAGAGGAAAAGGAAAAAGAAGGAGGAGGAGAAGGAGGAGAAGAAGATGGTGGTGGTGGTAGAACCAAGTCAAAGCCTCCCTGACCCTTCTTCTGTAGTAGCAACTCTACTTCTCCATGAAGATCAGAGCCAGTTGCTGTTGTCAGTATGGTAGCGTCTTTCTTTTCTTATCCATCTACTTTCCCTCAATGACACATGTCTTCAATATAAACAAAATTCCTGTTGCATCATTGAATATGCCTGGCATCCCTGGTAATAAGCATAAAGCATTTAGTGGATGGTAGGAAGAGGTTATTAAAATGTTATTCTACTTAATCCCTTTAAAATGATGGTAAAGTAGCATCATGGGACTGTTCCTTAGCTCTCCCCTCTCATAAGTTTCTCCCAGTGCTATGCTTTCTCTTCTTCTCGCCTTGATCTTTTATAAAGTGGAAACCTCCATACCTTGTGACATGTTTGAATCAGGAGGCTCATAACAGAATAATTCAAAACTTCCCCTATGTTTCTCAAAGGGAAGAGCTATGTTGACTTCTATGGAAATCACACAGACTTTTCCATGCACTGGTCTATGGTTTCAACAGAAATCAATCTTCTTTGAGCTCTTTATTAAACTAGTAAATTCACACTAATCTTGGCCCACTAGTTCATAGACTGTATTAGCTGGTACTCTCGCTGAAAACGTCACATAGAAATTGTATGTTTTGAGGGGCTTCCTAGTCCTGGTGGGGTTCACGATATTGTTGTTTTGAGGATGCAGACAAAATACCTTCTCTGACAGCAAGCTATAGGCCTAGCTTTTCCACTTTTGTTGTCCACAGAGGCAAATTCTGAATACAACCTGGAATTCACACTTCAACAAAAGCGGAAATACTGAATCAGAATGGACAGAAGTTTACAATCAATATTTTCAACAAATATTTATTGATTACTTGCTACAGGCCAGATATGTACTCTGAGCTGATTGTTCAATGGTCAACAAAAGATGCATGCAGCCTGCCCTCATGGATTTTAGACAAGAAACATAATAAACAAGCATACAAATAAGAACAGAAAAACAAATTATGTCTGGTGTCATGAATAGAAAGTATGAAATGTTCTGATGGCACAGGTAGTGGATAAAAGGAAGCAGTCTACCACAGGAGGGGTAGTCAGAAAATGACTTCCACACTAAGGCTAAAAAGGTCAGTAGAAGCCTACCAGACAGCAGACCTGGAAAGAAGCACTCACTGAAGAAAAGTATGCAAAGCAAAAGTAAGAAAGGGCGTAAGGGATGTCAGACACCATCAGCATCTAAGGTACAATGAGAAAAAAAAAGAGACAGGCCAAGCTGACTGTGATAGAGCAAGGATTTGTTGTAGGTCTATAAATATGCTGTAAGAAATTGTAAAACTCAATGTAGAGTTTTGTTGTTGTTGTTATTGTTGTTGTTGCTGCTGCTGCTGCTTATGTTTTAGGTTGTGTTTTATGGTAGTGGGCATCCAACACTTGCCAGCAAAACACTCTAGCACTGGATTCCACCCTTAGTTCTTCCCTTTGACATTACTTTTCGTTTTAACTTTTTATTGATTCTTCGTGAGTTTCACATCATGTATCCTAATCTTTCTTATAACCCCATCCTTCCATATCTGCCCTCTACTCTTGCAACCTCCCACACAAAAGAGAAGGAAAAAAAACTCACCATGGAAACGGCAATGTGTTGTGGTGTGTCACACAGTATATATCCCTTTGCCCAAACAGTTTTACTCACAAATGTTCATTGCAATGAGTCATTGATCTGGTCCGAAGCCTCTGGTTTTTGATACACTATAGATACTGAATTCTAACCAGGATTCCTCTCAGATATCTTGTTGTTGCCCTGTGTCATGGAGATCCAGAAGCACTGGTTCTGTAGGGCTACTCCCTTCATACTCTCCAGCAATTTACAGTTGAGGTAGATGTTGGGGTGTACAGACTCAAAGCCCTGGATCTGGGCCTGGGTGGTAGCTGAATTGGACAGTCCTCCACTTCTCCTGCACCCATGCCCCGAGGATGAGCACTATCTGGACTACCTCACCCAATGCTGCATCTAGCAAGGAGCAAGGCCAGCTCTCCCACTCTGTCCAGGTGAGGGACAGAGAAAGCTCTCCTGTCCCCAACAACCAATAAAAGGACCAGCTCTGCAGAGTTCATTCCACAGGGGCTAATTCTCCAGCACTGTCCTGGCAATGAGTTGGGGCAGCTTTCTCACTCTTATGCCCTCAGGGAAAGGCCTGCTCTCCCAAGTACTATAACCAATAGCTAGTGGCCACCTCTGCTCAGCCCTCAGACATTTACAGGGTCCCAAGCAGCAGTTCAGGCCAGAAACATCAGCATGGCCTTTGGTGGTAACATGGGCCATGGCCACAGACATTGCCCTTGGTGGCAGCATGGGCTGGGACTGCACGGTGGCCTCAGGTAGCAGCACAGGCTACTCACATGAGACCATTCCTCACCACCCTCCACTCTCCAGTTCCACCTCTCTTCATAATGAAGAGTTCAAACTGTTCTGCTTCTCTTTCTCTCGTTTCTCTCCATCACATTCTTCCTCATCATAGCAACAGCCACCAACCAGTGCCATGTGTGATGGTGGGCAGAGCCTCTGCATTTTAAACAGATATCACTGTTTACAGTGTAGATAGATAGTGGTCTCAAAATTTAGGACAACTAAGCATAAGAGTT
Source organism: Mastomys coucha (assembly GCF_008632895.1). NCBI lineage: Eukaryota > Metazoa > Chordata > Mammalia > Rodentia > Muridae > Mastomys > Mastomys coucha. Next base: position 16,604,224 of record NW_022196898.1, read on the forward strand.
GGCTTGAGAGGAAAATAATCTTCTACCCCATGTCTAGGACCATCAGGGAAAAGTTTCCCTTTTTCACCTGTTTTCCTGGGGTTGATCCCACCAACAGGGACACTGTGAGTATGGTCGGAAGCAGTCTGCTATTTGCTGTCATTTCCAATGTGGATTTGAGACCAAACTGGAGTCAAACAACAAAAACCATTGTGCCAAATCCGCAATTTGTATGTGAATAAATGACTTTAGACCGGATACTAATTTATTGTCCAGAAAAATAACTAGGAATATATCTGTGTTGCCCACTGGGGGAGAGGAATAAATGCAGCCAAAATTAGTGAATGGTTGTAATGTTAGCAATTGCCCTACACTTGATATAAAATAAATCACGAGTAAAGTGTCTTTCCACTGGGAGACTGTGTTTTACATATACAAAACTCATAATTTGTGCTTATTGAAAAGATTTGGACACCAGAATGTTATTTATGTTTTTAATTTGTCTGCATCAGTAAATAACATCCCACTTAGCAAGCAGTTCCTGGGCTGAGCACTTGCTCCTGAAATACAGAGTCCACGACCTGCCTGGCCACCTCCATGCTTAGAGCTGCTAATCCATAAAACCATAATCAATGTGCTCAATAAATATTTATAGACTAGACAGATGGATGAGTGAATCCTTATATCTTGTCTATTTACAGGAAGAGTCAACCCAATTCAGAACTTGCTTCACAGTCTGTTACACCGTTTAATTAACAACATCAGTCCCCTTTGTATTACATGACTTTTATTTCTCTGTGACTACACACCAGTTTGTCATCTTTAATAGCATTGTATATTCAGTATGTGTTTCCTATATTATAGGTTTTTGTTAATTTAAAAAGCATATTTTACTACATATTAGTGTCCATCTAGGAAGTCTTTTTATAAAACTGGTTTACGCTCATTTCCTTTAACCTTTATTTGTACACATTTAAACAAATATATGCAGAATGCATTTATGTAGCCCAGGAGAAGCTAGAAAGACAGGCCAGTTCGCAGAATCCATTCTTAATGTCCTAACCCTGGGAGACCACCAAGTTAATGATGAAAGCCTCTTAGTCGCATCCCTACAGTTCCCCAGATCACCCCTATGCTACTGGGTTAGCTTAGGCCTTCACTACCACTTACCTGGACAGTCACAATAGCCTCTTACCTGTCACTTTAAAAACAGAGCTGTCATTTCTTTCCTCTTCTCTTCACATAAGACTAAAATATATTTTGAGAAAAGACGATATCATCAATCTAGAGCATAAAGATTTTAATAAATGGGCTTTTGACATGTTACATCACAAATGAACCTTCTTGAGTTTGTAAGTAGTCCTTTGACAGGATGCATCATGTCAATCCATAGCTCAGAACCTTTACTGGTTTAATCCATAATTTATATAGTAATGGATCCTGAAAATTCCATTGCTTCCTTTCCACTGCTGAAGGCAGATCTTCTATTAAAGCTTGAGCCCGATGCATCACTGTTGTGTGGCTAAAACTGTACAGTGTCCTTGGAACAAACCCTGCAGACCTACCTACACTCAGACCTTCTCAAACATATGTCATTACTAAACCACTTTCCTACTTCGGCCATCTCCTCTCACCTTTTATGCTATTATCTGCATTCTTTAAAAAAAAAATAAAAATAAAAATAAATAAATAAATAACAGAGCAATTTCTTAGCTTAAAATGGTGACTTCATGTCATCAGAAAACCAGTAATAACGTCATTCTAAGAAACCAGCACACTGTCATAAAGGCTCACTTGTGCAGCAACAGCAGAAAAGGCAGCCACTGCAAAGGACTCAACTAGCCAACTCCATCACCTCCCCTGAGCAGGGAGAGAACTGGGCAACAATGACAGGGCATGATAGCCCATTCAACATTGGCTCCGCTTCGCATAAATAATCTAAAATTAAATTGGGCATGTGACCCATGTATCACAAGAGTCTCCTGTGAGTTCTCCAGTTAGCTATGTCAGCTAGACCTCCCAGTCTAGTCTGGTCTTAGAAACATTTGTCTCATTGTCTGCCTTTTAATAGAATCAGATGGCTTTCTTGGAAAATTGAAACCCTAGGAGGATCAAGGGAAGAATAGGAGAGGGGAAAAAATGATTTTTTTGGTGAATAATGTTAAAGGTATAGGAAAAAGAAGAAAACACAAAGACACAGCAAGGAACCCTAAAGTGGAGCAAGCACAACCCAAAGATAACCAGAAGCTCCCCCAGAACAATTTGAGGCTTATTGCATGTGCATAAACCTGGAAATACTATTTAATACGATATAAATGACTTCTAAAATATTGACTCCTTTAACAGAAACAGCAACAAACTTGTTTTTGCAGAAGTGACTCTCCTTGTTTTGAAAGCCTGGGTGCAGTCTTATTATATTTCAGGTACCACAATTTTTTTTGATGTTGCTAAATAATCAAAACAACAGTACTGACAGTCATCATTTCTGCCACCAAGTCACTTTCTAGCACTCCAATTTTGTTATTGCCCTATACAAGACCATGCAACAGAATCTCTATTTTATTCCCCATCTCCTAAAACATGCACATTTATTCATGTTGATTTCTTTCATTCTTACATAGACCAAGTATAGCTCTGCCCTTTCAACTACATTGGCTATTGGGAGAATAGCAGACAAATACATTCACATACTTCTTCTGCCTCTTCTAACAAAGAGCTTGCAGGATTCCATGCCTGAGCTTGAATATGCTTGGCCCAGGGAGTGGCATTATCAGAAGGTGTGGCCTTGTAGGAGGAAGTGTATCACTGGGGTGGAGGTCAGAGTGGGGGTAAGTAGGTATTGAGACTTTCCACCTAGCCAGTCTTCTGGCTGCCTTCCGATCAAGTTACAGAACTCCCAGCTCTTTTTCTAGCACCCTGTCTAGCTGGATGCTGCCATGCTCCTGCCATGATATTAAAATAGACTAAACATCTGAAACTGTAAGCCAGCCCTAATTAAATGCTGTCCTTTATGAGAGTTGCCTTGGTCATGGTGTCTGTTCACAGCCATAAAACCCTAACTAAGACAGAATTTGGTACCAAGGACTTGGATATTTCCATGATAGGCCTGACCATGCTTTTGTTTGTTTCTTTTGGGGGCTTTGGATTTGGAAAGCAGTGGAATGCTTTAAGTGGGGCTTAATGGGCTATTCTAGTATGACTATGGAAGACTTTGTTGCTGAGAGTGATTTGAACTGTGCAGATCTGGCCCAAGAGGTTTCAGTGGAGAATTTCAGTATGTAGACTAGAGACTGTTTGGGGGCTATTTTTGTGAAGAATGTGGCTGCTTTTTGCCCTAGTCTGAAGAACCTACCTGAGGATAAGGTAAAAACATTTTTTTTTTTTTTTTTTTTGGTTTTTCGAGACAGGATTTATCTGTATAACCCTGGCTGTCCTGGACCTCTCTCTGTAGACCAGGCTGGCCTCAAATTCAGAAATCAGCCTGCCTCTGCCTCCCAAGTGCTAGGATTAAAGGCGTGAGCCACCACCACACGGCAAGACATTTATAATGATGGCATTGGCAAAGGAAGTCTCACAAAAGCCCAGCACAGACTTTGTTCTCTAGTTTAGTCTCATGAAAAGCATTCTTATTAAGCATAGCATACTTTAAAGAAAAAATACAAAATATATGGTTCAAGTATTAAAGGAGTACCAGGAAATAGAATGTAGCTGAGTCCTATGTTCAAGGAGATAAAGGGGTTAAGGGAGTGGGGACCTTGGGGCAAGATTGCACCCAGCTAAACTTACTGTGTTTGTGGATGAACAAGAAATAGTGTGGGCTTTTTATCTGGAATGAACTACAATCCAGAAATGGAAGGCACATTTGTGATCCAGATCTTGAGATCTCAGATCACCAGAATCTCAAATGGCTGAGAAGTAAAAGAAATGTTCAATATCCTTAGTCATCAGGGAAATTCAAATCAAAAGAATCCTGAGATTCCATCTTATACCAATCAGAATGGCTAAGATGAAAAACTCAAGTGACAGAACATGCTGGCAAGGATGTAGAGAAAGAGGAACATGCTTCCATTGCTGGTGGGATTGCAAACTGGTACAAACACTCTGGAAATCAATCTGGCAGTTCTTCAGAAAATTGAAAATAGTTCTACCTGAAGACCAAGCTCCTGGGCATGTACCCAAAAGATACCCTATCATACCACAAAGACACATGTTCCACTATATTTGTACTGGCAGCCTTATTTGTAATAGCCAAAAACTGGTAACAACCCAGATGTAATTCAATCAAAAATGTGTTTCATTTGCATAATGGAATACTATTCAGCTATTAAAAATGAGGACATATGAATTTTGCAGGCAAATGGATGGAACTAGAAAATATCATAATGATTGAGGTAACCCAGACCCAAAAGGATATGCATGATATGTACTCACTGATAAATGGATATTAGCCAAAAAGTGCAGAATACCTAGGATACAACCCATAGACCATAAGAAGTTTAATGAGAAGTAAAGCCCAAATAAGAATGTTTCAATCCCACTTAGAAGGGGGAACAAAATAATCATGGAAGGCAGATAGAGGGAGGGACCAGGGTAGGAGAGGAGATGGGGAGAAGAAAAGGGGGCAAGATCAGATATGGGGGAGAAAGGAAAGAAACCCAGAGGGCCAGAAGAATGAATGAAATATGCAACTTCTGGGGTGGGGGGTGGGTCACCTTCAAGAAAGTCCCATAGACCTGGGATGTGAGAGGCTCACAAGACTCTATGGGGGTGACCTTAGCCAAAATGCCTAACAGAGAAAAGATGAAACCTGAAGAAACCACCTCCAATAGATAGACAGGGTCTCCAGCGGAGGAATGGGGTCAACAACCTACCTTCAAAATTTTTGACCCAGAATTGTTCCTGTCTAAAAGAAATGCAGGGACAGCCATGTGGTGATGGCTCATGTCTTTAATCCCAGCACTTAGGAGGCAGGGGCAGGTGGATTTCAGAGTTCAAGGCCAGCCTGGTCTACAGAGTGAGTTCCAGGACAGCCAGGGCTATACAGAGAAACCTTGTCTTAAGAAGAAGAAGAAGAAGAAGAAGAAGAAGAAGAAGAAGAAGAAGAAGAAGAAGAAGAAGAAGAAGAAGAAGAAGAAGAAGAAGAAGAAGAAGAAGAAGAAGAAGAAGAAGAAGAAGAAGAAGAAGAAGAAGAAGAAGAAGAAGAAGAAGAAAAAGAAGAAGAAATGAAGGAACAAAAATGGAATGGGGATATAGGGTGATGGGAGGGGGTGCACCCTCTCAGAGACAAAGGGGAGGGGAGATGGGGTACAAAACTCTGGGAGGGGAACTGGGAGGGAAGCAACACTTGCAATGTAAATAAATAGAATAATTAAAAATAAAAAAGAAACACATAATCCTATAAATGTCACTTACTAATGCAAAAGAATGTGATTATTCACACATTATGGGCTCTCCACTAAGAGAGGAGAGTGAGTCTAATCCAGATGCTCTGCTCCAGAGAAAATATAGAAGAGGAAATTTCCTTCTTCATGAGCCTGGAGAACACACGTACATCTCAACATATGAAATAATTTGTGAATAATAATTTGTGAATAATATTGAAAATTTTTAATAAACTTTCTGTTTATTCACTTTACAACTTGCTCATAAAAGTGCTTAAGATGTGTTATATGTAAATCAAAACACATCTGTTGTATGATTTTATAATTTTTTAACCTATATCTGATTTTTTTCCCTTCCAACTAGCCACAATACACTACTATCAAGAAAGAGGTTAAAAATAAACAAAAGGTGAAACATAGAATAAAATTATAGAAATTTAAAAATTTTTTCTACCAATTACATTTCAGGCAATGTTAAAAAGTTATATAGAGCATACTCAGTGAATATAACTGGGAAATAATAATTTCATTTTTATGCAGTACAATCAGAACATGAAAATGATGAGATTAAAAGCAGCAGAGTTACTCCGTGAGGGGGGAGTTCAGGAGGGCCTATTAGTGGCTCCGTAGTACAATCTAGAAACATCTTTATGTAGACTAATCATATTGCAGGTCCACAGGAGATTTACAATCTGATTTGCCACAGAGAACTCCATGTAATTTTCGTTGAGGACTGACACCATTTTATCTTTGCACGAATCCCTGTTTCTCGCACAATTCTGGTCCTTTCTACATTGTCAGTTCTGACAGGCTGATTTAATCTGCTGGATTCTGAATGCCTCTGACCACTGCGGTGAGTCATTAACCTTGACTTGCATAATTGAATTCAAGGTTGATTGCCTGTGACCCTCTGCGCTGAGGTCTTCTAAATGTACATATTCATTACTGGCGGCCTTGCTAAATGGTTTGCACAGGGAAAGCTGTAGCAGTCAGCCTGTTTGGTATGCAGAGGGCGGAGAGGGCACTAATTGCATGTTAGAGCTGAGGATTAGATTATGAAACGAGTGAGAGAATGAAGATAGATCCTCTGACACTGTCAGATTAGGGGCAGCAACGTGCAGGAATATGACATTGAAATTTACAGTGACATTAACAGAAGGAAATTAGAAACAAATAGACTTTAGACATTTTCTGAAAATCTCTGTATTCTCTACAATCACCTAATAGCCAGGACAAGTGAGCTAACATTTGTATTTATCATTTGCATAATTGAGTAGAAGGATGGAATTTTTTAAGACTCATCTCGAAGACTAGGCAGCTACGTTATGGTCATTGTCTCATTACCTGATGTGAGATATTTACACTGCATTTAAATAAATACCATCTTGAGTAGTCAGAACAGGTCTTCGGACTAGTTTTAGTAAGCATGGGAAATACAAAAATACTTAAGTATGCAAAGTTATCGTGAACAATTCTGAAAACCAGTAATGCTAGTGCTTTAGTGAAAAAACAGCTCGTAAAGTTGTCACTATTTCTGCCTTCCCATTGATCTTACGCCACCTCATAGTTAGAACAAGTGCCTGCCTGTTCATTCACTTCAAATAAGTCTTCTGGCACATGGCATATGCACATGTTAATAGTCCACAGTTCTTCCAGCCACTTCCTCTTTCCAGAAGGAAATATCCATACTGTTACAAACTGAGGAACAAGTAAGCTGACCAGAGGTGAGACTGAGTACAAATGTCAGGGGCCTTTCTCTCTTCCATTTAGGTCTAAGATGCTCTTTGAACAACCTTTCTTCTTACTTTGGCCAAATGCTTTGTAATTTATTTTAAATGAAAATGATGAATCGCCTTTCTAATAACAGAAGTGTATAAAACTTAACGGTATAAAACTTAAAAACAAGACTGCAGAAGCCTTTGGTGTTTTTGCAACAGCCGGAAAGACTGTTGCACTGCTAGGAGTCATGGAGGCTGCCTGTGGAGAAGGCCAGTGAGGCTTTGTGAAGTTTGGTCCACTTTCCTTTCACAGTGAACCCACAGGCTGATCCCTGCGGTACTGTAAGACGAGAGCCCAGAAATATTCTGCAGCATTTTTAAATGATTAACTTGGTTTCTATTGATCTTTCAAAATGAAATTTATTTTTTGCCACTTTGAGAAACTCTTAAATGGAAGAGGTAACTTCTCAGTAATTATGCCTCACTGGGAAATCTCTCCTTCTGTGGAAGAAAAAGACTCATGAGCCAAACCAAATAGCAAGAAGAAAGAGGTGTGGCTGCCTTTGGGGGTCTCACACTTTTGAGAGACTTCATGAGCAATCAGCCGGGTGCCTTCCTAAGACACTGGAATGACACTTGCAGGTAATATCTGTCGCCCAAATCCATTATCTGAACATGAAGTCAGCTTTCAAATAAACCATCCTGATTTTTTTATCTTCTAATCAAATAAACTAAGAATCACTAAAGCTTGTGCTGGAGAGTCAGCATCCTGGGCTCCAGTGCCAGCCCCATCACTTCCTAACCGTATGGCACTGAGCCAATCTCTTGCCATTCAGACTGGCATACCTCAGCAGCTTTCTGCGGTTCCACTACTTAAGTATTATGGAGAATACCAGCACTATTTCAGTTATTTCTTGTAGCCGAAGAAGCCACAACAAAACACAGTGGCTCAACATCACAGAGATTAGATGCTGCTCTTCGCAGTTCTGAGAGTTAACATTCTGTGATGTTCTGTTGTTTGTGTGTATGGCAGCTGGTGCTAAGTCTCAGTAGGGACATCAGTCTATCCCAGTCCTTTCTGAACCTTTGTCTCCCATCCTCTAATAAGCTACAGTGGACTTCTTAAATGTGTACTTGCAATGGCTTCAGGGAACAAGATGGGAAGAACAGATACCCAAAGGCTTCAGTGGCCTTACCTCTGTCATATTCTAGGGGTCAAAAAAAAAAAAAAAGTCCTCAAACCAGCTCCAACTGAAAGGAGTAGAGAAATGGAGTCTGCTTTGTTGTGGTAAATCTCCAACCCCAATTAGCCCGTGCAAAGAACACACAACTCAGTTATAATATTTTAAGCTGTACATCTAGAATGTGCAGATCTATCACTACTCTAATGTATTCCCCAGCTAGATTTCTTGCTACTTGCGGCTCCTCCGGGACACTTGGTTTTATTCCATCTTTCTTCCACCTCTTCTTCCTCATCTTCTT
>NW_022196898.1:16612793-16613548 GCF_008632895.1 Mastomys coucha
CCCCGCTTCCTTTTTCTCCCTCTCTAAAACTCTCAGCCCCACCTTTCCTTTCAACTGTCCAATCACAGACTCTAGTTTTTATTTGACCAGTTAAATGGGGAGAAGGTTCACATGAAATCATCTGAGTACTCCACTACTCTTAAGAGTGATCTACTCTTCACTGGGCAGCCCCTATTGAGGAAGCAGAATTAGCATCAAAATACAAACAGCACCATGGTAATCCACAATATTTCCCCCGTCTATCCAATTAAAAGGCTCTTTTCTCTCAGATATAAATTGAGCACAACTATTACCATTATGTAACTTATAAAGTATAAGATACACTTAACACCCAGTCCATCAATTTTTTTTTCAATTTAGATAAAGCACTCTACCATTTATTCTAATTCAAAAGGCTTATAATTCTACACTTGAATTATGTCCAGAATTTTAGCTTGTATACCATCTGAAAACCATCCTCTCAAATCTTTATCATCTCTCTCAATGCTAAACAGCTTGGGTTGGCTGTGAGATTGCAACCAGTCTTTAACCCCATCAGAAATCTGAGAACGCCTTAACTATTACATGAAAATACAGGAAACACAAAACATATCTTCTAAAACTAACCAATTTATAGAGACAACTGACAGTCCCTCATTCCTTAAAACGTAGGAGCGTCAGTCTTCAGCTTTCTGGCCCAGGATCATCTGACAGACAGACTTTTATAGTTTTTTTTCCTTTTTTTTTTTTTTTTTTTTTTTTTTTTTTTTTTTTTT
>NW_022196898.1:16613641-16620349 GCF_008632895.1 Mastomys coucha
ACCAGGCTGGCCTCGAACTCAGAAATCTGCCTGCCTCTGCCTCCCAAGTGCTGGGATTAAAGGTATGTACCACCACCGCCGGGGTGTAATTTTTTTAAGTAGATTAATTCCATAGAAAAGAAGAATAGAAGGAGGAAATGGAAGAAAGAAATGATGTAATCATGTTATAATCTCAAAAATAAAAGAAATTCAAAATATATAAGCAAAGGAAAAAATACAGACACAGGGTGCTTTATTAATTGAAAACCATCTTTGTAACAATCTATTCCTAAAATATGTATGGTGACAACATAAAAATGTGAAAACAACACAGTAGTCTATTGATACTTAATTTATGCTTTCTACCACTATGAAGACTGAAATTCCTTGTCAACTCCTTCCCCTCTGTATCTCATTAAAAATTTGAAACAGAATCTCATTCTACAGTCCAAGCTGTCTTGGAAGCCACAGTGATCTACCTGGCTCAAGGCCCTGCAAGTTTCACTGAATTACTGTATAGACTGTTAGCTTAGATTTGTTGACCCTCCAGGTTTGATTCTACTCCTGATTCTCACCAGCTTCGACACCATCATTTAGTCACTGTGAGCTTTAGTAAAGTCTCAAATCCAGGGTTTAAATCCTAGCTTCATGGGGCTGGAGAAATGGATCAGTAGTTAGGAGTATTAGCTGCTCTTCCAGAGGACCAGAGTTTGATTCCCAATAACCACAAGACAGCTTACAAACTGTAACTCTAGTCCCAGGATCTAATGCCCTCATCTGAACTTCTCAGGCATTGCACAAATGTGGTGTATAAACATATAGGCAAGCAAAACACCCATATACAAAATAAAAAGCAAATGGAAAAATAGAAATCAATCCTAGATTCATGAATTGCTAGCTAGGTATCCTTGATTAAGTTCCTTAATCTCTTTAAGCCTCAGTCTTACTTCTGTAGAAGAGGGCTAGTTGTAGTAATGAATTCACAGAGTTGTGATACAGGTTAGCATCATCCATGGAAGCCCCTGGATAAGCAATGCTCAATATGATAGATCTTATTAGCAGGAGCCCAGAATAGAGTTTCATGATGGAGAATCAAGCTTGTCAGCTTGGTCCATCATTCAAGGACCCGAGTTACTTATCCCATAATTTAAAATATATCTTTAGACTTTGTCTGTAGCTTAGTAGTAGGGTGTGTGCCTAGCATGTCATAACCCTAAGTTTGATACTTACCATTATACATGCAGATGTTATAGGTAAATAGAGAGACAGAAAGATGGATAGACACAACATGCACATACCTTTTAATACTAATCAGATAGTTGGTAACAGTGACATAAAACAGGCTCTGAACCACATTCCTATGCAGCAGACTTCCGCAGTAAGCATTTCTTTTTATCACATCAGACACAGGTAGGGTGCTATTATTCTTCATTCTGGCAATTAAGAAATAGCCTATGTCCTAATGGGAAAATGACCTTTGTTCCACCGTGTCCAACTAACAGAGTACATCATCCATGTTCTCTCCAGGCAGGATGGGCTCTCCAGGTTCTCTTCAGGGTATTGACCACTCATCAAGATTCTTTGCTGTTTGACTTACTGCCAAAATGCTGAAGCTGACTACACATACAGGAGGCACATTGTTATCAGCTGTATTTAAGCTAGCTTTGCCTTCCTTGATAGAATACACAAAGGCCTGGTTTCCGTATCACCAGCACTACCATGACAGCCACCATGCTGTTTTAAAACACCTTGAACCCCAATGTCAGCAAGCTTCCTGAAAACAAGGAAAGCAGCAAAACTCTTCCAGAAAGAAATGTGAAGAAAGTTTCAGTTGTTCTCTGTGTTGTGGCTGGGCTGGCGGATGAACTCATGGCCATGTACATGTTAGGCACATGCTCTGCAACTCATCGACAACCCTAGTAATTTGATGGGTTTTATTTAATTCTGACGTTAATTGATGTAAGCTAGAGATGTAGCTCTACTGATGAGTGCATTCCAAAGTTAGCATGCATGAAGCCCTGGATTGAGTCTTCAGCACTGAATAAATTGTGTGTGAGTCAGGAGGATGGGGAATTTGAGGTCATTTCCAAGTATACAGTGAGTTAAAGGCCAACCTGGAATACCTGAGATGCGCCCCCTGCCCAAAATATAGTAATTAATGTGACAGTCTGTGGAGCAGGTGCTAGTGTTGTATGAACAGATGTAGAACAACTACCAAGATTAAATAAATACTGATGGCATTTAAGAAAGCAAAGAAAGAAGAGTCAGTGCCCATCAGATTAAATATGAGTCTGTACCCACTTTGAGTCTGTACAGCACGTATTCCAGATTCTAAGACACTCGCAGCATCTTCTAATGTACGTGCTCAGGATCAGAGCCTCAAGCACCAGTCTGAGGTACACTAGGGGGAAAAAGGTCTGTGTTGTGTCTACTCACTCCAACTCATTCCTCTTCTTTCCGCAGTTACACATGTCTGCACTTTGCACACATCCTTGATATTTGAACAAAGGTCAGCCGAGGGCATCTCCCTCTGCACTTCCTGACAAACATTCTGTGCTCATCATGACTTACAGGCTACATCTAATTTGTGTGGGGAGCTGTTCTCTCATTGTGATTGCTGTTGGACTCATGTTGCCTAAGGGATAAAAAGAGAATGGAACAGAATCAAGAGATTGAGTGAGGAACAACCAGGCAAATAGATGGATAAATTCAACAAAATGAACAAGTACTTTTTATGCTTTTGAGCATTTGATACCTTTCCAGGAAACCTGTACTTGGGTAGATTAAAAAAAGAAAAGAAATTTTTCTCAGTTATCTGTGTTTTATCCTGGCTCCAAATGAGGAATCAGTTAGAAGCTAGACTACAAGATTATGCCCACCTAAGAATTTACAATCTTGCAGAACAAATAGAACATCAGGTATTAAAAAGCCTGGTAGGTGGCATATTGTGCTAGCTGGGTGTCTGTAATGTTAAAAAAAAAAAATGTTAATGTTAAACAAACCAGAGTCTCCTAGGAAGAGAGAGCCTCAGTTGAAGAATTGATTGCCTCCATCTGATTGACCTTGGGCACACCTGTGAGACATTTTCTTGATTAATGATTGATGTGGGAAGGCTTAGTCCACTGTAGGCCATAACACCCCTGGGCAGGTGGTCCTGGGTTGTGTAAGATAGTAGGCTGAAGAACAGTGAAGAGTAAGCCAATAGAAGCATCCCACCATGGTCTCTGCTTAAGTTCATGCCTCCAGGTGCCTGCTTTGAGTTCCTGTCCTAGCTTCCCTAAATGATTGATTGTAAGCTGTAAACTAAAATAAACATTTCCCTCTACCAGTTGCCTTTGTTGTTGATCCCAGCCACAGTGAAGCAAACTAAGATGCATGTAATGAGGGATAACAGGTAGGGGGACACGGAAAATGTTCGAGGAAATTCATGGGAAGATAAAAGGCTAATTAGTAAGAGTGAGAAAAGCTGCCACTGAAGGTGTGAAGCAAGGATAGATTGAAAGTGACCAGAGAGAAGAGAAGAGGACTTCCCACACACAGACAAAAAGAACAAAATGAAATTAATTTCATGTATAACTGTGAGCTTAGTTACTCTAAACAGAAAATATCCAGAGATGTGTGACAGAAAATATTTTTAGTTGTAGTAAAGTATAATCTTATATAAAGTGTAATCACATATATAATTATTAGTATATAATGAGCACATCTTAATGAGTATGGACATACATGTACCTAATTCCATCACAGCATCCAAAGTACTATGCTCACCATTTTCTAAACATTTGTATGTGTATGTGTAGGTATGTGAGTGTGACAGCAAGTGTGAGTGGAGGAAGCACCAGCAACACAGCACACATGTGGAGGTCAGCAGGTCAGAGGCAATGTCAAGTGTCAGCCCTTGCTTTACACTGTATATAGGCTAAATGGCCCACATGCTTTCTGATTCTCCTATTTTATATCTCCTATCTCACAGTACAAGTACTATATTTACAGATGCCATAATTATGCCCACGTGAAGTGAATTCTGCCTTCTTGAACTCAGTCCTCATACTCTTACTGGAACTCTATTTTCTGTGCCATCTTTATGGTCCCAGGAATTAATCTTTAAAAAAAAATAATAATTTCAGCATGTGTTCTACAGGGGTATTTAGACAATGTGATCCCATTTTGTCCTCACAGTGCTCTGCAACAGATAAATTATCTGGTACACTTATCTGGTGATGTATACAAAGTCATCATCCATTAGATGGCAGTCATATTTTCTGGCTCCCTTTGCCACGAAGTTGCTGCAAGGATTAAAAGGGTAAAAGGGTAAGGGTAAGGACTGCTTCACACACAGAAATCTATGAGTAATAGCTATCAGTTCATTTTTATCATTATTATTCGCATTTCATTGGAAGCCCTGTTTCACAACCTCCATGTTGTGTCCTGCCTATTCCCTTTGCCACATCTACCCTATGAGGATGCCTGTGGCTGCAATTAGCAAACCAAAGCAATTTAATAAAGTTAGTTAGTGGCTCAAACATCTGAGATTTCCAAACATAGGGAGCAAAGTGTGCACTAGCTCCCTCCTGGTGTCCTCCTCTAGGTTCTAAACTTGATGTGTCTACTTCATCCTGACAACAGACAACATTGCAGATAGCAAGGTTAAAAAAAAATGGCTGACTCCCTCCAAAATACTACACAGGATTGTCAGAAGAAATAAGAGAGTAGCTTCCTGAGTTTCATGTTGACTGGGCCAGCTTAGGTCATGTGCTCATACCTGAACTAATTGCTGTGACAAGGGATTGGGATTTGTCTATGGGTGAAGGCCATTGAGCGTTCTTGCCAGAATCAGCCTGGCTGCTACAGGATGAGAGGTGACAAGAAATAATGGAGATACATGACAAAGTTCTCCAGACATGGGCTCCACCCAAAATATCACTCCTGAATATTTTTTATCTGCAGGAACTCCTTCTTTAAAACTTCTTGTTGGAGGCTAGAGGCTCAGAAGTCAAGAATTTGTACTGAATACACTGATCTTTCAGAAGACTGGAGTTAGCACTCAGCATCCTTTGGCTCACAACTGCCTGTAATTCCAGGGCTAGGAGATCCAATATCTCCATGGGCACCTGCACTCACATGCACATATCCATGCTCAGACACAGCCACACAGACAAGCAGACAGACAGACAGACAGACACACATACACACACACACACACACATACACACACACACACGCATAATTTAAAACAAAATAAATCTTTAAAAAGTATTCCTACAGTCTAACCTTAATATCTATGACATCATGAATAACAAATTACCTCATTTTTATATAAAATGACAATATACCTATAAGAATTACTTGTCACTCCAACTATAAATATCACCTCTCTGTTATCACTGCTGAAGGTTCATGTTTTGAGCTCAATCTCCAGGTTTCCATCCCAGAATACTGTAATCTCTTAGACCGCATTGAAATCCATAGTCAGATTTTTCCATTCTTTTACAATGACATTTTCTATGGCCTGTCTTGTTGAGATGGAAAAAACAAAACACCCAGCACACTGCAAAGCCAGCAAAACTGTTGCCTAGTTGATTCTGCAAACAAAACGGAAGAAAAACAAAACAAAGCACCCATTACATTAGGAAGCCAACATAACTGTTGCCTGTTGACTTTGCAACCAGAGAGGCCCATGGCTGAAAGGGGCTGAAGTCACTGGCAAAACCTCAAACCACATTCGGCAAACACCCCAAGCTGGGAAAAGACAGGTACTGCCAGCCTTGGCTGTGTAGATCCAGTTTTCTAAGGAAAGAATTCCTTAGGAAATAGCTGCTGCTGAAGATGACTTCCAAAAAGACAGTGAGAGAAGTCAAGAGAGCTAGGCCTGGAAGAAATTCTAAAACCATTACACCCCTGTCATAAATTCTCTTTGCAATAAGGCATAACATTATAAACAGACACAGAAGCGTGGATAAGGATAAGGAGTCCAGGAATTAAATTTATACCATTCATCTGGGTCATAGGATCACTAGTAAAACACTTCTCTCTCTTAGTAACTGTCAATCATGAGTGGCATGAGTTCCCCAGGCCAAGACAAGTGTCTCTGTTCTGCCCAGAGATTGCTGTCTTCCAGCAAGGATGCTTCTGACCTGGACAGAGCTGTAAAACCTCTATCAATAGATACGATCTTTCCATCTGCCTTCCATATGCAAGGGAAAGGCAGACAGACCAACTGCCCTAGAGGAAGGATGCTTAACCACCTGAACTCTAGGCTCAGAACCAATAAATAGTGACCTGGCTCTGCCACTAAAGTATCATTGGTATGATGCTTTGCCTGTAGTGGGCTCACAGGTTCTGACCACAAAATACAATTTGTTATTCAACTGAAATTAAATTGAAAATTTTTAAATATATAATGAAAAAGGTACATTTTGTTGCTGTAATGAAAAAGATACATTATGTTGCTGACGTTTAAAAGAGAAAGTGGGTACTGTAGAAATATGCTAAAAGGGTTCTTTAACAAAATATTTTTAATTGGCAATTTCAAACTGGACATAGATAACAGATGCCTATAATCCCAAAATCTTGGAAGACTCAGGTAAAAAGATGTTAGGTTCTGGGCCTATATGGTGAAATTTAAAATCAAAACACTCTTCCAAAGAACTAACAATATGCCATTCATATCACCTTCTTCTTTTCCTTCTCCTTCTTGTTCTCCTCCTCCTCCTCCTCCTCCTCCTCCTC
>NW_022196898.1:16620462-16621681 GCF_008632895.1 Mastomys coucha
CTCTCTCTCTCTCTCTCTCTCTCTCTCTCTCTCTCTCTCTCTCTCACACACACACACACACACAGACATACACACACAGAGAGAGCAACTGCCAAGCCTTCTGCCCTCTACTTCTATACATCCTGCCTCAGAACTGGACCTCACCACTGTTTCCCCAAGGTGTCATGAAAAGAATCTGCTGTCCCACTATCATTCCGTCCAACACTAGCCTCACTACTGCTTCCAAGAACAATTTCTAAATGTCCTTGTCTTTCAGAAAAAAGCCAAAACTGAACCATTTGTGATGTCCTTGTTTATCACCATTATTCCATACCACTCCATTACCCCCAAAACATTCCTTCTTTTGGGACACATGAACTGTGTAGTGTAGTATATCATGTTATAGAGTTATGATAGTCACACATGCTACCTACTGTCAAAAATATTTTGTATTTTTTTCTAAACATGATACTAAGAAACAATTACACACAAGCATACACATTTAGTGACTCTCCTACACCTCTTACACTTGCTTATTCATGTCCCCTGACACAATGTCCTATAATAACTGACATAGATGTTTTTCTATTTAACTATCAACCCTTGGAAAGTAGAAATTTCGATTCATTTGATTGAAAATTTAGTACATGGTTTAGTCTACCAGATTATGATAGTTAGTTGGTCAATATATGTGGTTATGTACTTTGACCAGTGTTTTATATAGTGCTGAAATAATTTTAGTATAACATATTTATTAATCTTTGAGATTGTTATACAATGAATTTTGATTATATTGAACCTTAACTCCTTCCTGTAACTCTTTCCAGATCCACTCCACTTTTCTATTCTTTCAACTTCATATCCCTTTTTTTGTTTTTAATCATCCATTGAGTCTAATCTGTACTGCCCATGTATCATGGTATGTGGAGCTATACATTGAAATATAGCCAGCCTTCCAGGAACCACATTCTCTAAAAAAAAAAAAAAAAAAAAAAAAAAAAGACTGTTCCTCCCCTAAAGGCTATTAATTGTCCATAGTTCCTCAGTCAGGAGAAGAGGTCTTGAATCCTTTCTCCCTCCATGTAAGGATGTTGACTGTCTTGTTCTTGTACAGGGCTTATGCAGACAACCACAGCTGCTATGAGTTCCCAAGGGCAGTATTCTATCATGTCCAGAAAATGTTCCCCAACATCTTCCTGTTGCAACCATTTTTTTCTCTTCTTCCACAATGGTCTATGAA
>NW_022196898.1:16621872-16630490 GCF_008632895.1 Mastomys coucha
GGTGGAGGGGTATGTGTGTGTGGTACAGCGTGAGGGTAATACAGGTGTCCCATTTGTGGCTGAGTACTCCATTGACAGTCTTCATTATGGCCGGTTGTGAACTTCTGTTTTAATCAAAGCTTACTGCGCAAGGAAACATATATGATGAAGTCTGAGAGTTGCATTAATGTATGGATAGGGAGACATAAATTTAAACTGCAGTTTGATACTGTGTTCATTTTCTAAATAATAATAGTAGGTTCACCCATAAGGCTTATGAGCACCCCACCTATAGATTCTTAGCCATTTTCACAGTACCAGGTATGTGCTTCTTCTGTGAAGTGGGGTTCAACTCTAATCAGAAAGCAGTTGGTTATTCTCATAACAGCCGTGCCACTTTTGCACCCATGGACATAGTTATTGGGGTTCATGGGGTTTGTATCCAGGTAAGATTCTTGGTGACCTTTTCCCTTAGTAGCTTACATAACATCTGGAGTTATGAATGCTAGCCACAAGGAAGGGTTTTCTGATCAGTACCAACTTGATTCCTCCATGCCCTGTAACCAACGTGTATTATTTGGTATGCATTTGTAGCCATTTCATAAATACAAGTTCTCACTTTCTTTTTTAAGAAACATTTTTCTCTGGTAAACATCATGAAAAATCTCATTGTAGCATTTTCATAAAATGAGTTCTTACCCTAGATAAACATCACAAAAAGCCTAGGAAGCTTGTAAAGACCTACTTCTAAACTTAAAGACTTTCAAATTGATAATGTCCCACGAAATAAAAGATGACATTTTAGTGACTCCTTTAGGCTCACAGTTGGGACGAATGTCAAACTGAAAAATAAAGTCCACAGCCTTCCAGACCTCCTGCTCAGACAGTCTCTGCAGCACCACGGCGTTTTGTTCGAAGGCCTGAGTCTTGAGGACTCTGGAGCTGCCGAGTGTTTAGATTCTCCTGAAAGCTTGTTGTACCTTTTCTGCCATCTGATTTCAATTTGACTGCTATCTGTGCCATCTTTCGTGGATCCAGACTTACTTACTTTCTAGCCTCCAGTCCTTGGAGAGTCAGGAGCTGCCTTCTGAAGTTACCTGATGTGCCAAGCCCAGAAGGGCCAGCATCAGCCTTGATGTACAACCGTCAATGTTTATGACATCTGCAAACAGTATTCTGTGCTTTTCCTCATCATTTTATTTTGTCTACAGGAAAGGGTCAGCTCAGTGAGTATGGTGTGTGTGTGTGTGTGTGTGTGTGTGTGTGTGTGTGTGTGTGTGTGTGTTATTTTGAAGTCATTTCTGTGGTAGAAAATACTGTTCATGATTTTTATCCCGTCATGAGCCACCAAAATCTAAGCCATTAAATCTCCTTTGGAAAAACAACTGCTTTTAATACCTGCTAGATTTTCTTTAGTGAGAGTGAAGGTCAAAATATGAATTCTAAATACAGAAAATCACCAGGTCAGTGAATTCTCAATGATATGTGGCATTTTCAGTCCCTCTGTTTCATTTGACTTATTCACATATTCATTCATAGGACAGAAATTTATTGGCCATCAGTGTTCAACTGCACTGTGGGTTGCAAATCTCCACAAGGAATAGTTCCTTCTTTCTCGCTTTAATCAATGCAAACAATTCCAACACGGCATTGTTCTTGACAATAGAGGGGCAATGGGTACCATGAAAACAGAAACTTGAACTCTGGGGAAAGGCAACAAAATATCCACAGAGTATTTCAGGAGTAGGATAGTAGGATGGTTTTTAAGAGCACAGGATGCTCTGCTTGAGAAGAAGATAGAAAGGACAAGCCAGAGAGAAAAAGAAACACACATCAAAGTCTAGAATAGAGGGTTCCAGGTAGTTGGTATCACCAGAACAAGACTGTAGTTATAATAGTTAAGTGTATGCTAAGAATCAGGGCAGAAGGTGCTTGAGGCCATGCTGAGGCCTCTTTAGTAAACAGTAGTAGCTACTGAAGAGACATGAAAAAATATTGACCCAAAAAGACCCTTTGACAAAAACAGAGGTCAACTGGCTAAGTGGTGGGTAGCAGGTGAGATGAAAAGCAGAGAGAGAGAAACAGAACAGTAAGTGAAAGGCTGAGGCCAGGAAGCAAGTAGACTAGCCTGGGCTTGAAGAAGGAAGAATTGCAGGATCTGTGAAGGGAAGATGTGGAGACTCGGAAGACACAGGTGAAGAGGAAACGCAGGGTGAGGAGCGCCCATAAGTCGGTGACAATGGTACTGATCCCTTGAAAACTCTAGGAAAGGAAATTTAGACTGAGTAGTTCTCAGCCTCCCTCCTTTCACAGTCATCTTCTCTTGAATCCTCTTCCAGCCTGCAAATGTCAGTAGCTGGCATCGATACTTACCAAAGCCAAGAAGCATGCATTATGTGTCTATTATCTATTTATTTGTACTTACAAAGAATGCAGAATGCTTTTGCCTGTCTGTTCATGCTCTGTAATGCTCTCAACTCCATTTTCTCAACTCCGGTTCTCAAGTTCCCTGACACTAAGATCTGGGCTGCTTTTGAAAGTCTGCATCTGTCTAAAGATGCCCATCTAGTCTTGGGTCTGGGAGCCTCACAAGTTGCTGTTAAGTATTAGCTTCTCCTTAGATCAACCCATAAAGAAGACAGGCAAACTTAGAGTTTGCATGGACTTACCTGGAATTAAGCTTGAATACTTTATTAACATTTTATTTACCCCAGTGTAATGACTTTAAATTTGTTGCTGTGGTTGACAAGTTGAAACTCCATGGTCCCTTGCATTTTTATGTAGAGAGAAATCAATGATATTTGATTCCAAAGTTTCTCCATTTTCCTAACCTCTCTAAAAGGGCTCATTGCTCTCCAGCTGAAATGTTCTCCACACCCACCCCCCACACCCACCTTTTAGTTCAATTTAACATTTTTAATTCAGAAGGAATGGGAAACCAGGAGACACAAGCAAAAAAATCAGTGGCAGATAAAATATACACCTGCTGAAGACAGACAAGGAATAAGTCTTGCAAGTCATGTGCTCATAGAGAAGTCTAGAATGCTAGCAATACTATCTGAATTAGGAATACACAGACCCTGCTTAATTAATACATAAGTCATGCTTAACTATTGTAGCAATTCAGGTAGGACCCACAGGAACTTTTTAATCCTCCAGAAGAGTGGTAATTGCAAGGAAGATAGACATATTTAAAGAGAGTTGACTAATTTTAATACAGATCAATGAGGTTTGATTTTTTTAAAAATGAAATTGGACCTAAAAGAAAATTCTAAAAACCTGCCTTTGCTTTAAGCCAAGTAAAACACAAGCTAACTTTCATTTGCATTTTTATACAAATAGTTTTGGGCACTGAAATAGCATAATTTTGCATTGCCAAACCCTGTCTGTATTCTTTTTAAATAATTTATTCTCTTGAAGGTATTTTTCAACTCTTACAATTTAATTTTTTAAAAGGGTAATTCTACCTTCCATACAAAAGACAGACTTTCCATTTTTAAGCCTGTTACCTAGAGGCACAATTAAAATGGAAACATTAAACAGAAATAAAGCACAATTTTTCAGCTCCTTTCATCCACCAGCTGGTTCATCTCATAGCCTCCCTTGTCAGTCAGTTCCAAACACATTAATCCTTCATCTATTACCTATTTGCATATCCTTCAAATTACAAATTTTAATTGTTGGAGCCTCAGTTCAGGTAAGCTTAAATGCCTACAGTTTGTACACAAAGCTTTGCTTGTCACAGTGTGCTGGGTCTTGGGCCCAGTTCCTTAATCAGTGTTTTCTCCAAGTAGATCTTCACATTCCCTAACCTTTAAGAATCCCTTAGCTCGGGCCTCTTGTTCTCTGTCTGGCAGCTGGCCAAGCTCCAAATATGCCAATCACTGAGCCCTTCCTTGTTAGCATCTCAGGGAAACCTTTGGCTTGTTCAGAACAAATAAAATTCAGCTGCCCCTTCTTTCTAGTGAAAAAAAAAAAAAAACACCAATGCCGATTAGGATTTGTCTTTTTCATTTTTATTATTAGGCACCTTGAGGTGCCCATGAGTGGGTCTGTACTGTGTTCATTGAACATGTGGTGTTGTGATAGCTGGTTATGATTTTCTAATGTTTTTCTGCAACTCTAACCATATGTAATTTTGAATTAAATGAAAGTTAAGTACTAAAACGTTTCGCCCAAAGGGAATTCAGATTCTCAATGTGCTTTTAATAACTGTTTGTAAAACATTTAGGAAAATCTATGGCAACACATTTAGGGGAAAAAATCAAATTACTCTTGCCTAAAGATGTTATTCCAGTGTCTAAACTTCACGAAACACCCTGTGTGGCCCAATTGTTGACCTAATGCAGTCAGTAATACTTTAGAATATATTGTATATACGGGTCCCGAATTTAATTTGTATAATGTCCTTAACAATACTTCTTTAAAATATGTCCTTAACACTCACTGAACCTTCTGTAGATGTTGCAAAAGCAGTCTCATCAAATACCTCTGAAAAGTTGCAATTAGAGTCCAATTGGGTAGCATTAAGTTGAATTGATAGAATACGATTTAGATCCATTTAACAGCCATTGCTTTTTGAGGGAGAGAGTATTAGAGGTTTTGAGACTTTTGCAAAATCTAAAATAAATGTCACTATGTACCCAAATCCCAAGATAACCGAATATGGCATACGGTGACAATGGGGACAATGGCAAGAATGTTCTGGAGAGCTAATTGGTTATGTAGACGTTTCTTCAGAAAGCACAATTTGAAAAATGAACTAAAGATTAAATTTGACCTGAATTTCCATTTTCCTCTCACACACATAAATGTCTATGTAGCTAATTTGGGAAAAAATTCAAACCATAACCTTCAATGTACTGCTAGGAATCTATGCTAAATGTGAATACTGCAAATCACCTTTCATCCAGAATGATGGTGTCCTTGAACCTAACCAGGCGATAATGAGCTTTTCTTTCTCTCCCTTTTGTAATCCTCCTAGAAGCATCATTAGAATACAACCATCTCACACTACTTTGGGGGCATTTCCCTCTGCGACCACGCAAACAGTTACAAAAACTTGTAACATTTGTAAGCCGTGCCCATCAAGAAACAGGTAAAGTACAATGATCTAAAACACAATGGCAGCTAAAGGACTCTTTACTCTGAAAAGATCAGGATGTCTAAGTGACAGATATGTCAGAACCATCCCCACTGAGAATAGGACCAGAATTTTCATCCCACACTCATTAAATTACAACACTGTGTGACTTTATAAGCCCCGACTGACACGGCATCTTTACCAAAGACACTGTTAATAAGCGGCTGGAGATGTGGTGCTCTGTTTGCACCTCACACACTTCTGCACCACTTGGGTGACTTTTTAATACTAAGAATGTATCTCCTTAATGAAAACGTGTCTTCCGTTTTATTGCCATTCCTCTTCCCATCTCTTCCATGCTACTTTCTAGTGTTTCTCATGACCAGACAATGATAGTTGAAGATGGGTAAAGTATACAGTATACTTATATGATACCAATTATTTGACAATGCCCATAATAAAAGGTTGTTAAGAGTATATTCTATTCTTTGAAGTTTCCATACATGTATATAATGTATACTAATCATACCCACCCTTACTTTTATGTTTATAAATATGCAGCTATAGGGGAACGTTTTCTCTTTCTGCACTAATGTATAGTTTAATAGTATTCAAGTTGTAAATCACAATGCTTTATTTATTTTAGAACTTGAAACTTGTATGAAGTGCCATCTTTTATATGGCTATATGGAAGCAAATATCAAGAACAAGAAACAAAACACAAAATGTAGTTGACTAGTTGACCTAAAACAGAAGTCCAAAAGTAATTGAGTGAGGCTGAATTAAACATCTAACCAAAACTTCAACAAATCTCTGTCTCTCTGTCTCTCTGTCTCTCTGTCTCTCTCTCTCCCTCTGTCTCTCTCTCTGTCTCTCTCTGTCTCTCTGTCTCTCTGTCTCTCTCTCTGTCTCTCTGTCTCTCTCCCTCTGTCTCTCTCTGTCTCTCTCTCTCTCTCTCTCTCTCTCTCTCTCTCTCTCTCTCTCTGTCTCTCTGTCTCTCTCTCTCTCTCCTCCTTCCTCCTTTTCTCTCTTACCATGTATGGATCTTACCATGTAGCCCAGGCTATCCTGAACCTCTAGATCCAACTGCCTCAGCTTCACTAGTACTAGTGTTACATGTTTCTAAGTGTGTAATACCACACTATGTTTAAAGTTGCTATTTTTAAAATGGATAATTGGGGTACAAGTATCTTTTCAATTATAGAACCCCTATCTCACTAGGCTTCTGAAGTAGCCTGTTTCCAACCCAATTCCTAATAAGGTTGACAAAAGCTTCATACTCATCTTGTCTTTAATTATCCTGAGACCAGAGGGAGGTGCTTTTTATGCCCATTATACAGAGGAGTACATTAAGGTTCACTAAAGCAGATGGCAGCAAAAAGTCCCTCATTGGAATCAGTGATTGGAATAGAAATTGTCCCTAAGCAGAATTGTTCTTAGCCCAATTACTAATCAAAAAAGAAAACACAAGATTTGCTGGAAAAAAAAGTAATTAATAGATGTGAAATGCATCATTTTAAAGTGTGCCTGGGTGTGTCACTGCCTTGATCCTAGTCTTATGATGCAAATAGAAGCCCCATGCCATAGCCAAGGAGGCCCAACCAAGAGCAACTGCCTTACAAACACTCACCAAGAGCCCATTGGAGGCTTCACCCTGGTGTGGCTCCAAATTCAGGTCTACAACTACCCAACCACTTCAAAAGCATGGCTTTCAGGTACAACATGTTCATCTGTATTAGAAATTATTTGGGCTTGCTTCTTCTTTACAACCTCAAGTACTGACATTTGAAAGTGTGTTCAGAGAATGTGTTTCATTCCCAAGGTCACTTGGGGTTCTGGTCTAAATGCACTATGAAGGAACTGGATCCTGGGCATTTCTTTAAAGCTCAGGATGTGGTTCTTCTGGGCATCTGAGTAGAGCTCTCAGGTCTATAGAGGACTGGTGGACAAGAGAATCGAGCTTCGCAGGCCTGTGCCTCAGGCAGAGAATACAAACCAAGAGAAGAACAGACCAGGGCAAAGGTAATGCAGCCCTCACAGCCAGAGGCATTCAGGAAAGCCAGGAGATGTGGTGGCACATGCCTGTAATTGCAACACTGGGGAGGCAGTAGTAGCATGAAGATCAATAAAAGTTGGAGGTCATCCTGGCCTACATTCACGTTCCAGGCTAGCCAGGCTACACTGTAAAACATCTCAGAAACAAAGGTATGAGAGTATAACTCCTCCATTTCCTCTTTTCTCCAGGTGTCTGGGAGGTAAGCGCTTGGAGAAGTGGTTATCATTTTAAATTAACCATCCATAACCTTTGAGTCAGTACCAAACAGATACTCTTCCCTGTGCCCCAAAGTTGCTTGTTCTACTCTGCTACATGTGAAATGAGGGCATCTGTAAGCGAAAACATCAGTGTCTAGGAAAAGAAGTCAAAGGATTGCTAATAGGAATTAGTCTTTGAATCTACCCCAGCATCGTGCGTGGTTAGTTGTCTACTATAAGGACTTAATCAACAATGAAGTACGAACGTATCTGAAGCACCAGCTAGCCCACTAGGTGAAAGTGCACACTGGGAAGAAAATAGGAGTTAAAAAAGAGAAGGGAGAGGGCACTGTGAGTTACTTCACGTACACTCAGGTCAAATGGTGGACATTCAAAGTTGTTAGGGTGTAGGGAATCTAGAACCTACATATACTGCTAAAAGAGATGTAAAATGGTGCTTAACCTTTAAAAAATAAATGGTTGAGGTTTTTTGTTGTTATTGTTGTTTTAAAAAATATTCTTTCTGGAGCGAGGTGGTGGTGGTGCATGCTTATAATCCCAGCACGTGGGAGAAAGGGCGAACAAATCTCTGTGAGTTTGAGACCAGCTTCGTCTACAGAAAGAACACAAGGACATCCAGGGCTACGCACAGAAACCCTGTCTCAAAACAACAATAAATATTCTTTCTGTGTAGCCCAATACTTCCACTCACATGCATGTATGCAAAAGAAATTAGAGAAAGAGAAGCACTCCTCCATTGCTGGTGGGATTGCAAGCTGGTACAACAATTCTGGAAATCAGTTTGGCAGCTCCTCAGAAAATTGGAAATAGTTATACCTGAGGACTCAGATATGCCACTCCTGGGCGTATACCCAAAAGATACTCCAAAATATAACAAGGACACATGCTCCACTGTGTTCATTGCAGCCTTATTTATAATAGCCAGAGGCTGGAAACAACCCAGATGTCCCTCAACAGAGGAGTGGATACAGAAAACGTGATACATTTACACATTGGAGTACTACTCAGCTATTAAAAACAATGATTTCTTGAAATTTCCAGGCAAATGGATGGAACCTGAAAATATCATCCTGAGTAAGGTAACTCAGTCACAAAAGAACACACATCGTATGTACTCACTGATAAGTGGATATTAGCCAAAAAGAAGCTCAGAATACCCACAATACAACTCACAGACCATATGAAACCTAAGAAGAAAGAAGATCATACCAAAGTGTAGTTGCAACAGTCCTACTCAGAAGGGGGAAGAAAATAATCTTTTTTTTTTTTTTTGATATTTTCT
>NW_022196898.1:16631543-16633683 GCF_008632895.1 Mastomys coucha
GGAGTACTACTCAACTATTAAAAACAATAAATTTATGAAATTCTTAGGGAAATGGATGGATCTGGAAAGTAATCTTAAGAAGTAGAAGGAACAAGGGATTTGGGAGGGAGAGAGAAGCTGGAGGGGAAAAGGATGGCCAGTTCTGATAAGGGAGGAGATGAGGGAGAAGTTCAGAGGATCTGGAATTTGAAAGGAGGTGTATAGAGTTGAGGAGAAGGAACTGGGGATAGCCACTATAAAGTCCCAGATGACAGGGACCCAAGAGGTTCTCAGGACCCAACAGGAAGGACTTTAGCGGAAATACCCAACAAAGGGGAGAGAGAACCTATAGAGACTGTCTCCAATGGATAGTCTCAATCCCCAGTAGAGGAATGAGGCCACCCACCCACCCCAAAAATATTAATCCAGAATTCCTCCTGTCAAAAGGAAATACAGGGACAAAGAGTGGAACAGAA
Source organism: Mastomys coucha (assembly GCF_008632895.1). Lineage (NCBI taxonomy): Eukaryota > Metazoa > Chordata > Mammalia > Rodentia > Muridae > Mastomys > Mastomys coucha. The sequence goes on from NW_022196898.1 coordinate 16,631,999, forward strand.
ACTGAAGAAAAGGCCATCCAGAAACTGTCCCATCTAGGGATCCATCCCATCTGCTAACACCAAAAGACCACCAAGGAGTCATTTCCAATGTAATTGAATTAGGGTCTCCTTATTACAAGCTCCAACCCAACCCTGACCCAGCAGAAGGGAAGGCGGAACAGCCTCAGACCCTCAGCAGGACAAGGTTGTATAGGGAATGGGAGTGAGTGAGGGGGTGCCCATCCTGACAAGTATCTAATAGAATGACTATGATAATCCGACAGGTAGGTGTTCCGAAGCAAACCGTGCGCAATCACAAATGGTCTGAAAGTACATCTGAAACAATCAGTAATCTTTGATTAACTGTTGCTAGGGAGTAGCTAGTAAGTAACCCTGGCCAAGGACAAGCCGTAGGTCCTTCCTGGAACTTAGGTGTAGCTTGGTTCAGCTGTGGGTCAAGTTCTCGGGCTCTTTTCTTTTTCTTTTAAGATGGAGGCAGTCCCAAGATGGAGTAGGTTTGGCCTCTCAGTACCCTAGAGCCTGGAGGCAGCCACAGCTGCCTTGCTGTCTGTGCCTTAGTGTTTTCAGATCAAACTCCACACTGTGAGAGTTTGCCGAATTTGGAAATATTTAGGGGTGGCAACATGGTTCCAAACGATCCAATCAAATGAATTAATGCCAAGTAGTGATGTTGCCATGCTTTCGCCCTATCTGCATTTCACCAAATATTTGATTCCTGATTTAGTTCACAATTTATATTGTCTCTGCACCAAGTAAATTATCCAAAAGTTTTGGATAATTTCAAAATTATCAAAGGTACTTTCAAAGGTACTTTCAGCACCTTGCAGAAATAGTGAAGCTGATTTGAACTCCTTGGGGTTTTTTTGTTTTGTTTTGTTTTAAAGTAAAATATAATTACATCATTTTCCCTTCCCTTTCCTCAAGCCAGACCTCCTTTCCTTGTGCCTCCTTTGCTCCCTGTCTAAATCATGGCCTCTTGTTTTATATATATACACATATATACCACCATATATATTGATCACATGTTTTATGTGATATATCCTATCATATATGTGATATATTAAATATTATTAATAAATAATGTATAGCTCTAATATAATTGTAATTATGTAATATATACAACATGTTATATACTGTATATATACTAGATCCTAGGACACAAACTTCTAACATAATCTAAAAAGCAAATTTAAATGCTCTAGGTGTGAGTATCCTGCCCTGCTTGCCCAATTATCGCACTTTGCAAGAACACTTCTGGAATAGTGGCTCCTGTACTTGAGTCACTAAAATTACCCATAAACTTTCAAGGGTCAGTAATACAGACATTCAGGTGTAACATAAAAAGGAAACAAATGTCGATCACAGTTTAACAACTAGCAAATAAATGTTCCTACCTACGGTAAGGACCTGTCAGTAGAACATAGTTCAATCTAGCTGAGAGGTTGTTTTGTTTTGTTTTGTTTTAATCTGAAGGAGACACAAATAGTTTTTAAAAAAATTGAAAGATTTGACAAATGTGACGTGTGAAACAGAACAGCTCACACGGCCAATGAAAGCCTGTCCCTCCTGGGAGAAGGATCACTCTTCTTTCACTTAGCCAAGCTTAACATACAGACATTTAAAGAAATGTGTCCCCAAATGGCGATCTCTTTCCTCATGACAAAAGGATTTAAATTTTTTTTTTT
>NW_022196898.1:16633693-16642009 GCF_008632895.1 Mastomys coucha
TACTAACAAAAAGCAGTTGTAGACATTTTGTAATTCTTTTTTAGAAAAAAATAGCTGCGGACACATAGTTAATTCACTACAGCTGAAGTTTCATCAACCAACCACACTAATGAGCACTGCCTGGGGACCCCTAATTACATCCACTGGATTTCTGTCACTGACATTAATTTCCGTCAACTTCTAGAAAAGTCTTGATGTCTTCTGGATTCTTCAAGCAGGAAAAATTTAAGGATTTCGACAGTTTCTAACTAATCCTAATTTTAATAACTGGCAGTTTTACAGCAGAACATGGTACGGAGTTGGTGTCATTCACGTGCACGTCAATATTCATTTTCTCAAGATGGCTGGCGTGTCCACAGTCGAAACTGTTGTTCATTATACTATTTTTGTTCTTGATGTATACTCTAGGGTTACTTCAGAAAATTAGGTCCATATAGCCGTCAAGTCAAATTCTCTAAATGAAAATTCTATTCAAAGGGTTCCAGGAGATTGTCTTCCAGCTCATCTTCTACTTGCTAATTCTGCAATTTAAAACAAAATGTTGTTTTGCTACTATTTTATTATAATTGTATTACACGAACTTCCTGCGTTATTCTCGGCATGAAATTGGAAAGCATACTTTTCAAATGAGTCTTCTCTGCATCTTCGGCTACATGATTGAATAAATGAGCACAATGCAAACATTGCCTAAGTTTACAAATGCCAGACTTGCAAAGATCCCATGCACTTAAGTGGCCACAGCTGCCCTGCCCTACACCCAAACCGTGCACTGACTCTCTTATGGAATATGTTATGGAAAATCTTAGAACTTCTGCAAGATCATGGAATCATCTAAGGAGCAGATGACACCACTCAGAAGTGACACAGCAGAGGGCCTACCCAATCTGTTCCCTGCTCATAGGTTTCTTCCACCACAAATTGCAGGAAGTCTGGCATAGCTCTTAATCATAGTGCCCAATAGTCTTCAAATTACAGATCTCTTTGAATTATCAAGCTTCTATAAAATGTAAATTCCTCCCAGAGAAGTAATTATATTGTTTAATTAAGTCAGATTACATTGTCCTTAATATCTCACTTTATGTGTGATCAGGATTAGCAAGGAGTCCTAGCAGAGCACAGGAGCAGCTGTGGTCCCCATAGCTATGGTGGTCTGGCACAAGCTGTAAGGATTCAATACATGGCACACCTTCCCTGAGAACTCCATGAGGTTGCTAGCCTTTAACTCTAAAAAATGCCTGGGGAGGAATTTCAGAGAGACAAAGTAGTAATTCCCAAAGTATGGTCTCTGTATCACCAATCTCATCCTCACTGGACCTAACACACATGCACGCACAGACACACACACACATTCAAGTAAGGTAAAGGATCTGGTCATTAGCTAATTCAGTTGTAGTCATTTTACTATTTATATATGAATCAAGTCATATTTTGTACCTTCAATATGCACATGTATCATATACATACACATACACATATGCATATATATTATCTTACTTGATTCCTTGTTAACTTGACCAAATTAGTCAATTTCCAATTGAGAAAATGACTCCATCATACTGTTCTGTAAGCAAGTCCGTAAGGGCATTTTCTTTATTAATGATTGATATAAAAGGGCTGTGATGGCTATTTCTGGTTGTCAACTTGACTACATCTGGAATGAACTATAATCCAGAAATGCAGGGCACACCTGTGTTCCAGATCTTGAGGCTGGAAGACACAGGTCTTGACATGGAGATCTTGAGGCATAGTGGCCATGAAAAGGTTAGGTCCAAACAAGATAGTATATGCCTTTAATTCCCAGGAAACTGAAGCAAGCAGATCACTAAGTTCAAGGCCAGTTTGGGACAAAGCAAGTTCCATGTCCAGGTGTGGTGGTGCGTACTTTTAATCTGGGCCACACCTTCTACTGGAAGCCTACATGAGAACATTGGAAGAAGGAAGATTCATTCTTCTTTGTCTGCTTGCACTTACTTGCCAGCACATATGTTAGAACCTACTTCTTCAGGATTCCAGTTTATACAGAAACCCAGGGGAAACAACTAGCCTAGTGGGACTGAGCAACTAGGAGATTCTTGGACTTCCCAAGAAGTTGGGTTAATTGGACTACAGACTGTAAGTCTTTACGATAAACTCTCTTAATATATAGAGACATTCCATAAGTTCTGTGACTTTAGAGAACCTTGACTAAGGGCTCAGCCACTCTGGGCAGTGTATCCCATGAAGAGATGGTCTTGGGTTGTATAAAAAAGCAAGCCAGTGAAGCAGTATTTCTCCATGTTCTCTGCTTCAGTTCCTGCCCTGACTTTCTTTTATGATGGACTATAAACTATAAGTGGAAAGAAACCTTTCCTTCCCAAGTTGTTTTTGGATGTGGTGTTTATCCCAGCAATAGAAAGCAAACTAGAATATACTAACAAAATACATATAGTCTAAACACAAATCACAAAAGAAAATTTTGAAACATCCTATCTCTAGAACAAGGTCATCTGTTTTACTGTTCACTTGTTTGCTGTCTGTCATGCTTAATGCATCATTTGTGCTGGGGTTTCTCATGATGCTGAGCTGGTGTTTTCCAGATTAATCTTCCAGTACTAGCTGCATTAAACTATGGACTCTGACCTTCATGCTAATACATAGTTCCCTGACCTTCTAGCTTCTGATTAGGATTAGCCTATAAGAGGCAATGGCCATAAAATCAAACAATGCAAACAATCTGAATATTCATTCTGTCTCTCTATTGGGCCAGTTTGGCTATAGTATGTTCATTTACCACAGTCACTCCTGAGAATCAATCCTTCTCAGAAGGCTGGAGTCTGAGATCTCAGCTCCCTCCTTTTGCCTCTAGTTTTCAATCTCTGAATTCTTCTCCATCACCTGTTAACTATCCACAGACTGTCCATACATTTACAGCAATAGCAATTGAACTCTCATCACAGTGAACAACATTTCCAGTTGAGACCTTGCTTTTTCCAGACCACAATCAATGATTAATAAACACAATGTTTTGAGCCTCTGTTAGCTTTCTTTCAGTGACTCTCTTTCCATCTGCCATTTTGTATTATGTGTCTAGTTTCAAAAGTCATACTATTCCATTAAGATCTACAAATTCACCTAAATTCTTAGTAAGTAGTTCATGTCATTTTGATCATTATCATTGCTGTTCTGATAAATTATTATTATTTGTTATTAGATCTAAAATCAATGGACAAAACGGAAAGTAGACTTTGAATTAGCTGAGGTATTTTGGGGTTGGGGTTTGGGGGTTTTGTTTTTTGTTTGTTTGATTTTTTATTTATTTTTATTTTTATTTTTTTGCAATCAAAAGTTCTAGCAATAAAATAGCCAACCATATAAATAGAATTTATTGAATGTTTTCACGACTATGGCTTCAGATGGTCTTCACAATAATACTACAAGATACACATAGTGTACAAAGGGCACATGACTGCTCCATGGTATGTTAAGCAGAAGCTTTTTATTGTAGATATGAGAGAGAACAGCCAGAGGCATCTGTAAGAGTCCAGAGCACAGAGAAAAGAAGTAGACTGAACAGAGCCAGCAGACTGGATCTGGCCATGAGAGAATCGGGAGCAGGACAGGGACAGGGAATAGCACAGAGGACAGGGGAGACAGAAAATGGGGAGGGAGACAGAGAAGGAGCAGATGAAAGAAGGTGCACAGATAAAATAGCAGGGTTTTAAGGAGCATTGGTAACTGGGGAGAGAGAAGCACAGAAGGGTTCAGGGTAGGGGGGGAGATGAGAAGAGCTAAGAAGCTAGCATAGAGTTTGAAATGTGTAACAGGTACTTGTGATTCGGAGGGAGCCTGGAGGCCAGCATGGGCTTTGATATTAGCAGAGGCACCCTGGATAGCCATTTGTCCCTTCTACTAATGATAAGGAAAGTAACTCTTTTTAGTAGAGGGGAATCAGCTTCACATGTTCACAAGAAATTCTGGCTTTTGTCTAATTTCTAGAATTTGGGGAACTAGGGTTTCCTTTGCACCTGCTATCATGGATGGTCCAGCCATGGAAGCAGAGACCTAGAGACTTGCCCAATAGCTGCACTATGGCTTGTTGGAAGAAACACTAAGATCTTATACTATGGCCAGGTTCTGCCCTCAGTACCCATCTGGAAGTCACAGGGGCAGCTGCTGAAAGTGTTGGGAGAGAATAGGTTGTGTATTTTACTGCACATTGGTAGTGCTATCTTATCCCCCTAACACAACCTGCCCTCTTGGGTCACAGTTGGCTACAGTTCCAATTGGTCATAGAGTAACATCTTGGTTTGGCAATAAAAGGGAAAATAAAATAAAGATAGAAAGATAGATGCTATAGTAGATAATTCTGTCCATGATTAGTCATATTGGGAAGCAATAAAGCACCAAGGGGTAGGACGGTATGTGACAGAGTCATGGTGAAATGTAGACTTCTTAAATACTGGGGCATTACTAGGAGCCTCCCAGGAAAGCATGAGTAACCCAGGGCAAACCAAGCAGGATAGAGAGCCAGGGAGTGCATGGAACAGCAGGATCTCTGGCCTCTATCTAGAACCTTTCTAAACAGTGGGAAACAGCTTCTTCATGGGAGACAGTGTGGAATTGATTAAGTGGACTGCCATTTGAAATGGTTGATTTTCAGTACTGGCATTTAAAATGTTAGCAAGAGCCTCACAAAAGTTTATTTGGAAAGTGATTACCAAGGAAGGCTATGGAGTGGAGACAGCTTTAGAAAACACATGATATTAGAGAGGGAAACTTGGTATACAGTCTAAGGTTTGATTTTGTTAGTATAAATAATATATTAACAAATGAGCAGTCTGTATTTTGTCCAAACCACTCTACTATAAGTTCTTAGGTAAAACTTAGCAATGTTTTTTTACTTCTATAATAGTCATAATTAGAATACTTTTCTAGATACATTGGTTTATATCTTATAACAAATGCCCCTTCACATATCTTTATCACTGTAAGCATTTAACAGGAACCTTTGAATTAGATGGCTAAGGTATGGTGTCAGATAACCTCTAGATTTTGGAGAAGAAAGGAGAGTTCAAGCTCATGCTGAGTCCTAAAGTCCATGTAGAAATAGGGCATATAGGTCAAACATGGAGAAACACCTTCCAAGTGTTGTGAAATGCTGCTGATGAAGACAAAAGTAGTCTAGATTCTGGGAGAATCTACCTGCCATCTTTATATATATATATATATATATATATATATATATATATATATATATATATATATATATATATATATATATATATATATATATATATATATATATATAGTGCAAGCCCCCATGTCATCATAAGATGTCTGATTAGGCTTACACAAAAGCAATGTGGGACAGTATCCAGCACCCTGAGTGAGAAGCACTTGTTCCCAGTACCCTGCACTTTGGCTTATTGATTCAGTTGATTCAGTATCCTGGAGTGAGTCTCCTTTAGAAGTCTGATTCTTCATCTGAAAAGTGAAGAAAATAACATCTTTCTCATGGCCTCTTCAGCTCAAATGTGGGGAAATGTAGGAAGAGGCCAGAAAAGTGCTGAGCTCAATGTTTGCCCTTAATAGGTTGTATGAGCTTATTGCATTTGTTATGTTCTAAGTGTAGTTGTCCCCAAATTTGGCCAAGGACAAAATGCAAGTTTCCCTCTGTGGCCTGTCCCCTGCCAACTACTTGCTGTACTACTGAATAATATAGAGACATGGAACAGCAAATAGACCAAGTCTTTTCCTCTGAAGAACTTCCGGTGGAAATGACAGTGTTCATTGATTGCTGATAGATGACAGCAGACATACCCAACAACTCTAGATGGATGATTTAGGAATAGATGTTGATAAACCCTTATTTGATATGGAATTGATGAGTGAAAGCTGGAGTTCCCTTATCAGATTTATATGGTGATAAATATTAATCTTTTCTTTTTCTCATTGTAGGAGGAATGGAGGACATCAGGAGAAAATGGCCCACAGAATCAGCTAAACTGGGCTCATAGGGGCTCACAGAGTTGGAAGCAGCAGTCACAGAGCCTGCATGGGTCTGTACTAGGTCCACTGCATACATGTTGTTGTTGTGTAGCTTAGGGTGTTTGTGGGACCCTAACAGTGAGAGCTGGAACGTCTCTGACTCGTTCACCTGTACTTACACTCCTTTTCCTCCTATTGGGTTACCTCATCCAGCTTAATATGAAGGTCTGTACCTAACCTTATTGCATGCTGCTACTCTGTGTTCAGTTGGTATCACTGGAAAACAGAGGAGCAATGGCTCTGGGAGAGAGGAGAAGTGGGGGTTGGGGGACTACCAGGAGTTGGGAGGGGGAGGAGGCTGTAGTCAGGATGTATTGTATGAGAGCAGAACAAATAAAAAGAGAAAATGAAGTTCATCTTTGATGATCACTTAGATGACCCCTCCAAAACATGTCTAAGATGGCCTAGAGAGACCCTCTGATTTTCCCAAGGGTGTACACTGATACGTTTGAGCTTAGACTTGAACTCAAGAATGCATGACCTCCAATTGGTGTGAAGAGCAAGACATGGAGAAGAGAGACACTATAGCAATTACAGGGTATGTGCTTCCTCGGCAGAAGAACAGGTCTTGAGTCCTGGATTCTGGCCATGGCCTAAGTGACATCAGCTATTATTCCAAATGGAAATTCACATCTGCCAAATGATGTTAACTCATCCTCACAAGACTGCTGTAAAACATACAATATGTAAGCATGTTTCACAAAGGTTAAAACCCTATGTGAGCTTCATTGCTGTTCCAGGTGAGCAGGAGAAGAGCGTTCATTTTATTTTTTAGAATTGAGAAAATGGCTCAAGAAGAATCTTAAATTTGGCCCAGGAGGATCCACATTGAAGAACAGAGCATTTAGCTCCTCTGTCAGAATGAATGGGTACCATAAATTGGATGTTTATAACCAAGAAAAGCAGAATTTCACCCAGCACTTCTCCCAGATCATCAAGGTGCTGACTGAGGAGGAACTGGAACACCCAGACACACAGGATGCTATTACCCAGCTCAAGGAGGACCTAGAGTACAACACCGTAGGAGGCAAGTACTACCTGGGTTTGACCATGGTACAAGCCTTCCAGGAGCTGGTAGAGTCAAGGAAACAGGATACAGAGTGGGCCCTGACTGCTCCAGACTTTCTTCCTCATGTCAGATGACATCATGGACTCTTCTCTCACTCACCAGGGGCAGATTTGCTGGTATCAGAAGCCAGGCATAGGCTTGGATGCCATCAACAATCCTCTGCTCCATCTACTGCCTGCTGAAGTTCTACTACAGGGAGCAGCCCTACTACCTCAACCCATTGGAGCTTTTTCTGCAGAGTTCCTATCAAACTGAGATCTGGCAGTCTCTAGACCTCATGACAACACCCCAGGGCCATGTGGATCTTGGTAGATACACTAAAAAGAGGTACAAGTCTCTTGTCAAGTACAAGACCACTTTGTACTCTTTCTACCTACCTATCATGGCCACCATGTACATGGCAGGCACTGATGGGGAGAAGGAACATGCCAATGCCCTGAAGATCCTGCTGGAGATGGGCGAGTTCTTTCAGGTACAGGATGACTACCTTGATCTCTTTAGAGACCCCAGCGTGACTGGAAAGGTTGGCACTGACATCCAGGACAACAAATGCAGCTGACTGGTGGTTCAGTGTCTGCTACAAACCACTCCTCAACAGTGCCAGATCTTAGAGGAGAATTATGAGAAGAAGAGCCTAGAAAAAGTGGCGCAGGTGAAAGCACTGTATGAGGCGCTGGATCTGCGTACAGTCTGTATTCTTGAAGTGTGAGGAAGACAGTTAAAACTGCCTCAAAAGTCTCATAGATCAGTGCTCTGCGCCCCTACCCCCATCCATCTTCTTGAAACTTGCAAACAAGATATGCAAGTGGAGAAAGTGGCCTTGGAATTGTAGAAGCTGGGAGGGAGGGATCTCAATAAATTATTGTTCAAAAAAAAATCTTAAATTTGAAATAATTACTGTAGCCATGAGCTTTACAAGGCAAAACACTAATGAGACATGCTGTTTATTAAGTGCCTGGTATATGCTATTTGCCCTATATACATTCCCCAAATTCTTACTATAGCCCTACAAAATATTATTCCTATTACCAGAAGAGAAAGCAGACTTAGAGAGGCTATCTGATTTTCCCAAGGGTGTACACTGATAAGTTTGAGCTTAGACTTGAACTCAAGAATGCATGACCAAAATGCACCACATCTTTTTTTTTTGAGAATTTTTTTATTAGATATTTTCTTTATTTACATGTCATATGATTTCTCTTTTCCCAGTTTCCCCTCCA